>NC_092166.1:63661571-63967821 GCF_045791955.1 Oncorhynchus clarkii lewisi
ACACTAACTGCCGAGGACACACAGATAAGACATACACCCACACATTGGGAGGAAGAGACAGCCTTGACTTGCAGAAACCAGCGCACACACCTAATCTCCTTCTTAGCTGAACATTGTGTGACAAGGAACGGCACGACAAGACTCAGAGGGATGACGGACGGCCCAACAGGACCAACCAGAAGACCAGAACTTCTAGACTCAACCTACTTTCTGTACTGTATATAACATACATGCACTCTGTTATCGGGGCTTCTTTTCTGCTGGTTCCTTAAGAACCGAATGAAATGGGCCCGTATACGTTGTACCAGATATCTTTACTCATAATTAAACTGTCACTTGTCATACAATTTACCACCTTGTCTGAATCGATCCTTGACCGGCTCACCCTCCTACATATCCCATTATCAACAAAAGTCAAGGTATTGGAGTGGCCATCACAAAGCCCTGACCTCAATCCTATAGACAATTTGTGGGCAGAACTGAAAAAGCGTGTGTGAGCAAGGATGCCTACAAACCTGAGTCAGTTACACCAGCTCTGTCAGGAGGAATGGGCCAAAATTCACCCAACTTATTGTAGGAAGCTTGTGGAAGGCTACCCAAAACGTTTGACCCAAGTTAAACAATTTAAAGGCAATGCTACCAAATACTAATTGAGTGTATGTGAACTTCTGACCCACTGAGAATGCGAGGAAAGAAAGAAATGCTGAAATTAATCACTCTACTATTATTCTGACATTTTACATTCTTAAAATAAAGTGGTGATCCTAACTGACCTAAGAAAGGGAATTTTACTAGGATTAAATGTCGGGAATTGTGAAAAACAGTTTAAATGAATTTGGCTAAGGTGTATGTAAACTTCTGACTTCAACTGTAAGAATTCAGACCCTTTACTCAGAACCTTTGGTAGCAATTACAGCCTCGAGTCTTCTTGGGTATGACGCTTTTACTGTGGAAAAGTATTTCCTAAATTCTAAAAAAACATTATCCAAATTGTTAAAACATTAATGTTGAAGATCATTTCCTGAATTGGGGCTCGTCTTTAATCATTAAACCATTATTGTCGAAAATTCTGGATTTATGACGGAGAAGCTCTGAGTTAAGACAGAGTATGAGTAATAGTGTCTCCTAAGAATACATCACTGGCGCGAACCAGTGGCGGGCTAAGTATATCCAGAGAGTGTACAAAATATTTCTAAAAACACGTAACTATTATTAAACTAAAATGGCGACTCCGCAACCTCCAAAATTAAAATTCAATGATTTTCTAGATCAACGTATGCAAGATAGGTCAGAAAGAAAGGAACAGTGGAAGTCAATAAAGAAGGTTTGGGAAGGATTGAAGTTAAGATGGACACAAGCAGGTTATCTAGGAGGGGGGCCGCCAACAGGGGCCCAGTTGAAAACAATGGAATGTGGGTTAAGAGAGACGTTGCAGGAGGCTAGAGACAAGGAGGTAGAAAGAAACAAGAGCCGTTTATTTAAGAATCAAGGGACTAAACAGAGAGAAAGAGCAGAAGCGGAACTAAAAAATAGGAACTTGGGCTATCGAGGAGACGCGCAGAGTGCAACTGAATAAGAAACCAGAAATGATGGGGGTGGTTACTCCCACCGAGGGGGAAGATGAGCTGACGGACCTCCCTCAGGAGATGTCGCCAAATCCCTCTCTGCTGTTTGATGTAAATTACTAAATTTAAACTATTATGATGTGTGAGATTGGAAAATAGTTGAGAAAGTAATATCTCTATTGGCAACTGCAATTTTATTATTGATCGACAATACTTAATGGTGCATTGTGTATGGGATGTACTAGTATGCCTGGCTGGTAGGTGGTAACAGAGAACACTTACTACATGTATGAATGGTGGGTAACGAGTGACCACCAAAGTGCGAATGGAAAGCCATATGATGCGAATGTGATGTACTAGGCAGGGCCAAGTGTGAATGACGGATATTTGAATTGATTACTCGGACTTGAGACCGATTTAGCCTTTGGGAAAGGGTCTCTCTAAGGTCCTAACAAAGCATAGGTGTGTGTGTGAAGTACATCGGGTAGTAAAGTCGGCGCACTGACTACCAAGTTTGAGTGAGGCAGTTTTAGTAAAGGCATAGGTTGTTGACAGTATTGTAATGTACATAAAATATTGTTGAATATAGAAAAGGTGTTGAAAACGCTGAAGTCCACTCTAGAATTGAATGAAGGCAGAGAGGGTAAGGAGTGGAAGAGACGGGGTGAGAAGCTGTACGGAGAATGGACAGAAGGCGGGGCCATTGTGTCTCCCACTGGTCTGCTTGCTGGGGTGCATGAAATACGCTTGATATTCAGTCGGGAACTAATATCGGTATGAATGAGGTGGTACCGGTGAGAATGTTGAAAAAGTCGCAGGCTTGCTGATGAGAGTTATATCATAGAATATTGAGGGGGTGTGCATGACTGTTGGAAAAAGTGTTAAACTCTTAACGTAAAATTCTGTGTGTAGATTTATATTATGAGGTTTGAACTATACTAATATTGTAGAATTACATAATCAACATCTGAACATACTTACGTTAAACATTAATTGAGCCACTGAATAATAGATAAGATATACACTAGGGACGGGGCGAAGGGTGTGTTCGATGTAAAACGGGAGTGATGTTCTAACCAAGTGCTGAGAAATAAGGTAGATTTATTTTGTTCTTTTAATTAATTTACACAAGTACTTCCCGGTTATTGATTTTGGTTTGATTGTTCAGATAACACCACTGAAATTAAACAGGAGGTTAAGGTATACTAACATTAGAATCTGTTTTCATTATGGGGAACAATGAAAGGCCCGCAGAGTGGATTGCAGGCTGATATTATTTTATGTTAAAGGGACAGTGCACGTTTATCACAATTGTGTGAGTTTATTGGCAGGGTATAAAGCATTTTGGGGAGACAATCCTTTAAAGACTGAATGAGTTACATGAAACATTGAGGAAATTTAAAACAAATTATTTGAAGGTATTATTATAATTATTAGGTTTTGTTTGTAGCAAACGTTTTGGGTTTAAGGGGATTTCCATGTTCCCAGAGACAAGATATCTTAAAGGGGTACACTCACATATGAAATATTATACGTTTTTATTTTCTGAGTCTTAATTAAATAGGTGAAATCTTTTGATAGAGGAATGTTGTTTAATATAGTAAGAAACACTTCTTTGAAGGGGTGGTATGACTTATGACCTCCATTGTAACTTTCCTTTGTGGTCTGATCAGCCTCATTGGAAAGCCATTTGGATGGAGAATCTAGGGTAATTTGTAATACTGATATTAAGGTAATTTAATACAAAAAGGCAGTGAAATTTACATTATAGTGTCAATATATTTTCTCTGATGAACGTGGTGTGAAAATTTAGCTAGGATAAGTTTTATTTATGGTAGACTCATGTTAAGTATTTGGGACATATTTTGAGCCAACAGGGCAGGGAAGAAATTGAGATATTTGTGTTTGGTTTTAATACCTGTATATAGGGGGTGCCATTTGAATATTTAATTTGTGGTCATGGGTAATACGGTTTGTTTTTATTTTTTATTTTTAAGGTAAATTAATTATAGTGGGGTTTAATTAACCTATATAAGGACTTTAGAAAGTGCCACCATAGACATGTTTTTCTAAAAAAAAAAATCCATGAGTTTAGATAAAGCCAAACAGTGAGACATTTAGTTCAAATTTGGAAACATGAGAAAACGAGCTACAGACAGATAAGGGGAAAAGGCAGACAGAAGAGCCCTCCCCTGCACTGCAGAGACCTTGAAGGTTGGAGAGCAGAGAGGAGAAGTTTTAAAAGGGAGCCAGGACGAGCAAAGATAACAGAATGTGTAGATAACAGTTACTGAGTGGAGACAAAAGGGAGAATTGGACATGTGGAAAATGAAAGGGGCGCTCCTACATGATAATGTCAGAACAGAAGGATAATATACTAATCTTACCTAAGTCATTATTTAGAGTAGGTAAGGTTGTTACCTGGGCAGAGCCAGGTATCAAAAGGGGGATGGGTAAATTGTGGTCTAGGATAGGATGGGGCCTATTGGATAAGAAACTAAAGATATAATCAGATAAAACATATGAGAAACTGTTTGTTAACCAAGCCTGTATGTCCAGGATTTTATGCATTACAGGTGAACTACAGGTGAAGTCACTCAATCCAGTCCCAGAGGCTTGTTGGGGGGACCATACAAGGACTCCTGGTGACAGCTAGCTGAAAGAGCTACCCGGATTCATATCGCACGGGGGAGGGTAGGACACACTGACACTGTCGAACAATAAACAGTGTTCGAGAGGAGAACTGGAATTAACAGGATTCCGGGGGCCATCTCTCGAATGAAGTTACCCTCCCTGTCCTGTCACCCCTGTTTTTGTTCATAGAAGTGAAGATGTGTCTGGCTCTTGCTAGTGATGTGTTCTCTGGGAGAGGGTGGGGCTTTACAGGAGTGTCAGTGTACCTGTGTAATGGGGGAGGGTGTCCATATGGGGATTACATGATAACCAACTTGGGACAATTCTAGGATTGGAGAAGAGGGTATTCTTATAGCATAGGGGATCCCACAAAGGTGGATAGGTTTTCCATCATATGGGGAAAACCTGGGAGCACTGTTGAACTTTGTAAAGGTGATGAAATCCTACTAACCATCAAAACTATTAAGCTCTCTGATGCAGGCACTTACACCCTCGGACTACAAAGGACCGGGACAGACACGATGGGTGTGTTTTCTATTAGGGAGCTGCCAAAACCAGAGGTCCCAGACGAACCAGGGCCAGACACACTCCTCTACCACCCCTGGACCGAACCTGCCACCTACCACCACTGTGTTAAAAAATCCCATTCAGGTAATTAATGTTAGAGACTACACAGCTATTGATCAATTAGGCACTGAGACTGGTTTTGATGGTAGGGACAATTTGTGGCTGTCTTATATGAGGTACACAGCTAAAACCCTGAGAAGAAAGGACTGCACTATTTGTAGTCATGCTAGGCTTGTTCTGGCTACACACCCATTTGCTATAGGAGAAGGAGAGGGGTGGTTGTGTATTCTGAGAGGTTTTTACCAGGTTCAGCCCAATTCAACCCTCTGTTCCTCTTTGAGCCTTGTGTTTCCTACAGTACCTCCTCATCGGGCCCCTTGGGGTGTTAAGGCATATGGGGGCAATTACAGTTGCATCACGGGTACAGGTAGTGGCATGGACTATGGGAGATTGCCTGAAGCTGATTGCAGCAGTAACATAACCATTTATGCCACTTGGCCAGTTACAGGCCTAAACCAAACTAGTGGTCTGGCTGATGTGTGGTGGATATGTGGACCCAAAAGAGTACTGAGACCCATTCTTAGAGGAGACTGGCAAGGTACGTGTGCTCTGACCAGTTTGATAATTCCACTGACCATTGTTGATGTTACTTCTGAACAGCTGTTGGGTTCTGTATCCAGGGGACCTGAAAACATTCCATCCCATGGGAGACATAGATGTAGTGCTCCATGGACAGAGGATGTAGTTGACATACACACTAACCTGTTGGGAGTGCCAGTGGGGGTTCCTCATGAGTTTCAGGCCTTGGGTAGGAATGATGGACTCTGGCACTTACTACCTATTATAGGTCCAGCCATAGTGGATGCTAGACAGACTGCATGGATCAGTTATATCTACTATAATCAACAGCGTTTTGTGAATTACCCCCGTGATGCACTCACTGGTCTGTCTGAACAGCTTGAGGCCACATCTAGGGTTGCCAGACAGTCTGCAAGATGTTCGGTGAACAATGTTGCACGTATATTCCTAATAACACCACTCCAGATGGTGGTATAGCTAAGGCCTTTAATGGGCTTGGTGCACTATCTGCTGAGATGAGGACCATGGCGGGGGTGGAGGAGTCTGGACTGTTCTTTTGGTTGGGAGCCTGGTTTGGTAAGTACACTGGTATGGTGGTTACTGGATTTCTGACCCTAATTCTTGTATTTTTATTATTGATGTGTTGTGCTGCTTGCATCATACCGTGTTTTAAGAAGTCTGTTACAGATGTGACTCTAACATGTTTAATCCCATTAATGACTACGGATAACCCCAGTTGTAATTGCTCTGCCTGGGATGCTGTCTATCCCATGACTAAATCTACTGCTAGGAAACCATTGTTTTCCAACAAGGTTGCCAGGGCACATTTCACCTGTGTCAAAATGACGGGAGGCGGTACTAATGTGGGACAGGTTCCTGGGAATTGGTGTCTGGATACAATCAGCATTGTTGGGAGTTTCAGGCCAATATCCAGAGCAGATGTGGGGTGGTGGTGTGGCAACACTGTCCTGTTTGATAAATTACCCTCCAATACTACTGGAAGCTGTGCACTTGTTACTCTCCTTTTGCCTGTTTCTATCTACCCTACAGAGGCTGGAGACCTCATCCTTAGGGTCCAGAGGGTGAACCCTGAATATTGGAGGGGACGTTCCAGGCGTGCCACCACCCCATCTAGTGGTGATCCGACGTACATAGACGCCATTGGAGTCCCAAGGGGAGTTCCTGACGAGTACAAGTTGGTGGATCAGGTGGCAGCTGGGTTTGAGTCCTCCATTTGTTGGTGGTGCACTGTTAATAAAAATGTGGATAGAATACATTCCAGAATCGCATTGCAGTGGATATGCTACCGGCAGAGAAAGGTGGAGCTTGCACTATGTTTGGTGAACAGTGTTGTACTTTCATCCCTAATAACACAGCCTCCGATGGTAGCTTGACCGTAGCCCTAGAAGGTTTGAGGACTCTTAATGGTAAAATGAAATCTCATTCTGGGATTGATACCTCAATGTGGGACTCCTGGATGAGTGCCTTTGGTAAATATAAAACCCTGGTCTCCTCCATTTTGGTCTCCATTTCGGTGTTCGCGGCCATTTTGGTTCTCTGTGGATGCTGTTGCATTCCATGTATCCGTTCCCTTACCACTAGGGTTATCTCTAGAGCTATTGACCCTTCCCCCCTTTCCCAGATGTTTCCTCTGCTTGCTAATGACCTGCCCGAATTTGAGGATGAGGTTGAGAGTGCCTACTAGGTTTTGTTTTTCTTTTCATGAAATGCTATGACTGCTGAAATAAGGGATAATGAGTGACACCCTAGTGGGTGTCAAAAAGGGGGGCTTAAATTTCACACCATTTTCTTTTGTTCTGTTTTTCAATGAGCTGTTGTTCTCTTTTGACATGAGGGTTGCAAGTTCCTAGGTGGCTGGTAGCCAATCTAGTACATAGTGGGATCGAATGGAGAACATGAAGGTATTTTAAACTTTGTAATTGTTAGCCTAGTTTATGTCACATCTCTTAGGAGATGTGAAGAGAGGGAATCACAAAACTTTTCCTTCTGGGAAAAGTTTTCTTTTTGTGTCTGGATCTAGTTAGGTTGTGTCACGTCTCTGGGGAGACGTGAAGAGAGGGATTTGTAAGGAAGTGCTATTTCTTATGCAGGTGACCAGCCTACTGCTATTACATTGCTATAACTGAGACAACGTATTTTCACAGTAAAACATGTTAGGTCCCATACAGGATAGCTCCCACACACACAGCACACACACATTACACACACTAACTGCCGAGGACACACAGATAAGACATACACCCACACATTGGGAGGAAGAGACAGCCTTGACTTGCAGAAACCAGCGCACACACCTAATCTCCTTCTTAGCTGAACATTGTGTGACAAGGAACGGCACGACAAGACTCAGAGGGATGACGGACGGCCCAACAGGACCAACCAGAAGACCAGAACTTCTAGACTCAACCTACTTTCTGTACTGTATATAACATACATGCACTCTGTTATCGGGGCTTCTTTTCTGCTGGTTCCTTAAGAACCGAATGAAATGGGCCCGTATACGTTGTACCAGATATCTTTACTCATAATTAAACTGTCACTTGTCATACAATTTACCACCTTGTCTGAATCGATCCTTGACCGGCTCACCCTCCTACATATCCCATTATCAACAAAAGTCAAGGTATTGGAGTGGCCATCACAAAGCCCTGACCTCAATCCTATAGACAATTTGTGGGCAGAACTGAAAAAGCGTGTGTGAGCAAGGATGCCTACAAACCTGAGTCAGTTACACCAGCTCTGTCAGGAGGAATGGGCCAAAATTCACCCAACTTATTGTAGGAAGCTTGTGGAAGGCTACCCAAAACGTTTGACCCAAGTTAAACAATTTAAAGGCAATGCTACCAAATACTAATTGAGTGTATGTGAACTTCTGACCCACTGAGAATGCGAGGAAAGAAATAAATGCTGAAATTAATCACTCTACTATTATTCTGACATTTTACATTCTTAAAATAAAGTGGTAACTGACCTAAGAAAGGGAATTTTACTAGGATTAAATGTCGGGAATTGTGAAAAACAGTTTAAATGAATTTGGCTAAGGTGTATGTAAACTTCTGACTTCAACTGTAAGTATTCAGACCCTTTACTCAGAACCTTTGGTAGCAATTACAGCCTCGAGTCTTCTTGGGTATGACGCTACAAGCTTGGCAAACCTGTATTTGCAGAGTTTCTCCCATTCTTCTCTGCAGAGTCACTCAAGTTCTGTCAGGTTGCACAGTTATTTTCAAAATGTTAGTTGGACTCAAGTTCGTGCTCTGGCTGGGCCACTCAAGGACATTCAGAGTTGTCCTGAAGCCCCTCCTGTGTGGTCTTGGCTGTGTGCTCAGGGGCATTGTCCTGTTGGAAGGTGAACCTTCGGCCCAGTCTGAGATCCTGAGTGCTCTGGAGCAGGTTTTCATCCGGCATCTCTGTGCTTTGTTCCGTTCTTCTTTCCCTCGATCCTGACTAGTCTCACAATCCCTGCCGCTGAAAAACACCCCCACAGCATGATGCTGCAACCACAGTATTTGAATGTAGGGATAATCCCAGGTTTCCTCCAGACATGAAGCTTGGCATTCAGGTCAAAGAGTTCAATCTTGGTTTCATCAGACCAGAGAATCTTGTTTCTCATGGTCTGAGAGTCCTTTAGGTGCCTTTTGGCAAACTTCAAGCGGGCTGTCATGTGCCTTTTACTGAGCCTTCTCTCTGGACACTCTACCCTAAAGGCCTGATTGATGGAGTGCTGCAGAGATGGTTGTCCTTCTGGAAGGTTCTCCCATCTCCACAGAGGAACTCTGGAGCTCTGTCTGAGTGACCAAGGCCCTTCTCCCCCGATTGCTCAGTTTGGCCGGGTGGCCAGCTCTAGGAAGAATCTTGGTGGTTCAAATCTTCCATTTAAGAATGGAGGCCACTGTATTCTTGAGGACCTTCAATGCTGCAGAAATTTATTGGACAATCCTGTCTCGGAGCTCTACGGACAATTCCTTCGATCTCATGGCTTGGTTTTTGCTCTGACATGTACTGTCAAACTGTGCCAAGTTATTTTGTGTGCCTTTCAAAATCATGTCCAATAAATTGAATTTACCACAGGTGGACTCCAATCAAGTTTTTTAAACATGTCAAGGATGATCAATCAAGCAGGATGCACCTGAGCTCAATTTCGAGTCTCACAGCAAATGGTCTGAATAATTACGTAAATAAGTTATTTCTGTTTTTAGTTTAATAAATCAGCATAAATGTCTAAAAACCTGTTTCTCTTTGTCATTGTGGGGTATTGTGTATAGATAAGGGAACAAAATAATTTAATTCATTTTAGAATAAGGCTGTAATGTAACAAAACGTGGAAAAAGTCAAGGGGTCTGAATACTTTCTGAATGCACTGCAACTATGGTTCTACAAATTCCTGGAAGACCGTCAGTACGGTTGAAAGTGCGGATTATATCCCTCGATCCACGCAGTTTGAGTAATAATAACAACAAAGGAACGCTGGTGATGTGACAGCATGCGAGGATGTGCCCGCGGTTCATATAAAACCGTAAGTCAGAACACACACTGTCTCAGAGAACCTTCTATTCTAGCGACACATTTTCAAAAAAAAAGTTGACTAGCGTCAAATCTAGCGACCTTCTCTGGTGTTATTGGAGACTTTGAGACTCTGACGTGAAAGCACATATCGTTCTTACTCTTCTCAACGAGCAGCGGGTGCTGCTGTGGGCCCCACCCCTGTCCCAAAGCACTCAGTCCTCGCGCAGCAGTCTCTCCCAGCTGCAGGAGATGTTCAGCCCTCCACGTCCAGACCACAAATGAATCGCGCATGCGGGATGCCGCCGCTGGCTGATCCCGCCCTGGCTTACATTCAGGGATGTAAATGTAAAATGTTCTTTGTCTAAAATAAATCACTGCATTTGACTCACACAGCCTCAGTCACTTACTCACCTTGGCTAGCTCATCATGTCTCAGTCTAAACTGTACACTCAAAAATACAGAAAGGAGTAGGAATCAAACCCTGAATTCAAAGGCTGGTTGAAGCCGTTTATTGGAGATGAAACACGGGCATACTGCCTGTATTGTAAGGCTGATTTCTACGCCAAACTTAGTGATGTAAAAAAACATGACAACTCAAAAACATACTCAAAAGGCAAAGCCTTATAACAGTTCCACTCAAAACAAGCTGCCATTTATGGTTAAAAACATTGACTCTGCAAAAAAGGCTGAGGCCACCATGGCATTAGCTATTGCTGAACACTTCCATGCTGGCATGTGATCACATTGGAGAAGCATGTAGAGCTGCTTTCTCAGACTCCACTGCTGCTACCCACTTCAAAATGCACAGGACAAAGTGCACAGAAATGATTAATGGTGTTCTAGCACCATACTTTCTGAAAAAGTTGGTCGCAGATGTGGGTGACCAGCGTTTCAGCCTCCTCCTCGATGGGTCCACGGATGTAAGTCTTTCTAAGTCCCTGGGGGTTGTGATAAGGTACTTTAGTGACACCAAGCAGACAATTGTATCAACATTTCTGGGGCTTGTTGAGTTGGAAGGAGGAGATGTCAAATATATAGCCCATGCTGTTGTGGCTTTCCTCTAAGTGTTGTCTTAAAAAAGAGAAACTCCTGGGGATAGGGACTGGCAATGCCTCTTATGGCGGGGATTAACAATGGGGTCCATAAAGTGCTGAAGGAGGAGTATGGCCTCAAATATCTGGTTCTTATTCTGTAAGTCATGCTTCCAATGACACCCTCCCCCGTAGCGTGGAGTACTTGGTACGAGAGACTAAAACTGGTTTTCAGTGTCTCCAAAGCGCAGGGAGGCCTACAAGGCCATATATGAGACCATCAACTGTGGGGAGAAACCTTTACAGAATACCAAGGTGTGTGCCACACGTTGGCTCTCCATTGAACCCGTGGTTTTACGCATTTTGGACCAGTGGGAGGAGCTTAGGCTGCATTTTTTTGAAGTCAGTGCTGGGTGAGGTACAGTTGGCCATCAAGGCTTTTGAGGGAGAGCAAGTAGATCCTCTTAAGCTACTTGACAGCTTGGTTAGTCTGATCAAGTCTGTGAGCAGCAGCAGGGTGCTGAATCCACTGGCAAATATTGATGTACTCAAAGGGCCAATAGATGGATACATCAGTCCCAAACCGTACCTTGGTTACCTTTTTGAGTCAAAGGCAGCTGAGCTCCACCTTGCGCCTGAGGATGAAAACAATGTCCGAAAGCGGTGTGTTGCCTTCACCATCTCCCTCACTAATGAGTTGAGGGTGAGACTGCCGGACAACATCGAAGCGGTGTGTAGCCTTCACCATCTCCCTCACTAATGAGTTGAGGGTGAGACTGCCGGACAACATCGAAGCGGTGTGTAGCCTTCATCCCCCCCACTAATGAGTTGAGAGTGAGACTGCCAGACAACATCGAAGCAGTGTGTAGCCTTCATCTCCCCCACTAATGAGTTGAGGGTGAGACTGACCGACAACATCGAAGCGGTGTGTAGCCTTCACCATCTCCCTCACTAATGAGTTGAGGGTGAGACTGCCGGACAACATCGAAGCGGTGTGTAGCCTTCACCATCTCCCTCACTAATGAGTTGAGGGTGAGACTGCCGGACAACATCGAAGCGGTGTCTAGCCTTCACCATCTCCCTCACTAATGAGTTGAGGGTGAGACTGCCGGACAACATCGAAGCGGTGTGTTGCCTTCACCATCTCCCTCACTAATGAGTTGAGGGTGAGACTGCCGGACAACATCGAAGCGGTGTGTAGCCTTCACCATCTCCCTCACTAATGAGTTGAGGGTGAGACTGCCAGACAACATCGAAGCGGTGTGTTGCCTTCACCATCTCCCCACTAATGAGTTGAGGATGAGACTGCCAGACAACATCAAAGCAGTGTTTTGCCTTCACCATCTCCCTCACTAATGAGTTGAGGGTGAGACTGCCAGACAACATCGAAGCATTGCAGTACATGTCCGTTTTCAATGTAGAGGAAACTCTAAAGCACAATAAGACCCCTGGAGGAATAGAGAAAAAGAGCCAAGCTCCTTGGCTACTCCCCTGCAGAGATAGACAAGATTGTCCAGCAATGGCGTGCCATCCATCTTAGCAAATGAAATGAGACAAAAAACACACTGGGCTTCTGGAGTGAGATTTTGAAGTTCAGAGATGCAGCTGATATCAACCCGTTTCAAGAACTTGCCATGGCTGCTGTGTCTGTGTTGTCCTTGCCACACTCAAATGCTGAAGTCGAGAGAGTATTCAGCCATATGAGTGTGGTAGAAATTGGATGTCCTTGCAGACCCTTAACTCCATCCTGTACATTCGTTATGGACTGAAGCTGTCTGGTGAGGCTTGCTATGAGCACCAGCTGCCTGATAATGTTTTGCAGCTTTTTGGCACATCAGCTGCTTACTCATTTAAGTCAGCTCCCCCAGTTGCTGAACCTGCCATAGAGAGCCTTTAACAAAATGATGAACACCCACTCTTTCTGTGAGCCAGCACAGCCTGTGCGTGTGTGGAGGGGGGTCTGGAAGAAAAAAAACTATTAACCTGAATTAGGGCCAGACTAGTTACCATAATTTTCTCACATTGCCATTGACAGTTTTTTCTATTTTCTCTTTTTGGTCCATTTAGATTGTATACAATTTTATTTTTTTTATGTTATGGTTAAAAATGTTCATGTTTTACTGTGACTTGTTGTAGGCTCCTAAGTGGACCATAAGGTTGAAAACCAAACCAAATTAAGAAAAATAAAAAATATTTTAAAACTATGTAACTCCTCCAGAGTGTCTCTTTTGGGTCACGCTTGCCGGTCCCAAGCCCGGATAAAGGAGGAGGGTTGGAATTGTGACATAAAAAAAAAAAACAATCGACAGAAGAAAGTTCATTTGTAGTTCTAAACATATTTAGGGTGTTTTTTACTCACTTTTTGTCTCTCCCACGACGTTATTCCTCTCTCCTACAGCATCCATCACAATTACATGCACAGTTATGCAAATTAGGTGATTACGTCATTTAGCGACTTTTAGGACAGCCGATAGCTACTTTCCTTACTGAGGAGTTGGCAACACTGCTTCTTGCCCTAAAGATTCCGAGTGACAGGAAAGTACTGACGGTCTTTGTAGACCCATAGTTACTTCACACTGTCACTGCGGTTTAATCTTTGGATGAATCATACAGGACCAACAAGGTCACGAGGAATAGCACTACTAATCTCTGATTAATGCACTAGTGCCACTGGAAAAATGGCAGAAGATTTGTTCGCTCCACCACATTCTGGAAAGGAGGGGGGCAGTAAGGCTGCCAGTTTGATGGCTTGATTGATGTCAAGGAGTGATAAAACCTTAGGCAAAAAGGCTGGTTGGGCCATCAAGTCACGCCAAGGTCGCCTGTCTTCCATCGTATGCAGATAGGGCTCATAGAGAGCACGTGGAGTTAATTTACACGTTTTGCTAATGAAATAGCCAAGAGGAAAGCAATTTCCGAGAACCATTTTATGTCCGCCTCCTCCGTATGCTCAAAATAAGATTTTGTCAAAGCCTCCAATACTAGCCCGGGGGGATGCAGTTGGCGGACACCTTGTACGAATTGGCAGATAAGGAAATGGGCCCCTGACGATTTTCCATCGATGAGTAAATGGTTAGACGATATGGCTGAGGCATACACCTTCAAGGTTGAGGCAGAGCGACCTGAGTCCAATTGTTTCTGAAGGAAGCTCAGTAAAACGGGTACAGAGCAAGACCCTGGTTCCTCTGCCCTGGTAAACAGCTTCCAACAACCAGCATACATCATCTCTTTTTGTGTAATATCAATACTTTTCCCACAGGTTTTTTCAAAATGTGTTCAACAATCAAAAAAGAATTTATGAACATGGTAAACATGTATTTACAAACTCTTGTTAACTCTGACTCTGCTTGCTCGTCAATACAACTGCCACCTAGTGGTCACATTGAAAATAGCCACTATCAACCAACCCGCAGTTCTACAGGACCAAGCGTCTCATCTCTTGATTTGAGCGCAACTTCATTGGGGAAGAACTGTGTAGAATTTGGGGTATAAACTCTCACATGTTCCGTCCAGATTCAACAACCATTTACCCTGAACAAATATGTGTCTGGAGGATTAATATTCTATAAGTTATTTAGATAACAGTTTTTGGAGAAGAACAAGGTCGGGCGGGGTGTTTTTTTCGGTGAGTAGCTAACTTTAGCTAGCACGTTAATGTCCAGTCAGTTTAGCTACCTTACAAATTTACAAAATCACAGTTATGAAGCTGTATATCTGTTATTCAGTTGTCACTGTTATTTTGAACTGACCCAGCCAGCTAACTACCTAGTTAGCCCCGGTGTTACGATGCTGTCCCTTGATGCAGGCAAATGGGCTCTCCATAAATAACGTTAATCAAGAATATGTTCTGTAAACTGAATTGCCAGCTGATATAGCTAGCTACTCTTATGTATTTTATATATTTAACGGCTAGTTATATATATATATATATATATTAAAGTAGTGTCACTGCTGGTTGAAGATCAGACGTAAGTAAACAAACCAAAGAGAAACTAACGTTAGTTACAAGCTAAAGCGACTGGGTGGATAACGGGAAAAATTGATTTTATATGTTAGATTCTTCAAAGTAGCCACCCTTTGCCTTGATGACAGCTTTGCACACTCTTGGCATTCTCTCAAACAGCTTAATTTCAAATAACAGGTTTGCCTTGTTAAAAGTTCACTTGTGGAATTTATTTTTCTTTCGTTAATGCATTTGAGCCAATCAGTTGTGTTGTGACAAGGTAGGGGTGGTATACAGAAGATAGCCCTATTTGGCTAGAACAGCTCAAATAAGCAAAGAGAAACGACAGTCCATCATTACTTTAAGACATGAAGGTCAGTCAATACAGAAAATGTCATAAACTTTGAAGTTTCTTCAAGTGCAGTCGCAAAAACCATCAAGTGCTATGATGAGACTGGCTCACATGAGGACTGCCACTGGAAAGGAAGAGGATAAGTTCGTCAGAGTTAACTGCACCTCTGATTGCAGCCCAAATAAATGCTTCACAGAGTTCAAGTAACAGACACATCTCGATATCAACTGTTCAGAGGAGACTGCGTGAATCAGGCCTTCAAGGTCAAATTGCTGCAAAGAATCCACTACTAAAGGACATCAATAAGAAGAAGGGACTTGCTTGGGCCAAGAAAGATGAGCATTGAACATTAGACCGGTGAAAATCTGTCCTTTTGCCTGATGAGTCCAAATTTGAGATTTTTTGGTTCCAACCACTGTGTCTTTGTGAGACGCGGAGTAGGTGAACGAATGATCTCCGGATGTGTGGTTCCCACCGTGAAGCATGGAGGAGATGGTGTGGGGGTGCTTTGTGGTGACACTGTCTGTGATTGATTTAGAATTCAAGGCACACTCACCCAGCATGGCTACCACAGCGTTCTGCAGAGATACACCATCCCATTTGGTTTGCACTAAGTGGGACTATCATTAGGTTTTCAACAGGTCAGTGATCCAAAACACACCTCCAGGCTGTGTAAGGGATATTTGACCAAGGAGAGTGATCGAGTGCTGCATCAGATGACCTGGCCTCCACAATCACCTGACCTCAACCTAATTGAGATGGTTTGGGATGAGTTGGACCACAGAGTGAAGGAAAAGCAGCCAAGTCGCAGGGCGCTCTACAGAAAAGCTCTCTAAGGGAGCTGGGCCGACTCCGGGAGGCCTATGGGTGTGGCACTGGATGCCTTCTCACTGCCCCACATGTAAGTCAAGGCCACAGGGCACACGAGCACCGGAACCATAGTTCAATTAAAATGATGAATCTAATTTATTCTACGACATGCTTTTAGTTACTCGCATTTCTTTAGAATAAAACATTTCATTTGAACTTATTGTTTATGGGATGTACTTTATTTCTCATACAGGACAGGCAGGTGGGTGAACTGGCCCAGGACCTGGCTAATAAACTAGGCCTGATGGTCCGTAAGGCCTACATAAGCCCTCAGATAAGTTTCGTTACCTCTGACTCTACCCACTCAAATATCAAAATGCCAGGACAGGTACAGTGCATTCGGAAAGTATTCAGACCCCTTGAATATTTCAACATTTTGTTACGTTACAGCCTTACTCTAAAATGTATTAAATAAAAAAAAATCTTCATAAATCTGACCGTGATTGAACTCTTTGGCCTGAATGCCAAGCGTCACATCTGGACAAAACCTGGCACCATCCCTATTAGAGGTCGACCGATTATGATTTTTCAACGGCGATACCGATTATTGGAGGACCCCCCCCCCCCAAAAAAAAAAACAATTTAGCCTCAAATAATGAAACATGTTCAATTTGGTTTAAATAATCCAAAAACAAAGTTTTGGAGAAGAAAGTAAAAGTGCAATATGTGCTATGTAAGAAAGCTAACGTTTAAGTTCCTTGCTCAGAACATGAGAACATATGAAAGCCGGTGGTTCCTTTTAACATGAGTCTTCAATATTCCCAGGTAAGAAGTTTTAGGTTGTAGTTATTATAGGAATTATAGGACTATTTCTCTCTATACCATTTGTATTTCATTAACCTTTGACTATTGGATGTTCTTATAGGCACTTTAGTATTTCCAGTGTAACAGTATAGCTTCCGTCCCTCTCCTCGCTCCTCCCTGGGCTCGAACCAGGAACACAACGACAACAGCCACCCTCAAAGCAGCGTTACCCATGCAGAGCAAGGGGAACAACCACTCCAAGTCTCAGAGCGAGTGACGTTTGAAACGCTATTAGCGCGTACCCCGCTAACTAGCTAGCCATATCACATCGGTTACACAAGCCTAATCTCGGGAGTTGATAGGCTTGAAGTCATAAACAGCGCAATGCTTGACGCACAACGAAGAGCTGCTGGCAAAACGGACGAAAGTGCTGTTTAAATGAATGCTTACGAGCCTGCTGCTGCCTACCACCGCTCAGTCAGACTGCTCTATCAAATCATAGACTTAGTTATAACATAAAAACACACAGAAATACGAGCCTTAGGTCATTAATATGGTAGAATATGGAAACTATCATCTCGAAAACAAGACGTTTATTCTTTCAGTGAAATACGGAACCGTTCCGTATTTTATCTAAGGGGTGGCATCCATTAGTCTAAATATTCCTGTTACATTGCACAACCTTCACTGTTATGTCATAATTACGTAAAATTCTGGAAAATTAGGCGGCCCAAACTGTTGCATATACACTGACCTCTGCGTGCAATGAACGCAAGAGAAGTGACACAATTTCAGCTGGTTAATATTGCCTGCTAATCTGGATTTTTTTTAGCCAAATATGCAGGTTTAAAAATATATACTTCTGTGTATTGATTTTAAGAAAGGCATTGATGTTCATGGTTATGTACACATTAGAGCAACGATACGCACCGTATCGATTGTATGCAATGCAGGACACTCTAGATAAACTAGTAATATCATCAACCATGTGTAGTTAACTAGTGATTATGATTGATTGATTGATTGTTTTTTATAAGATAAGTTTAATGCTAGCTAGCAACTTACCTTGGCTTACTGCATTCGCGTAACAGTCTCCTCGTGGAGTGCAATGAGAGGCAGGTGGTTAGAGCGTTGGACTAGTTAACTGTAAGGTTGCAAGATTGAATCCCCTGAGCTGACAATGTGAAAATCTGTCGTTCTGCCCCTTAACGAGGCAGTTAACCCACCGTTTCTAGGCCGTCGTTGAAAATAAGAATGTGTTCTTAACTGACTTGCCTAGTTAAATAAAGATTAAATAAAGGTGTAAAAAAATGTTTTTAATCTGACAAATCGGTGTCCAAAAATACAGATTTCCGATTGTTATGAAAACTTGACATCGGCCCTAATTAATCGGCCATTCAGATTAATCGGTCGACCTCTAATCCCTATGGTGTTTTTCAGCGGCAGGGACTGGGAGACTAGTCAGGAACGAGGGAAAGAAGAACGTAATAAAGTACAGAGAGATCCTTGATGAAAACCTGTTCCAGAGCGCACAGGACCTCAGACTAGGCCGAAGGTTCACCTTCCAACAGGACAACAACCCTAAGCACACAGCCAAGACAACGCAGGAGTGGCTTTGGGACAAGTCTCTGAATGTCCTTGAGTGGCCCAGCCAGAGCCGGGACTTGAACCCGATCTAACATCTCTGGAGAGACCTGAAAATATATGTGTTGCAAAGCTCCCATTCAACCTGACAGAGTTTGAGAGGATCTGGAGTGAAGAATGGGAGAAACTCCCCAAATACAGGTGTGCCAAGGTTTTAGCTTCATACCCAAGAAGACTTGAGCCTGTAATCGCTGCTAAAGGTGCTTCAACTAAGTACTGAGTTAAAGGTCTGAATACTTACGTAAATGTGATGTTTTTTTGCAGAAATGTCTAAAAACATATTTTTACTTCGTCATTATGGGGTATTGTGTGTAGATTGATGAGGGTGAAAAAACAATTTAATCCGCTTTAGAATAAGGCTGTAACGTAACAAAATTTGGATAAAGTCAAGGGGTCTGAATACTTTCCGAATGCACTGTATTCCAGAGATGGTTTGGTATGGTTTAGAAACTTTGGAATCGAGCTCGAGTTGACAGTGTAGCCCTGTTAGCGCCTGGACTTGTTGAAATATCTTCACGCCTAGAAGAACCTCCATGCTTCCGTCAACTGTCAATATTTATTGAGAAAGAAATCGGAATTACTGGGCAGGTTGAGAAAAAACGAATCCAGTCAGAATCGTCCTCTTGAATAACGGACATTCTGGGGTAATTATTACATAACCAACATTCTCAAATAATACTTGTCCCATGTGAATAGGGCTTAGCCTAAATGTCTAAGAAAATTGAGGAGAGGGCAAACCACAACTTATTTAGGTCTATAATCAATAGCGTAACTGTTAAATGTGCCTGGCTTTATAAATCATCCATATATATCTACAGAAATAAGACAGATCCTGCTTCTGTTGCCTGTTTTGACTGTTTGTTTAATAGCCTACTGTTTTCTGTGAGCAACAAGCCTCATGGAACGGCAAAATGTCATATAAAACAATTTCACAGATTTGGCTGTTTTTAGTCTTTTCCATGCTGTAATTAAGCCTTTATTTTTTTCTTCGCTACAACAGACTGGTGTTGCTTAGAATTTATTTAATGTTGTTTGCACTGTTCCAAACAGGCAGAAAAATAATATTGTAATCTAACAGCACCTGTTTGTTACACATAATATGCATGCAGTTCTCGCTCCTATACTCTTCTTTTTATTGATCTCGTTGTTGTTATTATTATGATCATTATAATAAACAATGCCGTTATCATTAGGAGTTGTATAGCAGCCTTGTATAACCACCATCGAGCAGTAGGCCTAAGAGCCTGTTTTGTTTAGTCTTGATACCTCAACTTACTTATGCTTATATTTCAATATATAGGCTACTGTATCAATCATTCATTCGTTCCTGCCATCACACAGCATACAAGACATTCATGCTTCGAAATGAAATCAAGCATTTTTGCCTTCAAATTAGATAAATGGAGCTTTGAATAATTAACCTAAACAATAAATAAACTACAATTCACGAATACATTCAACTGTTTTTTAGTCTGGTGTAATAAAGGCTTTATAAATATTTTTCTGCTACACATTTATTTAGTGTTTACACTATTCCAAATGGTCAAAAAAATAAAATAATTGTAGTCTATCAGCAGCTGTTTGGCACACACAATACTCACGCAACACTTGCTCCTATAGCCTCCTTTTTCTGGATCTCCAGTAGTTTCCACAACTGTCAAATGTCTTCCACAGATCTGACTTCCACTTTTTCCTCCGGAGCAACCAGTAAACATTTAGTTTTTCACGTCCTCCGCATCCATTTTTCTGTCGACATTACTGTGTTCAGAGTTTGTTATAACCAATTTATTGATGTGATTATGATCGGCTATAGGTCAGGCCCTGTTGGTCGCATGCAATGCTTACATGATTCACGTAAAGAGTGCAAGGGTTGAGGCAATGTGGAATGTTTTTCTTAAACAAATTAGGGATTTCGGGAACAACTTTTCAGTCAGAAACAAGTAAACTAAATGGCTCAAATAAAGTTGCAGGGACAGCGCAATAAACACTTGACTGCCGTTTTGGATCTATCATCATGTCACCAGAATAAGAGCCTCAATATTTATTGGAAAGGAGCATCAAGGGCACTTTCACCACCCTGTGAAGTTCATCATAATTTATTTAATCTGTAGCCTAACTGCATGGTTTCCCGAGTCGTAGTGGGATGACCACACCATATCATTGCGTGACTTTAAGTTTAATCCTATATTTTGGTTATTATATCAATGTTTTTGCATAAAAGCGTTTCCACTGCCATTTCGCTTTCATTTTACCGACACAAAAAGATCTTTCTTCATTTATAACATTTTACCAAAACATCCTGTTTCCATCACAGCTCTCTTGATTTTTATTTATACGGTATGACTTTACTCGCATGAAAACTGGGTGGAAATGTGGTTATTGGCATTTTCTTATTAGGGGTGAATGGTTAATGTTTTGATTAACCAAGCCTTGTCTCTTATTTTAGATGTCCTCCAATGGGCAGAATCTTTGACTGACATTGCATCAGGTATGTCAGTTCACCATAAAAACATAACATTTAACTTTAACAATTTATTTGACATTGTCATTAGCGTGTCTCTCAAATTCCCTTCTCTCCATGGCTCGATCTCATCTTCCTCTTTGTTCTTTATCCCTCCCAGTTGATCTATCCAACGCCCAGTGTATCCCCGCCCCTCTGGCCACACCCATCCCTGTTAGCGATGACCCCTCGAGCCCAGTAGCCCCAGTACAGGCCTGCCCCGCATGCCCTACTCTGTCCCCGTGTCGGAGCACATGGAGGAGTGCAGCGTGATCCCCGACGATCTGGACAGCCTGCTGGGGGATGACTGCTTCTCCGAGAAAGTCAGCGAGGTGAGAGGGTCGCTACTAAGGTCACGTCAAGGAAGGATGCTGACCATGCTGTACCGTCCCTCTGTTGACCAGTAGACATTTGATGAGAGAGAGGAGGTACAGACATTCGTCAGTAGAATATAGGAACATTTAAGGAAGTATTTCCGGGAGTTGCATGACAGCAGTGGTGTAAAGTACTTAAGTAAAAAATACTTTGACGTACTACATAAGTTGTTTTTTACTTACTTTATTCCTAAAGAAAATAATGTACTTTTTACTCCATACATTTTCCCTGACACCCAAAAGTATTTGTTACATTTTGACAGGAAAATGCTCCAATTCACCCCCTTTCAAGAAAACATTCCTGGTCATCCCTTCTGCCTCTGATCTGGCGCACTCACTAAACACAAATGCTTATTTTGTAAAGTAATGTTGAAGTGAGCCCCTGGCTATCCGTAAATAAATAAAAAACACAAGAAAATATGCCGTCTAGTTTGCATAATATAAGGAATTAGAAATTAACTTTTACTTTTGACACTTAAGTATATTTTAGCAATTGCATTTACTTTTGATACTTAAGTATATTTTAAACCAAATACTTTTAGACTTTTACTCAAGTAGTATTTTAATGAGTGACTTTTACTTGAATCATTTTCTATTAAGGTATCTACTTTTACTCAAGTATGACATTTGCATACTTTTTCCACTACTGCCTGACGGGTTGCACATTTTAGTAGTTTAACTTCCACCACTGAAGTACCTTACATGGAGCACAGAGCTATGCATTTCTGGTCTAGAAGGAGATCTAGAATAATATGTCTCTCTCCCTCAGTCACAGAGCCCAGTCCAAGGCGCTATCCCACCAACCTCCCCAACACAGCTGTGGGCCTGCACCCTCCATACTCCTCCAGCCCCCACACCCCAGCTACCCCCTGCCTTCTTCAGCTTCACTGTCAGCCAGATGTCCGCTCTGGAGACCTACCCCTCGCTGGGCCAGAGGGACCAGACCTCCACACAGGTGCTGGATGCCCTGGGGGCCTTTTCCCCGGAGGCTGAGGACACAGAGGGCAAAGGAGGGGCTGGAATTGGAGGGCTGGACTCCCTCTCTGAGTACATCTTGCCTGACATATGAACAAGGTGTATGGATCCGGGTGTGTGTTTTGGTGATGTCAATTATATTGAAAACAGCAAAGCCATTGTAGCAGGCTTTTTTTTTGGCCTCTATCCAGTCTTATTTTGCAACCATACAGTTTAAACCTGCATCAGCTGTTACTTAAACCTTCCCGGAACTGCCCAGTGACCCTGAACAGTCCTCGGGGAATGTGTTAGTTGTTGTTGAAGCTAGTTTGTGTCAGCAGCACTGCTGTATGGCCACATGGTGTCTGGTATCCCTGTGTCCTTGTGTTGCAGTTCTGTTCTCCAGGGGGAATAATTTCTCACAGTATCATCTCTGGGATCTACAAACACAGCTCCCCTCACACAGTAAGACAGCGGCATAACGCCTGAACACTCCGATGGACACTCTCATCTTCTTTCTCCTGTCTTCTGAGTTTATCACAACATGGATGTCTCTATACTTGATACTATACTTTATACTATGTGTGTTTTTTTAATTCCCAGACTGCATTTATTCTATTGTTGTTATTTATGCTTTTGTGATATTCCTTATTCTGATAAGTTCCCCTACTCTTCTCTGCAGGTTTGTGGGATATGGACTACCCGTACCAGGCGGAAGTGGCTCACCGCTGTAAGAGGGACCTGCTGCTGTCTCGCTTCAAGAACAAAGAAGACCCCACCCCACCAAAATAACTTCCTGGGGGCCTTTGTGTTTTGCAAAGGTACGTACAGTACTTGCCTCAAAAGTTTGAGAACACCTACTCATTGCAGGATTTTTCTTTATTTTTACTATTTTTGTAGAATAATAGTGAAGACATCAAAACTATGAAATAACACACATGGAATAATGTAGTAACCAAAAAAGTGTTAAACAAATCAAAATATATTTTCTATAGCCACCCTTTCTATAGCCATCCTTTGCCTTGATGACAGTTTTGCACACTCTTGGCATTCTCTCAACCAGCTTCACCTGGAATGCTTTTCCAACAGACTTGAAGGAGTTCCCACATGCTGAGCACTTGTTGGCTGCTTCACTCTGCCGTCCAACTCATTACAAACCATCTCAATTGGTTTGTGTTGAGGTCGGGTGATTGTGGAGACCAGGTCATCTGATGCAGCACTCCATCACTCTCCTTCTTGGTAAAATAGCCCTTACACAGCCTGGAGGTGTGTTTTGGGTCATTGTTCTGTTGAAAAACAAATGATAGTCCCACTAAACGCAAACCAGATGGGATGGCGTACGCTGCAGGATGTTGTGGTAGCCATGCTGGTGAAGTGTGCCTTGAATTCTAAATAAATCAGAGACAGTGTCACCAGCACATGCATGTTCTCTTACTCAAATAAGCACCGAAGTGCTGGCAGTAGTTTTAATGTTGCTTAAACAGAATTTTCCATCAGTGATAGTAAATATTATGTACTCTCTACCTCATACCTCTTTCCTGCTCCTCCTCTGTCTCCCTGAAGAGGTCCAGGAGCGCCAGGAATGCCAGTATGGGGGGAACTGCACGTTTGCCTACTGCCAGGAGGAAATATACCTGTGGACCCAGGAGAGGAAGGGGGCTCTGAGAAGGGAGCTGCTGTTTGACCCGCTGGGCAGCACCGAGAGACGGGCACTCAGCGTCACACTCCTGCTGCAGCAGCACATGGGCATGTTCATGTTCCTCTGTGAGGTAGGGTGTGATGCACATAGACCTCCACATGGTGAACTTTGCAGTATTCTGTATGTACACACACACTCCGTTTTGCTCTCTCTCCCTCTGCAAGAATGTTTTGACAGTAAGCCTCCCATCATCAGCAAGTGCAGCAAAGATAACTTGGCTGTCTGCTCAAACCTCACTGCCTGGCATCCCTTTGATGATAAGTGAGTCTCCTAGACCTTTCTGTACTTTTCCGTCATCCTCTCTCTGTCCTTCATTGTATCAGATCCAAATAAGCACTTTGTCTTGGTATAATGGATTCTAAATCCAATTTCCCTCAGACAATATTCAAGTCAGCTATTTGCACCCTGTCCCCTTCTGCCCTCTCCTTCTCTCTCCTCCTCCATCTCTTCCCCCTCTATCTCATCCCTGTTTTCTCAGGTGCCTAGTGCATGTGGTGTGTTCTGCCAACGTGCGCCACAGTAAGGTGCGCCCGCTGCACCCCCTCTGCCAGTTTGACATGTGTCGCCACGAGGTGCGTTACGGCTGCCAGCGCGAGGACAACTGCTCCTTTGCCCACTCCGTCATAGAACTCAAGTGCTAGGTGCTGCAGCAGGACACCGGTACAGAAGTACTCATGTGTTTGCAAGCATGGCTGCACACACAGACACACTCTATCAAGGATTCCAGCAAAATAACCAAAGTTCACGCTATCATCTGTTACTTTGTGTGTCTTTATTAACTTCCCTCTCTCTCCCAGGTATCACCCATGAAGAGATGGTACAGAAGTCCAAGAGGCTCTGGTACAGGCTAGAGGAAAATGCTCAGAAACAGAAGGTGAGCATGAGATGGGCACGATGCCCTTGTCTCCTAATACAATACACCATTTGCGTTATTGTTTTTAAGGGCCTGATTTACAAGATCTCTCTCACTCATGCTCTCAGCCTGTGCACGTCACACACCAGAGCTGTGGTGGGGGGGAATAGGGGGAGTGGGAGACAACCTCAGGGGTGGAGGGGATGGCAGGGGGTTAAACCTGAAGATGAAGTTTGTCTGTGGCCAGAGGGATGGACATGTCCACGAACCAGACAAGGCCCTCAAGTACTGCACGACAGGTGAGAGACCATATCAAACTGACATCTGCACTCATGGTAAGTGCTGAAGTTCTCGTGTCAATATGAGGCTGCAGGGGCTACCATCTGTTTCATGACCAGGCCTGAACTGATAATTAATAGGATAAAAGGAATGTTAAAGGAATAGGCCCATTAAAGGATTAACTCTATAGAAATGCAAAATACCTTGTTCTGAATGGTCTATTTCACTAACTTTATGATTGTAGTCCATAGTCATGTTATTTTCTTTCTCTTTCTCCCGCCCATCTCTCTTCCTCATCTCTGTCTTCCCCTTTCCCCCTTTCTCCAGCTGGACTAAGGAGCGTTGGGTATTGCTGGTAAAGTCTTTGGAGAAGAAGAAGTGGGTCGCTGTGCGGCCTCTTCTCCCGTGCATACCCACAGCAGTATGACGTAAGTCCCTCCCCCTTCTCTATCCCTCCATCACTCACTCTTTTCGCCCTTCCCCTCTCTCATACACAGTCACACCCACATAAGTATGAACTGAGTCACCCCTCTCTACTAATTTTCTCCATCCCTCCCTCCCCTCGGGGTCTGTTTTAATCTCTCCAATCAGGCAGTCATTTCCAGCAGACCTCTCACATGCTGAATACAGCTGATGTTGTTTACAGCTCTCCTCTTCTCGTCTTTACACCTATAGGCAGCTTGGCCTTTGTTCCACGGTAGGTTAGCTATTTGTCGTGCTACTACTTGTGAAGGAAAGGGGTTTCTGTAAAGAAGGGCCAGTATGTCAGCATCCGTTTCAATTGTGTTTTGACATCCGATTATAAGGATTGTCAAATAAAATCACAGGAAAGTATACAATCAGGATAGACAGTGTGAGAATAAAGCAGTCTCCCTAGATGTGTGTCCATGTGATGAAGCAGAAGAAGTGGCACTGACATCGGGAACTGTTCCTTCGCCCACATTCTGGAAGCAAGGGACGTCTGGACGTACATGAAGAACAACAGCTGTAAGATGGGGCGGCAGGGTAGCCTAGTGGTTAGAGCATTGGACTAGTAACCGAAAGGTTGCAAGTTCAAATCCCCAAGCTGACAAGGTACAAAATCTGTCATTCTGCCCCTGAACAGGCAGTTAACCCACTAGGCCGTCATTGAAAATAAGAATTTGTTCTTAACTGACTTGCCTAGTAAAATAAAGGTAAAATTAAAATAAATAAAAAATTACAATTCTGTCTTTCTGTTGCTTTTCCTCTTTTTGCGTGTGTCATGGCCAAACAAATAATGTATTTACAGTGTATTTGTTTGCAACGCTAATCCCTGTCCCCTCCCGTCCACAGTGAGGGACATGCAGCCGATGTTTGACATGTGGCTCAGGCTGACCAGTCAGAATAGACTCACTGATGCAAGCCTTATGGCCTCGCCTCTGGAGGAGAAATGGGTTTCCCTGACGACAGATTCCACTGAGTCATTGGTGAGTGGCTTAAGTCATAGGGGCGGTGGGGTACTAAGGTAACATGGAACTGTTTTAAGATGGTCATTAGCTATTTGATTTGTAATTTTACGACCCCTTTAGGGATCCCCCAAAAATAAAAAAGCAGGATTTGATAAAATATAGAATTTGGCCTTTTCTACTATAGCCCATATAAACACGTTGAGTAACAGGTTCATAAATGGTAAAAAAGACACAGTTCAAAACCTTATGATTTATTTTTTTGACTATGTCCTATATCTAGGAGATATGAGAAAGCTCAGGAAATATTTAAGTTTTTCTGAACACGTTTGATCCCTTATTTTTGTTGGCACAACTACCTTCTTTCTTCCATTACTTTTTGTATGGGTTACCTTCAGACTCCCCTTTCCATAGAGTGGAATAATAGTTTGTTGGCCAAACCATTCGGACGCTACATAGGTTTTTGTGAGATTCCTCATGGTCTGACAAACAAGGCTACAGCTCGGCCATCTTCTGCAGATGCAGAAGGCCGACATAGGCGGATACAGTGGATTGAGACGCAGTCCTGCAAAAAACCTGATAGCTCTAGCTTGAACTAATGGATTTTGATCGGGATTTTTTATGTTACTTAGATTTGATTCACGGCTGTGTCAGTAGACTCCTTAAGGATTTAAAACAAGTGGTATATTTTTTTATACTAGCCTTTTCTGATGTTGGATATGGAGAAACCCATTTTGTGAGTGTCAGTCTGGGCAGAAGGAGGAGATGTGTGAGTGTTGTCAGGCTGAGGCTGAGCCGCTCCCTGGAGCTGTGGATAAGTGACCCTGATCCCACTACACCAGAGACCAGCTACAGTACCTACCGCCTGTGACGAGAGTCTGAATGCAAACACACACACCCCTTACAGTACGACAAACTGCTGATGCAACAGACACCGCCTTGTGCGATGCACACACAGAAAGTAATGTATAAGAAAATGCGCGTCCATAATCTGAAAGGTTTGACTAAGGTTTGGCTGTTATTAACTTCAATACTGTGCCGTATGCTTAGAGCCTAGAGTTTTTGTGGACCACATGAACAAGTCCTGGTTTGTCTTGGTCAGTAGGGCTAGCACAATTACAGCATAATCCTGAAACCGACGAACCATTGTTGTTATTATTTTTCACAACCGTTTTGTTTTTATTTACGAACGACTGACTGAAGACGGGACAGTCGGTTATTCGTGCGGTTGAGTCGGTTTCTGCGGTAACACGAACTCTTCACAACGTGATGAATCTTTGTTGCTCCTTGCTGAAACAAGCAAGTTGTTGTAGCAAACAAGTATTTGGTTGCCTAGTCAATGCCCCCACCCTGCAGTCGGGAGAGGAGACAACTTGCAGTCAGGAGGAGAGGAGACAACTTGCAGTCAGGAGGAGAGGAGAAAATGTGCCTCTTAAAATCCCCAAAAAAGACCAATAACCATCATCCAAAATTCCATGACTGTCACAGCCCTCCTGGTCAGGTGACGTGGCTTCATTTGGCATGTGGACCACCAGTTTAACTAGGATAATGTGAAGTTACCTTTGCCACATTAGCCCTCAAATGTAAACCTACGCTGATTAATCAAGGGAAAACTGATTGTCTGGGATGAGGTGTCAGAGTTCATGAAAAGATGATAACACAATATCAATGAAGACATAAAAAGTAAATGAAAAGTAAGGTAGGACTACCCATAATTTACGCTTAATAGCCTAGTCTTAAATTTAGATGTGTGTGTATATACATGCACACACACACTGTGTGTGTATGTATGTATGTATGTATGTGTACATACATGCATACTGTGACGGCCCTGAATTTTATGAACCGTCTCAGTGCTTCTCCTTCCAATAGGGCGCTTCCCCTTCAATTGCCAATTAAATAGGGCTTTTCCTTCCAATAGAGTGCTTTCCCTTTAATTCCCAATTAAATAGCCAGCATCAGCTGCACAAAAGTGGGGTTGTGATGGAGACGTGACTGAGGATGTGTTCAACCCTCAGTTCTGAAGCTTCTCTATTCCATTTGTGTTGTTGAATTTAAATGTGTGTTTTGTAGCCTAATAGAGTTTACCCAGGATCGGATCCACTCTTTGCGTCCGTGGACTACACCTCTCCGTTCTTCGTGGCCTTTCTCAGCTGGAGATCTGTTGGCGGATTGGATTGTCTGACTGACTACAACCTTTTTGTATACGGTATTTCATTTGTTTTGATGTGATGTATACTGTGATGATTTATGTAGTTAGTTGTAGTTGAGGACTTAGTAAGAGTTGATACGCTTTATAGTTGTGTGGTAAAATAATTGTTATTGATTGTATGATTAATACTGGGTTTACGCTACACTTGAGTGAACGGACAAACATTGCGTGACAAAGGTCACTTGGGTTCTCTGAACTCCTTTACCGGGCTGGACTCTTTTTAGACCCGAGGTACAGGACATTTCTGGAGGAACCAGAACTCATTGTGTTATATTATTGAATGTGTGCGTAATCATTTATGTTGGTAATACAACCCACGCAAAAGAATACAGTTGTTTTTGAAGTTCTTTCCAATGTTTTAAGGGTTTATGAAAAGTTTATTTCCATCCTGACTTTTACATAAGTCTTTTGTATTGGTGTAGACTTGACGGACCAGATGGGACTCATCCCCTCCCAAACCAAAAGGAGAAACCAATGTTTTCTCTGGTAGGCACAACCTACCTGGCACCCCTATAAATAATAACCTCAAGTCAAAACCGTTACAATACATACATACATACATACATTCTTGTGCTGCGGTAATATAAAAATAAACTTTTTTTTACTAGAATAAATGCATTTTCTGAACACCTCACAACATTAAGTACATATTAAATCTTTTATAATTTTTTCCCCACATCAGGCATTAAAGCCATTTTATTATTGTCCATTTTTTGTCTGATATGGACACCATTTAGCTTCAACCCCGTCACAGACAATATGGAAGTTGTCTGAATATGATTATAAAAGATGCTTGTTATAAGATCAACATGTACCTAATGCTCATGTGTCCCCCAAACCAATTAAATTATTATAAATATAAAATGTATGTAAAATCTCAGAATTTTGCTATATTAAACCCTGAAATAGACATTGTGTCAGCAGGTCATCATTTAAATTTAAAAAATGCTTTCAATTCAGAGTTTTGACATGAATCTGATCTTCTTAAGATTGTCCTTAACATTTCAGACTGAGCTCAGAAAACATCAAATTCATATTTATTCATCTTTGACATTTTTATTTAACAAATATTGTCATGTAACGGGGTAGAAGAGACACATCGGTTTCCATATGAGCTAATTTAGTTTACAATCAAAATCCCTCCAAGATTTACCCCCAAAACATTGCATTTCATTGTATGTAACCATGTAATAAGGACATTTAGATATAGTTAGATTAATATGGGTTTTATTAACCAAACTGCAGTAAATATGGCAACATATAAAAACACATCAGGCATTGGGGTAATTAATAACATTCAACAGGTTTCATCAGAAAAGTTCAGCGTGTCATCAAACAATGGGAACATTTTTCAAGGGCATTTAGAATGCTAGAACAGCTGTAACTACAGTACTAGTGTCAGCATGACGATCCTTCTTCTCAGAGCACCATATTCATTCATTCATTCATTCATTCATTCATTCGTTTTCTTTCTGAGAGTCTGGCCAACAAAACTCTCTCAACGTCTTGGTGGCGGGATGTCACACGCTGTGGGGGTGGAATCATCTCAAGGACTTCATCAACAAAAAAAAAATGTTTTTAAATAATTAAGTTAAAATGGATGCTATATTTATTTCAATTCATTATACTGGACATTTCAATTTATATACAAAATATTTTTACATTTTTATTTTGGTGATCCAATACTTGAAATATAACATAAAAAGTCAGAGGGCCTGCAATATTACCCGAGCCCAAGAATGTCCCATATAGACTAAGCAACAAAAAAATGAAACGTCCTCTCACTGTCAACTGCGTTTATATTCAGAAAACTTAATGTGGAAATATTTGTATGAACATAAGATTCAACAACTGAGATGTAAACTGAACAAGTTCCACAAACATGTGACTCACAGAAATGTAATAAATGTGTCCCTGAAAAAAGGGGACAGGGTCAAAATCAAAAGTAAGTCTGTATCTGGTGTGGCCACCAGCTGCATTAAGTACTGCAGTGCATCTCCTCCTCATGGACTGTACCATATTTGCCAGTTCTTGCTGTGAGGTGTTACCCCACTCTTCCACCAAGGCACCTATAAGTTCCCGGACATTTCTGGGGGGAATGGCCCTAGCCCTCACCCTCCGATCCAACAGGCCCCAGACGTGCTCAATGGGATTGAGATCCGGGCTCTTCGCTGGCCATGGCAGAACACTGACATTCCTTTCTTGCAGGAAATCACGCACAGAACGAGCAGAATGGCTGGTGGCATTGTCATACTGGAGGGTCATGTCAGGGTGAGCCTACAGGAAGGGTACCACATGGGGGAGGAGGATGTCTTCCCTGTAATGCACAGCGTTGAGATTACCTGCAATGACAACAAGCTCAGTCCAATGATGTTGTGACACACCGCCCCAGACCACGACGGACTCTCCACCTCCAAATCGATCCCACTCCAGTGTACAGGCCTCAGTGTAACGCTAAATCCTTCGACAATAAACGCGAATCCGACCATCACCCCTGGTGAGACAAAACCGCGACTCGTTATTGAAAGAGCACTTTTTGCCAGTCATGTCTGATCCAGCGACGGTTGGATTGTGCCCATAGGCAATGTTGTTGCCTGTGATGTCTGGTGAGGACCTGCCTTACAACAGACCTGCAAGCCCTCAGTCCAGCCTCTCTCAGCCTATTGCGGACAGTCTGAGCACTGATGGAGGGATTGTGTGTTCCTGGTGTAACAACAGACCTACAAGCCCTCAGTCCAGCCTCTCTCAGCCTATTGCGGACAGTCTGAACACTGATGGAGGGATTGTTCGTTCCTGGTGTAACTTGGGCAGTTGTTTCCATCCTGTACCTGTCCCGCAGGTGTGATGTTCGGATGTACCGATCCTGTGCAGGTGTTGTTACATGTGGTCTGCCACTGCGAGGACGATCAGCTGTCCGTCCTGTCTCCCTGTAGCGCTGTTTTAGGCGTCTCACAGTACGGACATTGCAATTTATTGCCCTTGCCACATCTGCAGACCTCATGCCTCCTTGCAGCATGCCTAAGGTACATTCACGCAGATGAGCAGGGACCCTGGGCATCTTCCTTTTGGTGTTTTTCAGAGTCAGTAGAAAGGCCTCTTTAGTGTCCTAAGTTTTCATAACTGTGACCTTAATTGCCTAAGCTGTTAGTGTCTTAACAACCGTTCCACAGGTGCATGTTCATTAATTGTTTATGGTTAATTGAACAAGCATGGGAAACAGTGTTTAAACCCTTTACAATGAAGATCTGTGAAGTTATTTGGATTTTTACGAATTGTCTTTGAAAAAAGGGACGTTTCTTTTTATGCTGAGTTTTTGGAGTCACTTAGAAATGTCCTTGTTTTTGAAAGAAAAGCACTTTTTTTTGTCCATTTTTAAAATAACATCAAATTGATCAGAAATACAGTGTAGACATTGTTAATATTGTAAATGACTATTGTAGTTGGAAATGGCCTAATGGAATATCTACATAGGCGTACAGAGGCCCATTATCAGCAACCATCACTCCTGTGTTCTAATGTCACGTTGTTAATTAATCCAAGTTTGTCATTTTAAAAGGTTCATTGAACATTAGAAAACTATTTTGCAATTATGTTAGCACAGCTGAAAACTGCTGTTCTGATTAAAGAAGCAATTTACACTGGCCTTCTTTAGACTAGTTGAGTATCTGCAGCATCAGCATTTGTGGGTTCGATTACAGGCTCAAAGTGGTACATGCATACATACAGTACCAGTCAAACGTTTGGACACACCTACTCATTCCAGGGTTTTTCTTTTATTCTTACTATTTTTATATTGTAGAATAGTAGTGAAGACTTCACAACTATGAAATGTTGTGATATCCAGGAATGTGGGGTTGTGTTACTATAAATGTTGGCTTTCAATTAAAATCATAAGGTTAAATTAAAAACAGGACACATCCAAGGTCACTTGCTCGATGAATGGTCATGTAGTAACCAAAAAAGTGTTAAACAAATCAGAATATATTTGAGTCTTCAGTAGCCACCCTTTGCCTTGAGGGTTTGCACACTCTTGGCATTCTCTCATCTGGAGTGCATTTCAATTAACAGGTGCATTGTGAAAAGTCAATTTGTGGAATTTCTTTCCTCCTTAATGCGTTTGAGCCAATCCGTTGTGTTGTGACAAGGTAGGGGTGGTATACAGAAGATAGCCCTATTTGGTAAAAGACCAAGTCCATATATGACAAGAACAGCTCAAATAAGCAAAGAGAAACGACAGTCCATCATGACTTTAAGACATGAAGGTCAGTCAATCCAGAACATTTCAAGAACTTTGAAAGTTTCTTCAAGTGCAGTCGCAAAAACCAAGTGCTATGATGGAACTGGCTCTCAAGAGGACCGCTACAGGAACGGAAGACCCATAGTTCCCTCTGCTGCAGAGGACAAGTGTGCTGTAAACAAACAAAGGCTTGTCACCTCTGACCGCTATCTTTAGAAGTGTTCAATAAACAGCCATAATTAAAACAACAAACTCATGTTTGTAAACAAATGGTTATATCAGAATGGTTAATAATAATGTATCTGGCCTTGTGCTTAGAGAGGATTGGAGGAAAGAACAGTGGTCTGACCTAATGGTATCAATACCCACAGAGAGAACTGCATTTGATCATGACTGACTCATTTGTTTTGGTTTAAGAAGTGGCTTTGACCCCAAAAAGCATAGTCAGATGTTTTTTTTATTTTTTCCTGTTAATCTTTTCAAGTAGAAGTCCGAATACGTGCTTGTAAACCTCAGTTCACACCATTTTCCCTGTATTAAAATAAGAAAAATAAGTGTGAATTGACATGCACACCCATGTCCACACACACAATTTGCTGATATCAATTTAAATTTTCGATCAGAGTTATAGATTATTTTCAACAACATGGAATAGGAACCAGAATTATAAGAAGTGAAAAAAAACAAGGCCTCTTTGTACTGTATTTTTACATTTGTTGTTTGTCTTAGTTTTTACCTTTTCTCATCCTGGTTTGAAGTGAATTATGACCACAATCTCTCAAGTGTTTAACAATAAACAGAGACTGTTTTAGAGAAATGGTGTGACTTTGATTTTCTTATTCACCCCACCCCATACATTAATTTAAAGGTGTAGTATGCAGAATTCTCTCCTCCATTTATTGTTTGCTAAAATTCTAATAGGCTAATTTCATTTTGTGACCATCTAAACCACTGTGAAATATATTTTCAATATCAAAAAATCATATATTTTCAGATGTTTTAAGCTGGTTTACAAAACCGAAAGTATAGAACGGGAAGCATAGAAATAGTGCACACAGAACAGATCTGATGCTTATTTTAGACCTGCTTTCAATGGTAATGACAGATCTATAACTCACATTTCTATGTGAATTTGGTTGGGACACCCACAAAGTTAAATATTGGAGCTTTAACAGTATATTGAAAGTATGAATTGGAATATTTAAGTTTGGACACAGCAAGAATATTGACCTAAATGATCATTTGAAATGTATCTTTACTTCTCTGCTGTATTTGTTTTATTGGACTCAATAAGGCTTCCAGTGGTTCTGAGATTCTAATGGCGAACGTGCATAAAGATGGCAGAATTCAGATATTACTGGATTTTCTTTAGCATTATCCACTGAGTATGAACCATGTCTCGCGCCATAGTTTACAATGTGCAAATAAATCAGCACAATCTACCCTTTTGGTTTTTAAGTGCCAGCGTCAAGCTAAAATTGGGATAATTTATACTGTGCTTAAAAAATAAAGTAGCGCAATGTAGGCTACAATACCTTAGCAATGTACCTCAGCAAAACGAGGAATTTGTGGTAAGTGCATGGGGGCCGCTATCTTTATGCACCTCTGCTATTACTGGTAGGCAACGTCAACGCTAAACCCTGATGTACTGGCTCTACAATGATCCTAGGATTCTAACCCAGACTCAGATCCCAGCCTAGAAGTATGACCTTGCAAGAGGTCTCCATGGTTATGACAACTCCTATAACGTGGCTGATGTTGACTGAAGTGAAAAGTGTTTTACATGTGCCCAAGATAGGACAGGGTGCCAGCCGAAAGAGATTCATGAGATCTAGCGTGCCCAATTTGACTGGAGCGTGGAGCGAGATTCCCAAAGGCTGGATGGAGCATCAGGCTTCTCGCCCGCCCATATTTCGCTCCATTAGCACTCCACTGTCTCGGGGCATGCCCGCCCCTGCATGCATTTGTTGTCTACTTGTGTGCTGCTAATGGACTCTTCCTTTAGCTGCTGCCGTGGAGTTAGCTAAATATTATATATATTTTAAATAAACTGATAAACACACATGTTATGAATCAAGTTGACTTACAGAGATGAGGACCAAGAGCAAGGGAGGGAGTGCAGTGATATCCACAACTAAAGAATCATTGTGGAATCTGAAAAGACTCTTATACCAAAATGATGATGGTTTACTTGGCTACTATGTGGACATGCTAAAAGAAATGAATGAGGTGGGTAGATAACTGTCATTGTAGCAAAGTATTTATAAACTAAATATCAGATATCTTAGACGTTTAGTTAATTTTCGTTCCAGTATCTATACAATAGGCCATAATTGATTTTGGCCCAATAGACCTGGCATATTCCCACGTTCAAGGAGTTTTCGTTTTTTTTTGCCTTACCAATAGAAAAATAAAAAACTGCATCTTTGCCCAGCCTGGCAAGAGTGGCCAAAACGGTGTTTAGCATCCCCAGTGGCACTGCAGGTGTGGAGAGGATATTCTCCGCTGCTGACCGGCTCTCCAGGCATCATCGCAATAATAAGTCATTTTTCATTTAATTTATGTTTAATTCTAAGTCACAGCCTATTTGCGCAATTTGATATACTATAATGATTTAATACATTAATACAAGGAATGTGTTTAAATGCTGCGCGCTTTATGTCCTTACAAGCCTATTGTGTCGCACTCGCAAATGCTTCGCAATGTATTTATTTGTAGGCTATAGCCTTGAAATAATTTAAATTAATATAGCCTAAATAATTTCGGTTACTTCTTAGGCTCCCTGTCTTGACCTATTTAGTATTTATGTTCTGTTTAATATGACATGTAGCCTATTTGAAATGATGCTCGCTTCTTACAGTACATTCACCTTTTCATGTTTATTCAAAACTTTTCATTCAAATCCACGTGGTTTGGTTTCAATACTTTAAAAAACAATTAGTAGATTTAGGTAGTCACAAAATAGATTCCCTGTGAGAATGGAGCGGTTTTTAGCAGAGCAAAAGGAAAGGACATAGAGCACCGGAACGGTGAGCGTGATTTCCAACCGCTCAACTCCGCTCACATACTCTGATGGGTGTGGACCAGTGGCGATTTTAGCATGTAAATCTTGGTGGGGCAAAAAAGAATACAAGTGTGATGCATGCCAGCAAAGCCACAACACAAAAAAAATACATTAATTGAACTATAAATGGTGACAAACGGTGGCCACAAAGTGTTAGGGCCTACATAAAGCTGTCCCAACAGCAGTGCCTTGTCTGGCAGCGAAACAGTTAATTCGGCCTCATTGAAGGCCTTAAAAAAAAACATAGTTGATATGGCTGACTCGCTTAAACAAATGTGGTGTCTACTGACAATTGTGATGTACAAACTATGGCATAAGGGAACGACAAGTGGATCAGTGGCAATCCATTTCGATTAAGACAATGAGGAGCTAGGACTTTTGCAATCTACAGGACAGAATTCAGAACATGGGCAGTTCTTGGTGTTCTCCCTGTACTCTTACAATATTCTATGATTACATTTCTCGGAAACAAGTTATAGGCTACATGTGCACCACCAACTAAGAACAGTAGGACAAATTAAGAGGGGTAAGTATACCAAATGATTAGGGTGAGGCACATGGACTACTAACATCTTACGACACAACATACACTACGTATTACTTTCTTAGCTCTAGTATACTTATCTCCCTGGCATATTACATAATTTATGCAGCAGCATACAATACATTTTTGGATTCATTTGAGCATGAAGGTGGCACGGCGGTCCTTAGTGGGCAAATTTTGTCCTCAGTCTGGCATTCTCTGGATTTATTGTGCTTTCAAAACAACTGGAGGCCGGATTTACAATTTTGACTTGGATGACCGTTCATAACATATTTTCCCAGTCGGAGCTTGTTTATTCCCGACTTCCCAGTTGTCTTGAACTCACTGAAGTCAAGTTTTCTCAGTTTTGTGTTGTTGTTTTGAGTGCGGCACAAATCATGCTTCATTGACAACATGGCCAATGTTGAATGTTTATCATTTTAAATTAGGAAAATAGCTCCTTAATCCCAGATTTGAGACCACACAGCCACTGTCACTGAATCTTTCCAAACCACTCATTGTTGAATTTGCTATTTCCAAATTGTTGTGTAATGTTTATGTCCAATGGCCGATGAGCACCAATCCGTTTTATCTATAATTTCTATTCATTATTTATCTTCATATGACAAGGATTAAAAAGGATTTGTGAGTAGATTGTCGACTTGATTCATGATGATGACTGCTAGCTAAGATTTTGAAAGTAGGATGTTGACATGATCAGTCCAATCACTGCTACTGTACATTTTACGTGATTTAACATAATTTTATCTGTGGCCAATGACCTTGAGCCTTCTTGGATGGGCACTTGTAATGTAACTATGGCTGCACCCGATAATTTTTTATATCTCCCCTTGGGGGTGACGTAGTGTCCCCATGAGTGACCGAACACTGAGCCAATCACGCTCTGTATTTTCTGCTGGCTTGCCCCACCACAGAAAGCAGTGAACTTGGCTGAAACACCTGCATTTTGGAGCTACCTTACTGAATAAAACAAAAAAGAGACAATGTTTGTATGTAGCTTTATTAACTCAATGATATATATATATATATTTTTTTACATTGTTTGCAAACTGATATGTGACATGTATTAATGCAAAACAGGCAAGCCCCCCCCCCCCCTCACACATATATATATATACACACACACACACACAAATGCTATACCCCATAATCTTCTGCAAAATCCTATTTTCTGTGCAGAGAGCAAACCGCTAGCCAATTTAATTTACCGTTTACATATCTTTAGATCAGTGACCTATTTAGGAAAGACAAACGGTGAGGCAACTAATTCGTATTTTTTTTTTGCCGAGCACGTAGACTTATTTCGTAACAACGTATTTTTGTTTCTTAGGTAATACAGTAAACGCATCCGATTGGCTTTCCCTATTTTGTCGGACAACAGGCGAAACCTATCACGACTCTTTCCGTAAGTTTCTAGCAGTGATTGGCTAGATCATGGGGGAAAATCGCCGAGGGGCGGGATACAAACCTTGTGGTCATAAAAACGAGGTTTACATTTTCCACATGTCCATCAATCTCGTTTTACATGTGGATATTTTTTCTGCTGTTGAACTTGGAAGCGTTGATAAATCTTGTCAATTTCATATATCTGCCCCAGTTTTTAATTGATAGTCAGACCAGGAGATCTTTAAAAACTTTTAGAAAAGATGTCTTCAGAGATTCCGGAGATTTTCAAAGCTCTGCTAGAGGACCCCTTCACTGTTCCTACATTTGATTACAACGGTAAGAAGAAGCAAAATAATCGTTATTTCTTTGTGAACATTGTCAATAAATTGCGCTGTGTCTGAATGATAACGAATAATGTTTCCCCAGCACTATAGTAAACCACGCGCGTACCAGTGTTCCAACCATAAAACGTATTTGATACATTTGTTGCAAGCATAAACAATGTCCTGTCTGTGAACACTCTTCGACTATAAATACAAAATGTTGGACTAATTTCTCACTGCATGTCCTATATATTGCGTAACCTCAATAAAACCCTGGTGCCATTTTGACAGCGTCTCGGTTTAGCCTAGGCAATTTGATCACAAGATTGACCTCCGATTTAATCAACATGCCAGCATCATGTGGTGTGGGGGTTGAAGGGAGAAGTAGGATTACGGTTTGTCATCGTTAGAGGGCTTTATTCATTTGTTCTGTTCTGGATGTGGTTGTGTTCTCTCATTTGTGAGATTGGATTGGATGTGATTTATATAAACAGTCCAAGCAGATGTTGTCAACACTTAACCAGATTGTAAAACAAGATTAGAGTAGATATGATTTTTCACTTAAATTCATGAGACAATTTAAACATGGACAGTTGCTAAATGCAAGTGGTGTCAGGTACTCCTAAACATACTGATCACACTCAAGATGCAAATTACTCAGGGCATTCACAACACTTGAACCACTGACATCAACTCCCAATAGCCAAATACCACTGGACAGGACTTGGCACCTAAAACCTAATGATACAACCTGTCCACATAAGAGCTGTCTGGTATGCACTTGGTAAGGAAATGCTGGTAGTCTAATAATATGACCTGTAAACACAGAGCTCACTAATCTTGTGATATCCTCTTCCCAAACCAATTGCTGATAATTAGACACATTCACACAAATGTCTGTAAGGCCGTGGGAGACACTGTTAAGTACACACATTGGTGCCCTTGGCTGTGTAGCGCGATCAAAGCCAAGTGCGTCATAGAGGAACCCACACACAATCTTGCCCAATGTTTGAGCTGCTGCCCAGAGGAAGGAGATAAAGGGCCCCACTGTTCAGCAAAAATATAAGCCAGGAGAGTTTCATTCCATCAGCCATCAGACTGCTGAACAGTGGGACATAGGACAGATGCATGCCCAATACAAGGTCGGAAAGTAGGTCGCAGAGGCTTTGAATAGGTGAAAATGTGTGACTTGTGTACTAACTTTCCAGTTTTCTGTACTGCATGTGTATTTATATTGTGTCGTTTGTGTATTTGTATACTGAAGTCACAAAATTAATTTCCATGTAAATGGACAATAAAGTATATCAGATCGTATCTCTCACACGAGGGGAGGGGGACAAAGTGTAAGGTCATGCTGGCAGCGCCAGTAATTCCCTGGAGGTCCATCCCCTCGTCTTGATGGTGACAGATACACTCTTGTCTCCTGAATACCATATCACCCCTTTGGATGGGCTTTTTTATAAGGCCTTCATAGATGCTAAACAAATGATTCAGAAGCAAACATCCAGAGAGTGAAAAAGGGTGATGACACATTTGGCAAAATGCCAGATGCAAGGAGGACCTGATACAATAGCTTTTATACTGTATAGTAGGCCAATCAATAGCTTTTACATTTGTGAAGCATCTATGTAGGCCTTGTAAAGTATTTATGAAGGTGTCTTAAAGACAGTAGTGGATGACATCTATATTTTTCCCTCTTACTGTGGTGAGGATTCTAGACTAGCTCTGTATACAGACAGAACAGCACACTCTGTACTCTTGCAGTGATGCCCCCTAAAAAAATCTATTTTACTCCTCAGATTACAATACAAGAATGCTGTCTTTGCCTCTGCTTGATCTGTAGAAAACAAATGTTTGACAACTTGTGTATCATGTCTATCCCTATATCTAAATGATTTGAGTAAGGGCTTATGTATGTTGTGCATTTGGCTGTTATGGTATATATGCGTATGAAGGCCCATGTCTAAATATACAGTAGCAGTCAAAAGTTTGGACACACCTACTCATTCAAGGGTTTTTTTTTATTTTTACTATTTTCTACATTGTAGAATAAAACATGGAATCATGTAGTAACCAACCAAAAAAGTGTTAAACAAATCAAAATATATTTTATATTTGACATTCTTTAAAGTAGCCTCCCTTTGCCTGGATTCTCTCAACCAGCTTCATGAATGCTTTTCCAACAGTCCTGAAGGAGTTTCCACATATGCTGAGCACTTGTTGGCTGCTTTTCCTTCACTCTGCGGTCCAACTCATCCCAAACCATCTCAATTGGGTTGAGGTCGGGTGATTGTGGAGGCCAGGTCATCTGATGCAGCACTCAATCACTCTCCTTGTTGGTCAAATAGCCCTTACACAGCCTGGAGGTGTGTTTAGGGTCATTGTCCTGTTGAAAAACAAATGATAGTCCCACTAAGTGCAAACCAGATGGGATGGCGTATCGCTGCAGAATGCTGTGGTAGCCATGCTGGGTGAGTGTGCCTTGAATTCTAAATATATCACAGCAAAGCACCATCACACCACCACCTCCATGCTTCACGGTGAGAACCACACATGCGGAGATCATCTTAAATCAAATTGTATTAGTCACATGCGCTGAATACAACAGGTGTAGTAGACCTTACAGTGAAATGCTTACTTACAAGCCCCTAACCAACAAATGCAGTTTAAAAAATACGAATAAGAAATAAAAGTAACAAATAATTAAAGAGCAGCAGTAAAATAACAATAGTGAGACTATATACAGGGGGTACCGGTACAGAGCCAATGTGTGGGCGCACTGGTTAGTCTAAGTAATTTAGGTAATATGTACATGTAAGTGGAGTGAAAGTGATTATGCATAGATAATAAACAGAGAGTAGCAGGAGCGTAAAGGGGGGGGGGGGCAGCAATCTGTTCACCTACTCTGCGTCTTACAAAGACATGGCAGTTGAAACCAAAAATCTCTAATTTGGACTCGTTAGACCAAAGGACAGATTTCCAAAGCTCGTATTTCTTGGCCCAAGCAAGTTTCTTCTTATTGGTGTCCTTTAGTAGTTGTTTCTTTGCAGCAATTCGACAATGTAGGCCTGATTCAAGCAGTCTTCTCTGAACAGGAGGAGAGATGTTGTTGACAACGGATGTTGTGTTTGTTACTTGAACTCTGTGAAGCATTTATTTGGGCTGCAATCTGAGGTGCAGTTAATTGCCTATTTTCTGAGGCTGGTAATTCTAATGAACTTATCCTCTGCAGCGAGGTAACAATTGGTCTTCCGTTCCTGTGTCGGTCCTCTTGAGAGCAAGTTTCATCGTAGCGCTTGATGGTTTTTGCAATTGCACTTGAAGAAACTTTCAAAGTTCTTGAAATGTTCTGTATTGACTGACCTTCATGTCTTAAAGTAATTATGGACTGTCGTTTCTCTTTGCTTATTTGAGCTGTTCTTGTCATTATATGGACTTGGTCTTTTACCAAATAGGGCTATCTTCTTTATGCCAACCCTACCTTGTCACAACACAACTGATTGGCTCAAAGAAGAAGGAAAGAAATAACACAAATGAACTTTTAACAAGGCACACCTGTTAATTGAAATGCACTCCAGGTGACTACCTCGTGAAGCTGGTTGAGAGAATGAAAAGAGTGTGCAAAGCTCTCAAGGCAAAGGGTGGCTACTGAAGAATCTCAAATTCAAAATATACAGTGGGGCAAAAAAGTATTTAGTCAGCCACCAATTGTGCAAGTTCTCCCACTTAAAAAGATGAGAGGCCTGTCATTTTCATCATAGGTACACTTCAACTATGACAGACAAAATTAGAAAAAAAATCCAGAAAATCACATTGTAGGATTTTTAATGAATTTATTTGCAAATTATGGTGTGAGATCTCACCCAAAACTCAGATATAATTTACAAACAAAGCACGTGTTTAGTGAGTCCGCTAGATCCGAGGCAGTAGGGATGACTGTGGATGTTCTCTTGATGAGTGTGTGAATTAGACATTGTTCTTGGTTGTCAGGAAAAACGTATGGAATAAAAAATAAATTTGACTTTACTACATTCCAAAAGAAAATTGTCAAAAATATATAAATAGTAAAGTACATAAAATAAAGTAGTATTTTTACTTAAGTACTTAAGTACTTAAGTACACTACTATTCTCAGGTGTTTTGAACGTGGCATTACCATTTCCCACGAGCACGTGAAGCCAGCAGAAGTCTAACAGAATGGAGATGTCATTGGGGTTGCACCCCCCTCCCAACAAATTTTCCTCTCATTTATGCAGGATTACAACGGATATATAATATTTTGTCAACCAATGGTGTCACGCCTTGCCTACGTCGCGCAAATAATGTTAATATTCATAATGGCAGAGAAGAGCACCTATCGGGGCAGGGCTGTTTTATATTTTCTACTCTACGAGGTGCGATTTCTCTTGACCAAAAAAAACGTTGTTTTTTTTGTTGGATTATTTGGAGAATCGATCAGAATCTGAGAGGTTAACTAATGTCGAGTCGTTTGCTGCAACATAACCTTTAGCCTAATCTCGGTGTCACTATCTCTGAACTGATAGGCTACTTTTTTCACGGACAGGAGATTGGTAGTGTAGTCCAAGCTTCATTGTTGAAGTAGCCTATCTTTAAATTTAGTTGTTGCGTAATTACCGGCAAAAATGTCTGGAGAGGATCACAACCAAGAATGAAACATTGAAACAATACCACGGGTGCGTTTCCCGTGGTATTGAAGAAAATCATGTTAATGCCCCAACCGAATTTATTCGAGAGCGACGATGGTAAATCTAGATGCTTCTGTGTGGGGGTTACACATGTTGTTATAGGCAACAAACTGAGAAGAGGCCGAATGCGAATACAATTTATGCAAAGTAGTAGCCTAAAATGGATAGGCTTACACAAAATCACATCCTGTCTGTTTGTTTCTATAGTGTTATGATCAACCAAGCATTCAGGTATCCTTTTATCTGAATTTGAACTAAAATTGGGTAGCTGCACTTCAGTTCTGTGGTTCTCAGACCGCATACACAGTTGACAGTAAATTCTTCTCTCCCCACTCCCTTCAACTCTCCTCCTCCTCACCACTCACTAGGAAGGTTTCCATTTACTCATCTCTATTGACAAAAGCAATGTCGCAAAAAAGAAAATGCGACACGTGTAAATGGAAATGGCAGATATAGTAGACATTTTCTAAAGATATACTCCCCCCTTCCGTTCGATAGGGGTGGATTATTCTTCTGACTAACTTTCTTTTTTGCGACAAATTATGATGGAAACGCACCCTAGCCTGCATATTGTATGCGAATTTTATAAATGTCACAAAAAATCTATGGACAAGTTAATGGAAACATGGACAGTGATTTTCAGGTCACAAAGTCTGAGTTGGATGACCGTTCAAAACGATTTTCGTTTTTTCGAGTTACCAGTGGTCTTGAACGCATTGAAGCAGGAGATTTTTCAGTTCCCAGTTGTTTTGAAAACTGCATATATTAATAGGCTAGGTCACATATTCGTCTGGCTAGTGTCAAGGGCCCCTTTCCACCAAATAGTGATGTAGGCCTAATATTTCATCATATCTCTTCCATTGGTTGAAATATGGTGCGTGCATGATCAGATTTGTGGGTTTGGTTCTCACATGGACCACTTATATGGAATATAGTGTAAATGGATTAAACCATTTACTGAATGACCATGTCAAATAAACCCATTTACAATGCCTGTCTTCTCGCAACTTGTTTTATCATGCTTGCCATAACCCATAATATTATACAAGGCTCTTCTGTTTTGCTGCCACAGACAATGACAAGGATAAGCTTTTTACGGGGGACAATGTGGACCTTGGAGGAGGGAGCGGGATGGGTCCGTCGGCCGCCCTGACCCCCGCCATCTGGGATAAGACCATCCCGTACAACGGGGAGACCTTTCACCTGGAGTACATGGACCTGGAGGAGTTCCTCATCGAGAACGGCATCCCCACCTTGTCCCTGGACAATGCTCTCAACATGGAAATTGCAGGGAAGAAGACAGAGAAGCCAACCAGCACCACGACAGCCCCCGCTGCCCCAATCTCCCTGCTGTCGGTCCTGGAACTAGACCAGTGTGAGGAGGAGGTGGTCACCGTCACCCTCAACAGTGCTGATATCACAGCCAACACCGGTAGGCTAAACCTGTGAAATCATTAGAGCCTTATGCACTAATGGTCTGTTAGTGTTATTACATAGAGAATTACCCTAGTAGTTACATGGTATAATACATAAGTAATACAAAGCGTGACTCAAATGTATTTAAGATCAAAGTAAACCAAGTAAGTTGTTCTTGGTTCTGCCATAGACAGTCAGACATGTCTGAGCACCAAGGGCACACATGGCACATGTACGGAGAAACACATACTGGTTTGTTTGAATGTCATTCAAGGCTGTATGTACTGTTGTGTGTGCTGCTGTAGATGGTGGTAAAAATAGATCCTAGCTATGCTGAGTGGTCAAGACAACCGTGGTGTTTATTACGAGCTGACCAACAGATGTGGGCTGGGCTACATGAGGCCATCTTTATCGAATGTAGAAGCCTGGATTTATTTTAAAAATGATCCAGTTCAGGATATAAACAGGTTAGAGCCAAATGTATGTTTCTACCGAACAGAATGTTCCATTTACATTGGGAGCATTTATTTACCCTTAAAACTGATTGTAGCATTTACCCATCAACCGGTTAGGTTCTGAACAAATAGTAATGACTCAAACGGACGACTAGAAAAAGCTCAAGCCAAGTTTATTCATGCCAGTGGGTCAAACAGCTAAAAAGACAAGCTATGAAGATACAAGTACATATATTTATAACCTCCTACTAGGCGGGGTCAACTCCTTACACATCTAGACAGCCAATACATGTCTGTTGCTAGGCAGGAACTTCATTGGTTCCTCTTACTGGTGTAGTCATGGCCCTGCCTGATGCTAGAACCTTTGTGGGCGTGGAAGTGTATGTGTGTGAGAGAACTGTAAAGAGGGTTGTTGTGGTTGGCCCCTCTGGACCCCCTTCCAGAGGTTTCTTCTCACTTCTTCTGCTGACTTGACCTCAAGCCAAATTCCTCGCTCCTCTTTAGTTCCGCAGCTGGCTTGCCTAATCAGATATTAACTGTTGCCCTTTGCCGCCCTCAGTAACTTTCAATACACATTCCTTATTCACCCTTCATTGACACAGAATATGAACAGTTATCATACATGTAATGAAATCCATATGTTCTTATATAGTGACAGGAATAAGTATATTTCAAGTTAGAACCCAACAAACCAAAACGGTATACTTGAAACCTTAACCTAATGCTTGGTCACCTGTATCTCCCCCACAGAGGTGGTGACAGACAAGGACAGGCTGACCCCTGAAACCATCGACCCGGAGGAGATTGAGGTGAACGTGAACTTTGATCCGGACCCTACGGACCTGGTCCTGTCCAGCGTTCCTGGAGGAGAGCTGTTCAACCCACGCAAACACAAGTTCTCAGAGGAGGAACTCAAACCACAGCCCATGATCAAGAAGGCCAAGAAGGTGTATGTACCTGAGGATTCTAAGGTAAGTCAGAGACATGGAGTGGGTGTGGTAGGTAGGTGTATACGTTTTCTTTTCAAATTCCAAGAAGAGAAATAGGATGTTGTTTTTTTTTAAATAGTTATTTAATTGTGGTTTACAGTACCACCAGTTAGTTCATAGAACAGTGGTCACCAACTGCGACTGGTTGATCTTCAAGGCCTTCCTAGTCGATCACCAAACATTTCTGTAGAAAAGCCAATGATGAAGGCTTGCTCCTTTTTTCTTCTTGCCGCTGTTGGGAGATCTGTGGCTAAATCGAGTGTCACCGTGCCTACGGCTTCCAGCAAAGTTTGATATTAGCCTACATGAGATTTCATAACTTTTAAAAAACCATGACCTGAGAGAGAATGTAAAGAGTTGCTGTTTTTATAAGTGAGTTTATGTTTAAGTTTTTATACAGCACTGTCAACACTGTTTTTATTCAACACTATTACACAACATAAAATGCGCTTCTTCGTACTACCACTCGCGCTGCAGCTGCTTTGAATTAGTAGCCAAGTGTATTGATAGCCCTGCGTTTTTATTATTAGCAGCTTGACGTGTCTATTTTAATATCGAGAAATATTTCACTTTCTCTGGTCATAGGAACATGCATGAGGCAGATGCTGATGCGGTGCGACTCGAGTTTCGCCATCAGGTGGAAGACCCTGTCCACTCTCTGGTCAGTCTCACCGGAGGAAAGGAAGGGAGAGAGGGACCAAGAGAGGCGGACCCTCTGCTGCTCTCTCCCTCCCTCCGCTGAGACTAATGCCTTGTTCAAAACAAAAGGAAACTCAGAACTTGGACATCTCCGACTTCAGTCTGTTCAAGACAAATGGGAACTCAGAAGAAAACTAGATCCGGCTGGGGAAAAATATTTTTGAACGGTCATCCAACTCCGAATTCCAAGTCGGAAACTCAGGCCTCTTTCTAGCACTCCGACCTGAAGATAACTGACTTCATGATTTAATTTAGTTTTTTTTCCTCCAGAGTTCCCAGTTGTCTTGAAAGCACCATGATCATCAGATGCAGGTACAAATTATTTCAATTTATGCTCAGCTGTGCCTTGCAAGTGCTACACAAACTGATCTATTTTGTTATCAAAGCTCAAGTGTTAAAATATACTGAACAAAAATATAAATCAGTCAATTGAAATAATTAAATTAGGCCCTAATCTATGGATTGGACAGGGACACAGCCATGGATGGGTCTGGAATGGCATAGGCCCACCCACTTGGGAGGCAGGCCCACCCAATCAGAATTTGTTTTTTCCAACAAAAGGGCATTATTACAGACCAAAATACTTTCATGAGCTACCCGGGTGGTTGGTCTCAGACGAAGAAGCCGGATGTGGAGGTTCTGGGCTGGCTTGGTTATATGTGGTCTGCGGTTGTGAGGCCGGTTGAACGTACTGCCGAATTCTCTAAAATGACATTGGAGGTGGCTTATGGTAGAGAAATGAACATGATATTATCGAGTTACAGCTCTGGTGGACATTCCTGCTGTCAGCATGCCAATTGCACACATCCTCAAATTGACATCTGTGGCGTTGTGTGACAAAACTAGACATTTTAGTGGCCTTTTATTGTCCGCAGCACAAGGTGCACCTGTGTAATCATGTTGTTTAATCAGCTACTTGATATGCCACACCTGTCATGTGGATGGATTAATTTGGAAAAGGAGAAATGCTCCTAACGAGGATGTAAACAAATTTGTGCACAACATTTTAGGGAAATACGCTTTTTGTGAGTATTGAACATTTCTGTTATCTTTTATTTCAGCTCATTAAACATTGGACCAACACTTTACATGTTGCGTTTTATATTTTTGTTCAGTGTATATAATATGGTCTGAGAAGAACAATATTGCCAGGCATATAGCTAATGTGCTGAGATAATGTATTTGGCCTACCTACTGCACAAACCTCATTCCTACAGAACTGTTTTTATTAGGTTAATGTAGAAAAATAAATCATGCAACAACAACAAAAATTATAATCTGAGCAGTTGATCTCTGCTTGCTTTTTGACTATAGCTCAGCCTTCAACACCATAGTACCCTCCAAGCTCATCATTAAGCTTGCGGCCCTGGGTCTGAACCCCGCCCTGTGCAACTGGGTCCTGGACTTCCTGATGGGCTGCCACCCGGTGGAAAGGGTAGGTAACAGCACCTCCACTTCGCTGATCCTCAACACAGGCCCCACAAGGGTGCTTTCTCAGCACCCGCCTGTACTCCCTGTTCACCAATGACTGCGTGGCCATGCATGCCTCCACCTCAATCATCAAGTTTGCAGACGACACAACAGTAGTAGGCCTGATTACCAACAATGACGAGACAGCCTACAGGGAGGAGGTGACGGCCGTGGCGGAGTGGTGCCAGGAAAATAACCTCTACCTCAATGTCAACAAGAATGAAGGAGCTGATCGTGGACTATAAATCAAATTTTATTTGTCACATGCGCCGAATACAACAGGTGTAGTAGACCTTACAGTGAAATGCTTACTTACAAGCCCTTCATCAACAATGCAGTTGTATTTTTTTGTAAGTGTTAAAGTATTTACTAAAATAAACTGAAGTAAAAAATCAATTTAAAAAATGAAGGAGCAAGAATAAAATAACATTAGCGAGGCTATATATAGGGGGTACCGGTACAGAGTCAATGTGTGGGGGCACTGGTTAGTTGAGGTAATATGTACATGTAGGTAGAGGTAAAGTGACTATGCAAGGATATTAAACAGAGTAGCAGCAGCATAACGGGGGTGGGGGGTGGACAATGCAAATAGTCTGGGTAGCCATTTGATTAGCTGTTCAGGAGTCTTATGGCTTGGGGGTAGAAGCTGTTAAGAAGCCTTTTGGACCTAGACTTGGCGCTCCGGTACCACTTGCCGTACGGTATCAAGGAGAACAGACTATGACTAGAGCGGCTGAAGTCTTTGGCAATATTTTGGACCTTCTTCTGACACCACCTAATATAGAGGTCCTGGATGGCAGGAAGCCTGGACCCGGTGATGTACTGGGCCATACACACTACCTTCTGTCGTGCCTTGCCGAGCAGTTGCCATACCAGGCGGTGATGCAACCAGTGCTCTCGATGGTGCAGCTGTAAAACGTTTTGAGGATCTGAAGACTCATGCCAAGTCTTTTCAGTCTCCTGAGGGGGAATGGGTATTGTCATGCCCTCTTCACAACTGTCTTGGTGTGTTTGGAACATGATAGTTTGTTGGTGATGTGGACACCAAGGAACTTGAAGCTCTCAATCTGCTCCACTACAGCCCCGTCGATGAGAATGGGGGATGTGCTCGGTCCTCCTTATTCTGTTGTCTACAATCATCTCCTTTGTCTTGATCACGTTGAGGGAGAGGTTGTTATCCTGGTACCACACTGCCAGGTCTCTGACCTCCCTATAGGCTGTCTCATTGTTGCCGGTGATCGGTCTACCACTGTTGTGTTGTCGGAAAACTTAATGATGGTGTTGGAGACTGCATGGCCAAGCACGACATGAGTGAACACGGAGTACAGTAGGGGACTGAGCACGCACCCCTGAGGTGCCCCCGTGTTGAGGATTAGCGTGGAGGATGTATTGTTACCTACCTTACCACCTGGGGGTGGCCTGTCAGGAAGTCCAGGATCCATTTGCAGAGGGAGGTGTTTAGTCCCAGGGTCCTTAGCTTAGTGATGAGCTTTGAGGGCACTATGGTGTTGAACGCTGAGCTGTAGTCAGTGAATAGCATTCTCACGTATGTGTTATTTTTGTTCAGGTTTCTTGGACAATGGTGTTGTGAGCCATGACAAGCCTTTCAAAGCGGGATTTATTATAAGCGTCCGGATTAGTGCCCCGCACCTTGAAGCGGCAGCTCTACCCATTAGCACAGTGCGGATGTTGCCTGTAATCCATGGCTTTTGGTTGGGGCACGTACGGTCACTGTGGGGATGATGCCATCGATGCACTTATTGATGAAGCCAGTGACTGATGTTTTCCTCAATGCCATCGGAACAATCCTGGAACATAGTCCAGTCTGTGCTAGCTTAGCATCTGTGTCATCTGACCACTACCTTATTGAGCGAGTCACTGGTACTTCCTGCTTTGGTTTTTGCATGTAAGCAGGAGTCAGGAGAATAGAGTTATGGTCAGATTTGCCAAATGGAGGGAGTGGGAGAGCTTTGTACGTGTCTCTGTGGGTGGAGTAAAGGTGGTCCAGAGTTATTTTTCCCTCTGGTTGCACATTTAACATGCTGGTAGAAATGAGGTAAAACAGATTTAAGTTTCCCTGCGTTAAAGTCCCTGGCCACTAGGAGCGCCGCCTCTGGATGAGCATTTTCCTGTTTTCTTATGGCCTTATACAGCTTGTTGAGTGCCGTCTTAGTGCCAGCTTCGGTTTGTGGTGGTAAATAGACAAACTCTCTTGGTAAATAGTGTGGTCTACAGCTTATCATGAGATGCACTACCTCAGGTGAGCAAAACCTTGAGAGTGGAGTTAGGTGGTGAGGTGCTGACTACTAAAACCTCTGTTAGCTACTTGGAATGTATCCTTGATGGAAGCTTGGGAGGTGTGAGCATGGCCAATAAGGTGCTAGGGAAGGTTAATGCCAGGACTACGTTTTTGGCTAGAAAGTCCAAGCTGCTTGATAAGGACTCCATGAAAGTGCTAGCTACTGCCCTCATTCAATGCCATTTTGACTATGCTAGTACTTCCTGGTTTGGGGGCTTATTCAAACTTATGAAGGGGAAGCTCCAGATAGCCCAGAGTAAGCTGATCAGGGTAGTAATGAAGGTGAGTCCATGTATTCACATAGGCAGGAGCTGCTTTCAGGAACTAAACTGGCTGCCTGTTGAGGCTATGGTGTCCCAGATTAGACTCGGTTTGGTTTACAGGAGTATTTATGGTCCTGCGCCCAGATATCTAAGTGATTTACTTTCCTTGTGTTAGGGATGCCCACGATCACAGCACCAGATCAGGTGTTGCTGATGTGCGCTTATATAGGTTCAGGAGTAATGCTGGGGAAGGTACTTTCTTGTATACTGGAGCCAAAGAATGGAATGAGTTGCCTCTGCCTATAAAAACAACGTCCTCTCTGGGCAGCTTTAAAAATAAAGTAAAAATATGTTTGATGTCTTCTGTGCCCATATGAATAACCCCTATGATGTAACTAGAATGATGAGAGAGATGTTCTTCTTCTCTGTTTTTGTTTTATTATTTCACTGCCATACTGTGTTGGATCTTGTCTATCCATCTTGTCTCAAGAGGACCACAATGGAAATAAGTCCTAGACTTTGTGTGCTATCCTCGATGGTTTTATTAATGTGCGCATGTATGGCTTTTAAGTTTTATGTGTGCTTGTTTTTTTTAAATGGTTGAATTAATAAACTAAACTAAAATCAGATTGTTAAATAGCCGTCACTAGCTGCCTACCACCCGACTACTCAACTCTGCACCTTAGAGGCTGCTGCCCTATATACATGGAATGACTGGCCACGTTAATAATGGAACAGTAGTCACTTTCATGTTTATATACTTCTTTACTCATTTCATCTGTAAATACTGTATTCTATTCTACTGTATTTTAGTCAATGCCACTCTGACATTACTTGTCTTAATATTTATATATTTCTTAATTCCATTGTTTTACTTTTAGATTTGTGTGTTGTTGTGAGTTGTCAGATACTACTGCACTGTTGGAGCTAGGAACAAGCATTTTGCTACACCCGCAATAACATCTACTAAATATGTGTATGTGACCAATAAAATTTGATTTGACTGCGAAAGTGATCTTGACACAAATGTTGGTGACCACTGTCATAAAACATTCAGTCATTCTGAAGGTCTTTTTAAATGACCTAGCGCCAGTGAGGGGAAAACTAGCTTTTGCTTTTTAACAAAGCTTTCAATAACTTAGCAGCGACATTGGATGCTTTCAATAACACAGCAGTGACATTGAATTGAAAGCGACCTTAATGCTCTCATCATTAAGGTCGCTTTCAATAACAACCCTGTTCTCTCTCTCTGCTCTTTCTCTTTCCCCCTCTCCTCCTCACAAGGATGAGAAGTACTGGCAGAGGAGGAAGAAGAACAACGTGGCGGCAAAGCGTTCCCGGGACGCGCGCCGACTCAAGGAGAACCAGATCACGGTGCGGGCGGCGTTCCTGGAGCGTGAGAACACGGCGCTACGACAGGAAGTGGGCGAGCTACGGAATGACTTTGCCCGCAGCAAGAATGTTGTGGCCCGCTACGTGGCCAAATTCGGAGAGCTGTAAGGGACCAAACACAGACAACTGCCGGTCGTTGCACACAGATTGCATCAGCTATTCACCTCATTTTGGTCAGGGCACTAGTAGCAACATCCTTTGTTTGTGGTCATAAATCAATTGTGAATATCCCCTGTTGCACTGCTCACATTAGCTGCATACGAAACAATGAGAGACAGATGCAGTAAATATGAGCTCCTTAGTGAGACAGATGAGGAAAAGGAAACGATGACATCACGTTGAGGTAGAGAAAGGCAGGCATATTATTGCAATGAATACACTACAAAATAACCAGTGAGACATGACCTTATGTGTTTTGCTCCTTTATAACACAGTACTCCCTGTATAACACAAGTTTGATGGGTAGAATTGATGTATAATGTGGTAATGAAACCTTAACCTCCCCTCGTCACCTCATGTTAACTCCCCGTCTTCCTTTCCTGGTAAATAATCTACTTTTTCTCTTCTCTTTCAAGTGCATTGCTGGAAGACCAGTAGACTATTAGTGATTTATTTGTGGCGTGGGTGAAGTAATTTAATCAAATACAATGGATAGATGGATCAGAAGATGGAGTGTGGAAGAGAGTGAATGATGTTGCCGTGTAGATACTGTGGAATTGTATTAGTGACCGCTGCTTATTGTTTTTATTTTTATTTATTTATTTTTTAATTTAGGGGGTAGATCAGCTTTAATATTGCAAATAGATTGTAGCTTCCATCAATGTAATGGTATGCATCATTTCTAATTCCCACCCATATATTTGTTTTGTAAATATTTATTTTTATTTTCCCCTAACCCTACCACCCCTCCCCTAATTTGAGTAAACTAATGGACAACAACACTTTGGCTTTTTAAGGACACAGTGTATTTTACAATAGTTGTTTTTAGTCCCATCCTTCAGCTCCCCTCAACCCATCCCTGAAGACCATCCAGTTTTCATTTAATTTTATCATATTTTTAACTGTGCTGTTTCACAAACGTTCTGAACCTATATACATTTTACGGACACAGTATATTTTACATTGGTTATCTTGTTTATAGTCCCACCCTTCAGCTCCACTCAACTCCTTCCATCTATCTCTGAACACCATCCAGTTTCGATTTCATTTTTGCCATACATTTTTCACCTGTGCTGTGATGTTTCTGAACCTTTCTATTCTCATAGTTTCTACAGATTGTAAATTAAAGATACATTTTTTTTGCTAACATTATTATATTATTGACTTTTCAAATCACCCAGCAGTGCTATTTGCAGAGTTAGATCCAGGTAAATGTTGCTATTCTTCAGCCATTTATTTAACTTGGTTTTAACTTGTGGGAGTGCTTCTTTCAATACACTACAATGAGAATGTGTATTCTGATCATGTTTTGTACAACATTTGCTGGTAAAGAGATTGGGATTGGGGGGATAAGGGTGGATGACATTTTAGTAAACTGAAAAGGGCTTTTATTTTGGGGGGATTTTAGTCTAAACTAGCATGGATTGTCCATAAGCAGTTCTGGTTTTCATAACTTTGCTTCCACGTCTCCCGTTAATGTCAAAGATGAATTAAAATACAAAAATATAATACAATAACAAATGAATCCGGGGACTAATACGGCTTGGTAGTGGTTTTAAGACCATGTTAGTAAGACCTTCAATGCAAGTCTTTTCCTGTACATGTTAACACTTGCTTCAAACTGTACATAATGCTTGGTAATATTTCAGTCTCTCTGTCTTGTATATTGTCCCATGGTCTTGGATCATTGTTATTTCCAGGAAACTTCTTTCCTCAGCTTCTGTGTTTTGTGTTATAAAGAAATGCTTAAAGTTAGCTTTATTTTCTGGACACTTTTTCCTTATATTCAAATAAGTCAACAAGTTGTTTTTGTATGGAGTTATCTATGACATTACTGTGCAATTTACACATTTTCTGCAATTGTGTTCTCAACCAAATGTAAAACTCCAACCTTTCTCCTGTTTACTACTATGGAAAGTGGTTTATCCAACTTCTCTGGGACCTTGATCATATATGGACAGTTGCCACACAATGTAAAAAGGTGACCGATTCTGTGCTGTCTACAATGAGTACAATACATTGTAGTTACCTCATGAAACTGGAAAACAGACATCAGAACTTATGGGGAAGTTTGTATGTTGCAGTTTTTTAATTCCTTTTGATAAATGTTGCTGTTTTTAAATTCCTTTTGTCAAAATCAGGATTTTTTTTAAAAACTCAATGTGGCTTACCATATCCAATACCATATCCTACACAAATTCAAGCCTCCTTTCAGGGTTTCTGTCTCCTTAGTTTTTCCCCCTTTGGTCCATCATGTTTCCTTGTTATCAAGCCTGATTGTCACTTTCCTAATTCCTGCTGATGTAACTGGAGGAAAATAAGTGATTGCAGTGCTTTCAGCTCATTTTGGAATTTATCTGAAGAATTACCTTGAAGGTAGTCTGGATGTGTTTTACGTTTTTTTTTTAAATGGACGTTTTAAAATTGGTTTTGTGCGTTGTGGTGAGAACCTTGTTCAAATTGACAGCTTCATTTATTGGTTGTTTGCAAAATCTGGAGACAAGACCTTTGTGTGGCAGTGATTGTAATTATTTCAGTCCTTTGACTATAACTCAATAGATCAAACATGTTGGGAAGTAGATGATTGAGAACAGACAAATCAAGAATTTGATTCAGATAAGCTATGTACATCTTGATTAAACCGACCAGTGAACGATGTCAGGAAGGGAAACGGACTGGATTGGGTGCCCCCTAAACACTAGCACAATTACTTTCTTACGCTACAACCAAGAAAATGTTAACATCTGTTATTCAACTGGTGCAGGGGAAATTCTTAACTGTTTGAGAATTGTCTAGACTTAGTTTCTACATATTGTTGCATGTGGCTACTGTATGTCCTGTATATATAAATAAAGCGTGGTTGAAAACAGTGAAGGTGTTTTGGGGCTGAAGTACCTGCCTGTGTAAATATTAGACAGGACAGTTGAAACCATCCAGAGAAAGGAACACACCAGTAGCTTTAGGACAAAGCTTTCTCAACTTAGCCATGGGATAAACTGGACTCTTTTTTTTGGGCCATGCCAGGGGTGTAATCATCAGTCCACAACCTTTTGCAATAGCAATGGTTTACTCAAACAGAAAACCTTTCGCACCAAAAATGAGTTTATTGGACAAATTCAGGTAGGTCCCTCAGTTTCGTTTGGTTCGTTGTGAATACACCCCTGGTGTTGCATAAGCCACTCTGAGAAACTGAAAAGATGCCATCTGGTGGGGGAGGTATGGAGGAAGAAATGAAAAGAGGACGTGGCTAAGACCAACAATAGATGTGTGTTAGGGGCTGTACCCAATTGTGAATACAGCAAACATTTGTGCATCCACAACACTTATCTAATTTCAATGTAGAGGTGTTGATTAGATTTGCAAGTGGGGATGGAACACTGAATCACATCTCAAATCAGGAGAGCGTGCTTAAATCCACTGTTGAGTCAGGTGATGAGAGTTGTTAGTCAACCCTTCCTGCTGAACATTCCCCAGTTCTAGTTCATGATATCAAATTTGAATTTTAATGTCTAACGCTCAATTCAGAAGTGTGAACACTAGATCATTACCCCTATAACTAAAGGGAAATACATACATTGCAGTAATATAAAAGAAAGCTTTATTGTATTGTCAAAACATGTTTACAAAAAGAAAAGTCAAAACAAAACTGAAGCAAAGCATGTTGGACTGTCCTGTCTTCACCTCTTCTTGAAGCCATACTTCTTCCGTTCATAAAACAGGTCCGTTTTTGAGCTGCCCAGGTTCACAATCTTGGGGCATCCGTCTCGCTGTAGGGTCAAACCAAGAAGTGTAGAGAGAGTAGCAAATGGTTGGTGCAGGTATAAACCAGAGTGGCAGTATAGAAACCAAGACACCTCAGTGTGAAAAAAATGAGCTTAACGGGTAGTACATATTGGGAAGGTTTTATGGCAAGCCGAACATGTTCTGAGCCCAGAAAGTATTCACACCCCTAGACTTTTTCCACATTTTGTTGCATTACAGCCTGAATTAAACATTTAGTGATATTGAGATTGTCATCACTGGCCAACACACCATACTGTCAAAGTGGAATTATGTTATTTTTTTATGTTTACAAATTAATACAAAATAAAGCTGAAATGTCTTGAGTCAATAAGTATTCAACCTCTTTTTCGTGGCAAGCCTAAATAAGATCAGGAGTAAAAATGTACTTAACAAATCCCATAAGTTCCATGGACTCACACTGTGCAATAATAGTTACATGACTTTTTAATGACTACCTCATCTCTGTACCCCCCCACCACAATGATCTGTAAGGTCCATCAGTCCAAGAGTGAATTTCAAAAATACATTCAACCACAAAGACCAGGGAGGGACATTTTCCCTCAAAGGGCAGTTATTGGTAGAGGGGTGAAAAGAAAAAGTGTCATTTTATTTAACTAGGCAAGTCAGTTATTATTTACAATGACGGCCTAGACCGGCCAAACTCGGACGACGCTGGGCCAATTGTGCGCCGCCCTATGGGACTCCTAATCACGGCCGGTTGTGATACAGTCTGGTTTCGAACCAAGTTGGCTGTTGGTACACCTCTAGCACTGAGATGCAGTGTCTTAGACCACTGCGCCCACTTGGGAAATGAAATTATACAATGTATCAACATTTCTCACTGCTCCAATCAAACAAAATGTACAAATCTAATAACAGAAGACTCATCAGGGTCTGGGTCTGCATCCCCAATAGCCATCGCAAATAAATAATATTTGTGGGGGAAAAAATGAAGAAAACAGAAGAGAGGACGTGGAAAAGCAGATGAGTGAGGGCTGGTAGGGATGCGGCTACAACTGATATGTGAATGAAAGTGAAGTGGATATTATTGAACCTGCATACAATAGGCTAGTGGCTGTTGCTTAAATTCAACTGACTTTATAAACATTGCATAACAGGAGCCAGCAGGTTCTTTAGATCGGTCTGACAGAAAAAGTCGCTAGTATCATATGAAACGGTACTAGGGTATTCTAAAATGTTGGCATCATGACGTTTTGGTGCCTGTATACCTGTGCAACACTATTAAAAAGCAAGACCACTTTGACAGACAGGAATCTTTATCATCTCTTTCCATGGGAAATGCTTTCTCCTTTCCTCTAATATTTATGGTACACCATTGTCTTCTAACAGGTGGTATTACTCATATGCGATGCTCATCCCTCAATCCCGACAGAATCGTTGCGCTATCTGACGTGAGACAATGGGTATAAACTGGATTGCTGAAAATTACAGAACCACTTTCATTTCAATTTCCTGCTTAGACATCTATAAATTGTTTACAACATTAAATGTTGTGAAAGGAGTAGAAATCAAATTAAATTTCATTGGTCACATATTTAGCAGATGTTATTGCAGGTGTAGCGAAATGCTTGTGTTCCTAGCTCCAACAGTGAAGTAGTATCTAACAATTCACACAAATCTAAAAGTAAAAGACTGGAACTAAGAAATAAATAAATATTAGGTTGAGCTTGTAAAAGAAGTACCTGCTGCACACTGTTGAATTATCCCATATAGTTTATTCCAATGTAGATTATATTAACTATACAGGAGCATTCAGTGTGCAGATCTTCCTACTCCTTTTACAAGCAGAGTGTGAGAAAGGGGTGAGAGGGTAGGACACCTACATCTTTCTCCTGGATGGTGCACTCCTTGCAGTAGTAAGCATCAGACACCCCGGGACCTCCACAGATGACACAGCGCCCCTGGTACGACCCGTAGTTGCATTCGTCACAGATGCGCACCAGAGTGCACGGCCTCACATACGAATCACAGATCACACACTTTCCATCGCCTGGGAGAGTGGGGAGAGAGGGGTGAGTGTGTTAATGCAATTTTGAACTGAGCCATGCACATAAACAAAGCCATCAAAGTGTTGAAATATATAACTGTTCAAAAGTTTGGGGTCACATAGAAAGGGCTTTGTTTTTTAAAGAAAATCAACTTTTTCCATAAAATAAAACATCAAATTGATCAGAAATACAGTGTAGACATTGTTAATGTTTTAAATGGATATTGTAGCTGGAAACAACAGATTTTTCATGGAATATCTACATAGGTGCAGAGCCCCATTATCAGCAACCATCACTCCTGTGTTCCAATGGCACGTTGTGTTAGCTAATCCAAGTTTATCATTTTAAAAGGCTAATTGATCATTAGAAAACCCATTTGCAATTATGTTAGCACAGCTGAAAACTGTTGTTCTGATTAAAGAAGCAATAAAACTGGCCTTCTTTAGACTAGTTGAGTATCTGGAGCATCAGCATTTGTGGGTTCGATGACAGGCTCCAAATGAACAGAAACAAAGAACTGTCACCTTAAACTCGTCAGTCGATTCTTGTTCTAAGAAATGAAGGCTATGCCATGCGAGAAATTGCCAAGAAACTGAAGATCTCGTACAACGCTGTGTAATACTTCCACCTTCACAGAACAGCGCAAACTGTCTTTAACCAGAATAGGAAGAGTGGGAGGCCCCGGTGCACAACTGAGCAAGAGGACAAGTACATTACAGTGCTTAGTTTGAGAAACAGATGCCTAGATGTCAACTTGAATGGACAAAAAGCTGCTTTTCTTTCAAAAACAAGAACATTTCTAAGTGATCCCAAACTTTTGAACGGTAGTATATATATATATATATATATATATATATATATATATACACTACCGTTCAAAAGTTTGGGATCACTTAGAAATGTTCTTATATATATATATATATATATATTTATTAACTGCAGGGTGTATGGGGTTAATCTGAGGAAGAGGAGAAAAAAAGTATTAACTACACAGTTTTTGGAGAGGGGGACATTGACTTCTGTCTATTGGGTCATTCCATAAGAGTTCAATACCTCTCTGACTGCATGAAACCTTCCATACATGTTAGCCTGAAGTAGTCTAAAAATGTATTTTTAGACCTGAATGTCAAAACATCCAGGAGATCAAGACGCTCAAAGTTGACCCGTTTTGCATACCCCATCCTACCATCACAAAGTCTCTGTCACTGAAAAATATAAAACGGTTGATTTTGATATGAAAACTTACTAACAGGGTTGTTTGTCAAACTTGTATGCCCCCCCTTTAACATTGATTATTTTAAAATGCGTAAACTCAATGTTTTTCATTGTTCATACATGTAGCTTAGTCCCTATTTTTCATCTGTGGTATTTGTGTTGTGCCTGCCATCATTTGAGACACAGCACACTCTTGAATAGAGGGTGGGTGTCATGCTTTGGCTGATTAATGTACTTGAATGTAAATTAAGTTGAAATTTCAACTTTCAAATGGTACCACAAAGATGGTTGAGGACCACTCATCAAAAAAGCTGATTTGAGTGGGAATAGATAGATGTCAACTTGAATGGGAATGTCTATTCTGACGGTGGGTGGGCCATCTTACTGGTAGTAATTAGGGGTTGAAACCGATTGTTATTCTCTGTATTTTTTTCCCCCTTGACATGGTCAAATAACTCAAGCATAGATTAGTTTCTGTAAAAAAGTTACCAGAGGCCATGAGTAACTTTGTCAAAAATAATGGCACCAGTTCGCCTATAGTTGGCGCTGTTATAAGCAGTCTCATATCCGTCGCCCTGTTTGACCTAGAGACTTGAAACGTAATATGTACGTGACTTTCCTCATGCTGAACAGAGGTCCACCAGGAATGATTTTCCTCCATCTTGGAAACACAAAATAGGCCATGGTACATCTCTTCATTTGAGAGAAGGGATTGGTTAAGAGATGGCCGAGTTATGGATAAATCAGGAAATCCAATAATCCACTCCACAATGGCCTATCAACTTGAAACTTTTTAGGGTCATTACCATGATGAACCATGTTAAGTTTGGCATCGATATCTTAAAGTGGCAATCAGCAGTTGAAACAAAGAGTTCTCCCCAGCAGTTTCAGTAAAAAGCTGAGGGATGGGGCTGCAGAAATATAACCACTCAAATGTATAGACCGAGCTATGGAAGCAATGATTGACCATCCATGATATTAAAATTATAGTCCAACCATGTTGAGGCTATTTAGTGTTAGTTTACAAACATTGGAGTAAAACAAGATTATATTTTGGGTTCTGATGGGTTACGACAGTTGAACTAAGCTCATGAGGTATTTATGAGTGGGTACTTATCATTAATTTATAAATCCACTCCACAGTTGGCTATCAACTTGAAACTTGACACCCCTAAGATGAACCACACTGAATTTGGTATTGATATAAAAAAAACTTTTAAAAACACTATTAGCAACTCATTCTTTGCAGTTGTAATGCTAATGCTCAAAATCCTCTTCTCATGAACCATACTTCAGATTCAATCTAGATTTTGTATTTAGACTCATTACATCAGTCTAATGTTTTTGAGAAAGAATTGTTACTGCACTCAATTATGGCCAATAGATGCCTGTTAGCACATGATAATTATTTTTTTAAATGTTCTGCATTCAAAGTCAGCCACACTACACCACTAGATGGCACCATATCACACTAGGGCTATAAGAACTGAACCAATGGACAACGGGCAATGAAATGTGGCATGTAAACCTCATATGTCCTTAGAAGCTGTGTGAATATAAAGTCACTGCAACCTTAGATGGCTGCCCCAGACCAGTTGGTGGTCATTGGCACCAGTGGCATCATAGGACACTAGCGCACTAACTATTGATCAAGTGGACTTTGTCTCATGCAAATTAATGTCTGTTTATCTACATAATTTAAATATATGTGAAATGTCATGAATATAATTCATAAATCTTAACATAAACCATTAGTTTATACCAATCCTGGGGTTAATTTGACTAAGTAATGACTTTAAGAATGATTACCTGCTGCATTCAAAGATATCCATGAAAACATCCTATTGGTAGGTTGGTTATCAAGAGAAGGCAGGCTTCACCCCAAATTTTACAAAAAAATATTTATCTTTCATCTCTCGGTTTCATACATTTCCTTCAGTATCTCACCAATAAAAGCATCAGAGCAAACAAAACAGCGCCCCTCAGTCTCAGTATGGGTAGCGTATCTATCTGATGCGCTGACAAATCAACTGTAAATTTCGGTGTTCCTCAAGGTTCCGTTTTAGGACCACTATTGTATTCACTATATATTTTACCTCTTGGGAATGTCATTCGAAAACATAATGTTAACTTTCACTGCTACGCGGATGACACACAGCTGTACATTTCAATGAAACATGGTGAAGCCCCAAAATTGCCCTCACTAGAAGCCTGTGTTTCAGACACAAACTTGGCTGCAAACTTTCTACTTTTAATCTCGGACAAAACAGAGATGCTTGTTTTAGGTCCCAAGAAACAAAGAGATCTTCTGTTGAATCTGACAATTAATCTTGATGGTTGTGCAGTCGTCTCAAATAAAACTGTGAAGGACCTCGGCGTTACTCTGGACCCTGATCTCTCTTTTGAAGAACATATCAAGACTGTTTCAAGGACAGCTTTTTGCATACCCCATCAGAAACTTTCCGTCCAAAAATGATGCAGAAAAATTAATCCATGCTTTTGTTACTTCTAGGTTAGACTACTGCAATACTCTACTTTCCGGCTACCCGGATAAAGCACTAAATAAACTTCAGTTAGTGCTAAATACGGCTGCTAGAATCCTGACTCTCCTGAATCCTGATCTGTCACCCACTTCCCTTGAAAAATAGTTTGCCCTACAGCCAATTCTGTCAAATCAAAAGAATTTGCAAAAAACAAAATCAGATTTCGACAGAAAAATGGCTGAGAAGCAAAGAAAGGTCAAGGAGAGGGTCTACAAAAATGATCAGATTAATATTGCCATTGAAAAAATTCAAAACAAAATGAGACATGACCTTTTTTAAGGTCAGTCTCGCAAAAAGACGCATTCTTGTGTTCTAACTATCCACTATTCAAAGCGTTCTGAACAAATTAAGGGAATTGTTCACAAACATTGGCACATTCTAAAATCCGATTATAGTCTTGGTAATGTGTTTTCGGACCTTCCCTTGGTCGTATTCTCACGGGGCAGAAATCTCAGAGACCAATTGGTACACTCTGATTTACCACCCCAAGATATTCCTGAACAACGTCTATTTGCGCCCCTACTGGATGGAAATTACCAATGTAATGGCTGTGCTCAATGCAATGGCACTTATAAATGTAGATCCTTCAAACACTCACAAACAGGGAAATCGATCCCAATCAAAGGTGTTATTACGTGCTCTACTAAGGCAGTATATTTATCTTATAAATTGTCCTTGTGGTAAAAATGATGTGGGTAAAACAAAGTGCGAATTAAAAGTACGTATCTCAGAGCATCATAGCACCATTAGGTGTAAAAACTTTACTTATCCAGTTGCTGCCCACTTCTTGGAGGCAGGCCACCCGATTTCGTCTCTGCGTTATATTGGCATCGAACATGTCACCCTCCCTAGGAGAGGGGGTGACCTTGATAATTTATTGTTAAAACGAGAGGCTGCCTGGATCTTTAACTTAAAGACCCTTGCTCACTTCGGTCTCAACGTAAACTTTGATCTGAAGCCATTTTTGTGATTATTGTGACTTTGCCATTGTAATTGTTTGTAAGCTTGTGTAGTCGGAAATGAATTTATGATCGTATGCTATCTATTAGTTGTTTGTGTGCTGTTCTTTGTATGCCATTTTAATATTTGATAATAAACCAATGATTTAGGCCACTCTTGGCCATGATTACAGACGTCTGTGTCTTTTGACACTATATAAACGAGTCATCCCGCAGTGTTTGTGATTATACCCTGATGAAGACAGCTTGGTTGGTAATTACATTTTTGCATCTGAGCTCCTAGATTGTGCGGCTCTCTTTTATTTTCAAGTTTTCTGCTCCACTAGCCAGCACATCGCCTAAATAGGTGTGCGTTTCTTTTTCTTCTAGAATCCTGAATAGAACCAAAACATTTGATCATATTACTCCAGTGCTAGCCTCCCTACACTGGCTTCCTGTTCAGGCAAGGGCTGATTTCAAGGTTTTACTGCTAACCTGCAAAGAATTACATGAGCTTGCTCCTACCTATCTTTCTGATTTGGTCCTGCCGTACATACCTACACATACGCTACGGTCACAAGACGCAGGCCTCTTAATTGTCCCCAGAGTTTCTAAGCAAACAGCTGGAGGCAGGGCTTTCTCCTATAGAGCTCCATTTTTATGGTCTGCCTACCCATGTGAGAGACACAGACTCTGTCTCAACCTTTAAGTCTTTCCTTTAAGTCTTTACTAAAGACTCATCTCTTCAGTGGGTCATATGATTGAGTGTAGTCTGGCCCAGGAGTGTGAAGGTGAACGGAAAGGCTCTGGAGCAACGAACCGCCCTGGCTGGTTCCCCTCTCTCCATTGGGATTATCTGCGTCTAACCCTATTACAGGGGCTGAGTCACTGGCTTACTGGCTTACTGGCTTTCATGACTTCCCTAGGAGGGGTGCGTCACTTGAGTGGGTTGAGTCACTGACGTGATCTTCCTGTCTGGGTTGGCGCCCCCCCTTGGGTTGTGCTGTGGCAGAGATCTCTGTGGGCTATACTCGGCCTTGTCTCAGGATGGTAAGTTGGTGGTTGAAGATATCCCTCTAGTGGTGTGGGGGATGTGCTTTGGCAAAGTGGGTGGGGTTATATCCTTCCTGTTTGGCCCTGTCCGGGGGTATCTTCGGATGGGGCCACAGTGTCTCCTTACCCCTCCTGTCTCAGCCTCCAGTATTTATGCTGCAGTAGTTTGTGTCGGGGGGCTAGGGTCAGTTTGTTATATCTGGAGTACTTCTCCGGTCTTATCCGGTGTCCTGTGTGAATTTAAGTATGCCCTCTCTAATTCTCTCTTTCTTTCTCTCTCTCGGAGGACCTGAGCCCTAGGACCATGCCCCAGGACTACCTGGCATGATGACTTCTTGCTGTCCCCAGTCCACCTGGCCATGCTGCTGCTCCAGTTTCAACTGTTCTGCCTGCGGTTATGGAACCCTGACCTGTTCACCGGATGTGCTACCTGTCCCAGACCTGCTGTTTTCAACTCTCTAGAGACAGTAGGAGCGGTAGAGATACTCTCAATGATCGGCTATGAAAAGACAACTGACATTTACTCCTGAGGTGCTGACTTGCTGCACCCTCGACAACTACTGTGATTATTATTATTTGACTATGCTGGTCATTTATGAACATTTGAACATCTTGGCCATGTTCTGTTATAATCTCCACCCGGCACAGCCAGAAGAGGACTGGCCACCCCTCATAGCCTGGTTCCTCTCTAGGTTTTGGCCTTTCTGGGGGAGTTTATCCTAGCCACCGTGCTTCTACACCTGCATTGCTTGCTGTTTGGGGTTTTAGGCTGGGTTTCCGTACAGCACTTTGAGATATCAGCTGATGTACGAAGGGCTATATAAATTTGATTTGATGCTGTATGGTCAGAAAGAGTATGATATTGTTACCGCCCGTAGCATTGAACGCAAGGGAAGCCAGCGAGCAGTTGCCCCCCCCAAAATATATATGTAAAATAATAGCCAGTCAGTATTGAGCTAAACCGAGTGAGCTCAGCTGTGAATAGTCCTGGCGCACCAAAAAAACAAACAAAGGGAAGCCAGTTTGAATTTGGCTTCAGACCGATCAACATCACAAGCCAAACGTAATTATTGACCCATTTTTTAAAAATTGTTGCATCTCATTGTATCGTTGTTCTCCGATGGCTAGCTAGCTAAAAAAATTGCTTGCTAAATTAGCCATGGATGGAGAACGGGATTTGGACTTGTGGCTTTACTTAATTCTCCATGCTGGCCAATGTTTACAAAGGCTATTCTGATCCAACCATACATTCATGCATTGTGCCCCTGGCCTGAGAGGATGGAAGTTCAACATGTAGCTAGATGTAGTAGGCTAATGTTAACTAGCTTGCCTTGCGCATCATTGCCCATTAAAAGGATGTTAGGCTAGCAAATCAAGTATTTTAGCAAGGTAGCCTAGGACAACAAGAACTAAAAGCATGTACTATATGACAGAGTCATAGAACATTTAGGCAAAATGAAAGCGGATGGTATTGGCGTTTCTCTACAAGTACTTGCACACACACAGAAATCAGTCCCATGGACAGCACTTCATATTTAGCTTACGTTGATTGGACTAAATAGTTTTTGTTATCACTGTATTAGACTATGCATAGGTGATATTAGATGAAGTTGAAATGGTGCTGGAATAGCAGAGGTTGTTTTGTCTCTAAAAATGTTGTAAACATTACCTTGCTTGACAATGCTGTAGGTCATGTAACTGTTTGTTACATGCAATATGTTTTGTGGACTTCACCGGACAGATGTTGCTCACCGGTTTTGTAATGAAGCAAATGTGTGGTTGAATTTATTCTTCCACTGTCATCTTATTGTCTCAGCCTTAGGCCTATATGGCCCGGTGTCAAGACATATGAACTAACAGGTTATAGAGCAAATCAATGTGTTGTGATAATTGTGTTGCAATATGGCTATTTTTAGGGGGGGTGGGGGGATTTGGCCTCTCCGATGATTTTACCCACACACCGCTACTGCAACATACAGCACTAGACAAAACTTCATACGTATTGAGAGATAAACATTGTAACGCTTTCACTGATTGGGTAACCCGGTATTTCCCGCCAAAACCAGAAGTGTGATTCAAAAGCATATAAATGTCTAGATTTGATTAGAGTGTTAAGCGGCATGAAAATTCAAACCCGATGCTACCTGAGCCGCCATATATAAAATACATTTTATGAACCCTACATTAGCAACATGTAATGAGCCCAAGCCCAAATGATTGTGCCATTATCCAATACATATATGATATCGGCACATTACACACGACAGAAAAACCATTAACGCCCACAGATGTTGCTAGCTATAGGTGCTCTTGGGTAAATAAATTAAACTAGCTCCAGCAGGCAAATCTTTGAGAGTGAAACCTATTACTGTAATGAAACAGCAGGGAGCAGGTTTCGAACCCTCGACCTTCGAGCCCGAGGTCCGGCGCGCTATCGACTGTGTCGCAAAAGCATGCTCGCTGTGGCAGGGTCGATTTCCGTGCTTATAAACCCAGGGTCGTTATATTACTGAATTGTACATTACTGATTTATATGGTCTGGAATGACACACATCGTTTAAACCATGATAAAGCAGAAGAGAACATGTGATTATGGTGCAGCACATGTGGCATACAAAGTTATAAGTATAGGCTAGCGAATTTGAAATAATAGGGCCTCTTTGTATAACTAGTAGGCTGACTCTTATTTATATACACTGCTCAAAAAAATAAAGGGAACACTAAAATAACACATCCTAGATCTGAATGAATGAAATATTCTTATTAAATACTTTTTTCTTTACATAGTTGAATGTGCTGACAACAAAATCACACAAAAATTATCAATGGAAATCAAATTTATCAACCCATGGAGGTCTGGATTTGGAGTCACACTTAAAATTAAAAGTGGAAAACCACACTACAGGCTGATCCAACTTTGATGTAATGTCCTTAAAACAAGTCAAAATGAGGCTCAGTAGTGTGTGTGGCCTCCACGTGCCTGTGTGACCTCCCTACAACGCCTGGGCGTGCTCCTGATGAGGTGGCGGATGGTCTCCTGAGGGATCTCCTCCCAGACCTGGACTAAAGCATCCGCCAACTCCTGGACAGTCTGTGGTGCAACGTGGCATTGGTGGATGGAGCGAGACATGATGTCCCAGATGTGCTCAATTGGATTCAGGTCTGGGGAACGGGCGGGCCAGTCCATAGCATCAATGCCTTCCTCTTGCAGGAACTGCTGACACACTCCAGCCACATGAGGTCTAGCATTGTCTTGCATTAGGAGGAACCCAGGGCCAACCGCACCAGCATATGGTCTCACAAGGGGTCTGAGGATCTCATCTCGGTAGCTAATGGCAGTCAGGCTACCTCTGGCGAGCACATGGAGTGCTGTGCGGCCCCCCAAAGAAATGCCACCCCACACCATGACTGACCCACTGCCAAACCGGTCATGCTGGAGGATGTTGCAGGCAGCAGAATGTTCTCCACACCGTCTCCAGACTGTCACGTGCTCAGTGTGAACCTGCTTTCATCTGTGAAGAGCACAGGGACGCCAGTGGCGAATTAGCCAATCTTGGTGTTCTCTGGCAAATGCCAAACGTCCTGAACGGTGTTGGGCTGTAAGCACAACCCCCACCTGTGGATGTCGGGCCCTCATACCACCCTCATGGAGTCTGTTTCTGACCGTTTGAGCAGACACATGCACATTTGTGGCCTGCTGGAGGTCATTTTGCAGGGCTCTGGCAGTGCTCCTCCTGCTCCTCCTTGCACAAAGGCGGAGGTAGCGGTCCTGCTGCTGGGTTGTTGCCCTCCTACGGCCTCCTCCACATCTCCTGATGTACTGGCCTGTCTCCTGGTAGCGCCTCCATGCTCTGGACACTACACTGACAGACAGAGCAAACCTTCTTGCCACAGCTCGCATTGATGTGCCATCCTGGATGAGCTGCACTACCTGAGCCACTTGTGTGGGTTGTAGACTCCGTCTCATGCTACCACTAGAGTGAAAGCACCGCCAGCATTCAAAAGTGACCAAAACATCAGCCAGGAAGCATAGGAACTGAGAAGTGGTCTGTGGTTATCACCTGTAGAACCACTCCTTTATTGGGGGTGTCTTGCTAATTGCCTATAGTATCCACCTGTTGTCTATTCCATTTGCACAACAGCATGTGAAATTTGTCAATCAGTGTTGCTTCCTAAGTGTACAGTTTGAATTCACAGAAGTGTGATTGACTTGGAGTTACATTGTGTTGTTTAAGTGTTCCCTTTATTTTTGAGAGATATACAGTGCCCTGCGAAAGTATTCGGCCCCCTTGAACTGTGCGACCTTTTGCCACATTTCAGGCTTCAAACATAAAGATATAAAACTGTATTTTTTGTGAAGAATCAACAACAAGTGGGACACAATCATGAAGTGGAACGACATTTATTGGATATTTCAAACTTTTTTAACAAATCAAAAACTGAAAAATTGGGCGTGCAAAATTATTCAGCCCCTTTACTTTCAGTGCAGCAAACTCTCTCCAGAAGTTCAGTGAGGATCTCTGAATGATCCAATGTTGACCTAAATGACTAATGATGATAAATACAATCCACCTGTGTGTAATCAAGTCTCCGTATAAATGCACCTGCACTGTGATAGTCTCAGAGGTCCGTTAAAAGCGCAGAGAGCATCATGAAGAACAAGGAACACACCAGGCAGGTCCGAGATACTGTTGTGAAGAAGTTTAAAGCCAGATTTGGATACAAAAAGATTTCCCAGGCTTTAAACATCCCAAGGAGCACTGTGCAAGCGATAATATTGAAATGGAAGGAGTATCAGACCACTGCAAATCTACCAAGACCTGGCCGTCCCTCTAAACTTTCAGCTCATACAAGGAGAAGACTGATCAGAGATGCAGCCAAGAGGCCCATGATCAATCTGGATGAACTGCAGAGATCTACAGCTGAGGTGGGAGACTCTGTCCATAGGACAACAATCAGTCGTATATTGCACAAATCTGGCCTTTATGGAAGAGTGGCGAGAAGAAAGCCATTTCTTAAAGATATCCATAAAAAGTGTTGTTTAAAGTTTGCCACAAGCCACCTGGGAGACACACCAAACATGTGAAAGAGAGTGCTCTGGTCAGATGAAACCAAAATTGAACTTTTTGGCAACAATGCAAAACGTTATGTTTGGCGTAAAAGCAACACAGCTGAACACACCACCCCCACTGTCAAACATGGTGGTGGCAGCATCATGGTTTGGGCCTCCTTTTCTTCAGCAGGGACAGGGAAGATGGTTAAAATTGATGGGAAGATGGATGGAGCCAAATACAGGACCATTCTGGAAGAAAACCTGATGGAGTCTGCAAAAGACCTGAGACTGGGACGGAGATTTGTCTTCCAACAAGACAATGATCCAAAACATAAAGCAAAATCTACAATGGAATGGTTCAAAAATAAACATATCCAGGTGTTAGAATGGCCAAGTCAAAGTCCAGACCTGAATCCAATCGAGAATCTGTGGAAAGAACTGAAAACTGCTGTTCACAAATGCTCTCCATCCAACCTCACTGAGCTCGAGCTGTTTTGCAAGGAGGAATGGGAAAACATTTCAGTCTCTCGATGTGCAAAACTGATAGAGACATACCCCAAGCGACTTACAGCTGTAATCGCAGCAAAAGGTGGCGCTACAAAGTATTAACTTAAGGGGGCTGAATAATTTTGCACGCCCAATTTTTCAGTTTTTGATTTGTTAAAAAAGTTTGAAATATCCAATAAATGTCGTTCCACTTCATGATTGTGTCCCACTTGTTGTTGATTCTTCACAAAAAAATACAGTTTTATATCTTTATGTTTGAAGCCTGAAATGTGGCAAAAGGTCGCAAAGTTCAAGGGGGCCGAATACTTTCGCAAGGCACTGTATATATATATATATATATATATATACACACTGTACCTTCCATAATATTTCCCCAAATGTTATTAGCCTCCCACCTTTTCTCTCTCGCTATTATTCCTTCCACGCTTTCAACAGTTAAATGAAATAAGTTGTCCTTATCTTCACCATTCTAATGTCATCCTTTAATAATAATATAGGACTAGATTTAGATGCAGAAGGCTTTCACTTCTCTTGACAAATATCAAATGGTTATGGGTCTGAATAAATAAACTGCTATACCCTACCGCGTTCACGCTTCTTTCAATCTACCAGGGAGTTCTATTGGGCTGCTGTACTTAACATTCAGCAACAAAGAGCTTGCGCCCTTCGAATAGTGTATTGGTATAAGAAATGCAAAAAAATAAATGTCCAGCAAGCTATTCTAGTCTAGCTATTCCTGCATGGGACTCTGAAGGGCTAATGAGCGTTTTTTAAGGAGAGGCCAACGGAGCACAGGTGCTTGCGTATTGCACAAGTGACATAGGCTATAAGTTAGAAGCTTATTAAGATGGCGAGGAACCTCCTCGCGCAGTACAAAACATGATTTAATATTTTCCTGAGTTCTCTGGTTTTTGTAGAACCACCTGCAACTGGACATTTAACCTTTCCCGAGTTAAGAACGAAGAAGGTATCGCCAGGAGCAGGTTAGTTTAAAAATCTATAGCGACGTTTTGTATAAACTAAGCTGTATACTCGAGTATGGAAACATAGTTGTCACATATCTTGCGTAACAAACTGTAGCTAGGTAGGGTATGTAAAATGGGGTCAACTTTGAGCACCTGTATCTCCTGAATGCATTGGCATTCAGGTCCAAAAAGTCACCTTCTGACCACTTCAGCCAACCATGTATGAAAAGGTTTTATTTAGCTCAATATTTGACTAAATGAGCCTGACGTTACTACTTAGTGAAAGGACCTTTATATGTTCTGTTTAAAGGGCGAATTGGCTCTGGAAGCCAAACCAGCCAAATACTCAATCTAAACGTGAATCGATTCTCAATTGCGATACGGCTCTAGAAACAAAAATCCCTCTACTTTCATATCAAATCAAAATAATTTCACAAATGCAAAATACACACTGTTTTAAGACGGCTGCAGCATGCAGTCTTTTTCGGTGACAAAACGTTTGTGGCGCCTGTCTTCCATTTACACAGGTGTTCAGAGACGCAGATAGTGCACTACCTGTGCTAATTAACGTTAGCTGTCTTCAATCTGCTTTCCTTAAACAAGCGCTGTAACATGGAAATATGTCCGCTTGGGAACCCTAACCCTAGGGGGTATCAATTAAACATTTTATTTATTGCCAATATGAAAGATAAAACCCTTATGCTTTCAAAACCGTACCGCAAGTGATGTGTTCATGTTCAAACCGAGCGTCGCGGCCCTTAACAACCCCCGAGACATGACCCTATTTGAGACCGACATGAATGTAAAGTTGTAAACGTTATATTGAAACTTACATTTCTCGCACAATCTTCCAATAGCTGAAAAGTAAACAGAAATCAGTTACTGAAAATTGTACAGTAACTTAGCCAACAAATAATTGTTTCGTGAAGCTGGCTACGCCAGTAACGTTATGCAATCAATAACAAAGTTGAGTCAATTTAGCTTCAATATAGCTAACTATAACGTTAGAAGGCATGCCAAAGGGTTGACGAAGAAGCAAGTTATGGTAACGTTAACTAGCTAAATGAATGAACAACATTTGCTAACTGCTCCTACTAGCATGTTCGTTACTGTACTAGCTTAGCTAGCTAGCCACTATCAACAAAAGGCTTGAGCACAGCAATAACCCATTCACAGCACGCATCATTGCTGACAAGAAGTTAGTAGTTATACAATCATATGCAGTAAAAATAAAACGAATAGTTTACCGACACCGGCTTGTTTTCTACAAAATATCAAATCTGGATGATGTTTAGCCATTGTCGTCGAACGCAGGGCATGCAATGGCTATGTTGAACTTTGACCCTTTCTTCCTTTCTTTCGGTTTAGTTTCTTTTTCGGATCATATTATTTTAGATTATTTCACGTTAGGTAAAATATTATGCTTATGGATATGTTAGTGAATTAATCTGGCTAAATTCAAAGGGAGAATAATAAATAAAAACTGCACATAATTCATCCCGGGGTCCTTGCAGCTAGGTATACAAAATATGTTCTACATAATAAAGGATTTAATGTTTGGCATTAATGTCGCATATTAGTTAAGAAAATATATGATATATACATTTCTGAATTCAAAATTAGAGTAGGACACAGAAAAGCTATATTTCTAATACAACTTTACACGTGCGTTCTATTTTCCTGCAAAGACACGCGACGTAGACGGCTACAAAACCTGACGTCACCTCTGCTCGACACATCTTTGTCAGTGAACAAAATGGCGACATACTGTCTTACCGTTGCCCGGCTGCAGGTAGGTGACATGTTATCACATTTATGTACCATCGATGTGTGAGAGTTCACCTTCAAATATAAGTAAATGCACTTTGGATGTGGACCTGATGTCTATATATGATGTTTGTCTGAGAGAGTACGATCAGTCTTGCCGACTACCCAGGTCATCTTGTCCTGAGTCAAAGCTTCGTCATGAACTCAAGTTTGTCATTTCCACACAAATATGGCTTTTTAAAGCGATTTGTAACTTTGAAAATTTGATGAAGGTGCCCTAATGTACGATGTCATTGCGCTCTATATGTCATTTCAACCGAGGACACGTTTGTTGGTCGCAAGGTTAACGCAAGGTTAGTGCGCATAGCAACCGCACAAGGCGCTAGCAAGCACGACGCAGCATGTCCAGTGAAAACACGGTTAGACTAGTGTCCGGAGTGAGGGGTGTCATTAGAAAGCAGTTTGTCATACGAATCTTGACTTTCTGGTCTTTTTATTTTTTATTTCAAGGCTAAATGGATTTATTGGCGTTATGCTAAGGTGTTTTTATTTTTATCTGATCTCTAGAGCTGTTTGATGTTCATAGATCTGGTTTCCTCCCCATACCTTTGAGTGACAGCACCTCTTTGGTGACACAGAAAGACAATACCTGTTTATTGCTGTATGTCTCAGCTGTTGTAGCTGTCAGTTGTATGCTTGGGTTCAGGGATTTCAATTGAAGGACTCATTTAGTACTGATTAGTGACTAAACATTAGAATTTTCCAGATAACTTTCTGTCTTTGTATTTGACGTTAGCATGCTGGCAAACGCATGCATATATTCTCAAATGCTTGTTAACCCCACATTGTGCCAATGATATGATCTCATCTTCGTTCCATACAATGAAAGGCCTTAAAGTCATACAATTCCACTGCTCCCATCTAGATGCACAGGAAGAGCAGTTTCACCTTGAGCTAGAATGAGTCTTTATGTGCTCAACAAGAAAATGTTAAAGTTTTTATTGGCAACTCCCATCCACATACTGCTCTCTATACACAGACTTGTGCATAACTTTGTAATAAACCCACCCTTCCCTTTTTATGGTTTATTTCATTGTGGGTGCAGGCACACTTTTTCATCCAAGTTGTTTACTCATGGGCTACAGTACAGCAACCAAATACTTATCTAACTCTAGGCCCAAATTATTTAGGAGTTTACTTTTTAAAATTATTATTCTCTGTCCCCAGCTTGCCCTGGGCCAGGGTGTGCGGCGCCTACACGTGTCTGCAGCCTTCAATGCCAAGGCCAAAGTGTCAATGAGCCGCTTTGAGCCCAGCAACTTTGTCAACTATGAGAAGCTCAATGAGAATGTCAACATTGTGCGCAAGAGGTCAGTATGCCTCTCTGTTTACACTAGAACATGTACCTGTTTCACTATGTTTACAGTGAGATGGGTGGCAGGCCTGTTCTAGTGTGGTGCCATTCTGTTTCTGACTAAGCCAACTTCAATGTCTTGCCTAGGCAACGATGGGACTGTAACGCAGGCTTTTTATGTTAATTGTCAGCTGTACAATTAGAGCTACTTGTAGCCCTTTACAGTAACTCTGCACGCTCTCTGCCCTCCCTTTCAGACTCAACCGTCCCCTCACCCTCTCAGAAAAGATTGTCTACGGCCATCTGGATGACCCTGTGGGGCAGGACATTGCCAGGGGCCGTACATACCTGCGTCTGCGACCGGACCGCGTGGCCATGCAGGACGCCACGGCCCAGATGGCCATGCTGCAGTTCATCAGCAGTGGCCTGCCCCAGGTGGCCGTGCCCTCCACCATCCACTGTGATCATCTGATCGAGGCCCAGATTGGAGGAGCCAAGGACCTGGCAAGGGCAAAGGTGAGAGGTCAGGGGCAGGCCTCAAATTTTCCCGACGACAGCCATGGCCGTCTCCCCCCTTTGTGGCCATAATGCCCCCTAACAAAATCCATGCCTTGTGGCCAAAGTGGCATGAATATAATAATCTGGGGATACAATGTGCGTGTCATTCTTATTTAATGTCGAGGCACACATTTAATAAATTGGGACTGTCCACATTTACTTTTCCTCAGTCAACAAGTTGCATAACATTTAGCAAAAGCAATACCCTATGTCAATCTACTATCCCCCCATAGTACAAAAATATACCTTTTCTATTGGTCAGCTTGTTCTGTACGAGAAATAAATATTCCAAACAGAATCTGGAACAGTTGTGGGATGATAGATCCCAAATTCATGAAAGAAAAACTGTTTTAAAAGCAGTTGGGCTGGTGCAAAAGATCCAATTTTTTTTTTTTGCTTAATATGTTGATAAACTATTCTCTTCACAGTATACGTGCACAAGGCAGTAGGCTATATGTGCGACTCTTCCAAAAATGCAATTCGCGGGGAAATGTGGCAAATGAAAATATCCTTTAGAAAGAGGGAAGATATTAAGCTGCAGCTAGGATTGTGTCTGGCTGCTGGACAATGAAAGTTGAACATGAGAGAAATAGCCTACTGGTTTCAATGATATGAGGAAGGGTTTATAAAAGAATTCCCTCAACATTCCTATGGCCAGAATTTGACTAGGCTATTTTGAAGTAAGGTAAGACATGCCTCATAAAATAAAAAGTCCAGGTTTGAAACATTTTATGGTTAAATGGCTTCAAAATGCTGACTCCGCTCAGATTGCAAGGTGGGTGACGTTGTGGTGCGCAACAGGCACTGGCCTAAGTTGACAGAATCAAGCCTTTAGGTGATATTATTAATTATCCTACATTATATTTTTCATTCAAGTTTGGTGCCTCCTCATGTTGGTGTGGACATGAGGCTGTAGCCAATATGCATAGCCAATCACCTACACTTTGACATAGTTCATTATTTTAGTACTTTTTTCTTAACCAAAAAACACTAGCTTTTCTTTTTTCAAATGCATTTATTGGCTCTTTTAGTTAATGTTCTTGGTGACCTAGCAGGTTGGACACCTCTGCAAGGCCAAATGACCCTGCCCCTAAAATCATGATATTTCAGTCCTGGTCAGGGGGATGGAGGCAGGTAGCCTAGCTGTTAATGGCTTTAGGCTAGTAACGGAAAGTTCACTGGTTCAAATACCGAGCTGGCGACGTGAGCGACGCACTTAACCCTAATTGTTCATGTAAGTTGCACTGGATAAGAGCGTCTGCTCAATGATTAAAATGTGAAGTCCTCAGTCCTGGGGGATGGAGGCAGGACTAGGGAATAAAGTACCAGTAATAATATTTGTCCTTTTCTCTTGGTCCTTAGGATATTAATGCGGAGGTGTATAACTTCCTGGCCAGTGCTGGAGCTAAATATGGAGTGGGCTTCTGGAAACCAGGCTCTGGCATAATCCATCAGGTACAGTAATGAGGCTAATCTGAAATTACACTTTTGAAGGCACTATTTTTCCTAGTGTTGATTTATGAAAATGCATCCACTTGATTATATAATTACATTCCAATAAATTGTTTATGAATGTAGGTCCAGAATTTCATTATGTTAATGTGATGTTATGTTAACAAGATATTGCACATTTATAATGAAGAGCTATGTTTGCAGTGGCAAGTACCATATTTGACTACCATATTGCACCATTTCAGATCATCCTGGAGAACTATGCCTACCCAGGGGTATTGCTGATTGGCACAGACTCTCACACACCCAATGGTGGCGGACTGGGCTCCATCTGCATTGGAGTGGGAGGGGCTGATGCTGTTGATGTCATGGCTGGCATCCCCTGGGAGCTCAAGTGTCCCAATGTAAGTGTGATTCCTAGTTTATATTTAACAGAAACCTTTTTCCTGAAGTCCCCAGTAATATAGTACTGTGGTATAATGCATTTCTACAACTGATATTACATAAACCTCACTTAACCATGTTCTCCAACGACAGGTTATTGGGGTGAAGCTGACAGGCAAGCTGTCAGGATGGACATCCCCCAAGGATGTGATCCTTAAGGTTGCTGGGATTCTGACCGTGAAGGGAGGTACTGGAGCCATTGTGGAGTACCACGGACCTGGGGTGGACTCCATCTCCTGCACAGGTCAGAAAGAGGGAGGACTTTGTTACCTCTGCACACTACTGCACACTTCATAGTGGTTATGCAGTCAATGAGACAGTTCATAATCTATCTAGGATGGTGACCAGCTGATCTCTGATCTAATATACTGTACTTCTGTTTTATTTTGTGCTCCTCACACCATACATAATCAAAGTGTTTACTATCAAGCCACATTGTGATTTTGTGTTGTAGAGATGCCTATAGTAACCTACAGACCATTGTGGATTTAGGAATGGCCACTATCTGCAACATGGGGGCTGAGATTGGAGCCACTACCTCTGTGTTCCCCTATAACCACCGCATGAAGACCTACCTGGAGAAGACTGGCCGTGGAGGTCAGTCAGTTCATGTCGTCAAACACACCTGTGTGTGATGTGCAATGATCTCCGGTTATATGCTGAATATGTTTGTGGAAGTCCTGGGAATGTGTCCCAAATGGCACCCTATTCCCTATATAATACACTATAAGGGGAATAGGGTGCTATTTTGGACACTCCCCTGAAAGGGTTGTCATTTCATTTTAAAGAGATGTTTGATCCATTTATCTGACCGGTTGCCCTCCCTATCTCAGACATTGCTGCCCTGGCTGACAATTACGCTGACCTGCTGGTTCCTGACGCGGGCTGTGAGTATGACTCAATGGTCGAGATCAACCTAGATGAGGTGAGTGCCCTCCCCTGCTCTTTCTCTCTCTCTCACACCCCCACACCCCCAACCTAACCATGCTACTTTTCTCTGTCCCTCAAAGCTGAAGCCCCACATCAACGGGCCCTTCACCCCTGACCTGGCCCACCCCATGGCAGACATTGGGGCCACGGCAGTGAAAAATGGCTGGCCCCTGCAGGTCAAAGTGGGTCAGTGCAGCCTTCAGATCCTTTTGACCTCACAGTTGGCCACTGGCTCTCACAACCATGTCTCTGTTTAGAGCTATTTTTGTGCTATTGCTGTGCTATTACTATATTATTAACTATACATCTGACTTTAGCCTTGTATACTGATCTATAGATTTTCTACTGAGAAAGTAGACATGCAGCAGGTGGCTCCTTAAGCTCTGTCCCCTCCCCTCAGGTCTGATTGGCAGCTGCACCAACTCCAGTTATGAGGACATGGGCCGCTCTGCCTCCGTGGCCAAACAGGCCCTGGACAAAGGTCTGAAGTGCAAGGCTGCGTTCACCATCACCCCCGGGTCTGAACAGATCCGCGCCACAATCGAGCGAGATGGATATGTGAGTCCCTGGGCACGGGCAGATGTCTAGTATAGGGGAAGGGGATATGATCAGGGATGTCTTGGGTGCTGGTCACTCACCTAGCAAATCAGGGCGACAGGATAACTGTTGTAAAATATTGTTAACATCCTTGATTCTTAGGAGGATGTCAACTTTGGCACAACTCTGCTCTCTAGTTTTAAGGGCATCATATGTAGCCAATTTGTAATTGGAGCCTTGGATGTTGATATATTCAGCAGGAACTACTTTTAGCTGCTCCTAATTGAAACTGTATGTTCTGTAGTCCAAGATCCTTGGTGATGTTGGTGGAATGGTCCTGGCCAACGCCTGTGGACCCTGCATTGGACAGTGGGACAGGTAATAATTAGTTGACTTACTCATTTATGTTAAGAGCTGTTGAGGTGATCATATTACTGGCAGTCATGAGTCATGACCTCAGTAAAATTCGATGTGACCGTTGGGTCACGGTAATCTCCAGATATGCACTCGACATGCATTAGTAGTACGTTCATCAGGTTGCTAATGGCCTGGTACTCAGGGGCTCTACTGTCCTTTCGAACCACTCTGACATCAATGCAAATATAATCACAAATCGCATGAAAACGGAATATGCTTTTAAAACTCACCTCACTGTGATTGATCCATTTGAAGAAAGAAGTTCAACAGGTTGTAACTGAGTGGAAAACAGTTGTGGATGTTTCAAAGCCTAACACAATGAAATGGACAGTGTTTTTCTAAGGTGACGATTAATTCAAAACAGCCATATGCTGTTTTGAATTAATAAGCATAGTCCTATATTTGAGCCCAAGCCCCCACCCCCAAGAGAACTGAATTAAAATAATGATTGTCTTTGTACAATACATGGCTTACCGCATAATATACATGACAGGAAAACGTGTATAAATAAAATAAATAGGCTGACACAATACCCTTTTAAGCTACAGAATCTCACCACAGTGAGTTTCTCTCTACTCTCTCCTTCCCTTTCTCCAGTGTGCAGAGAGGGGCTGTCAACAGTCTAATCAAATGTTTTGTTGTGAAAATCACTTTCCCAAATTAAGCACTGGGTATCTGCAGGAACAGGTTTGGGTGTCCATTTTTCTGTCGTGCAGCGAAATTACTCAAGTAGCCTATCCAACAGAGGGAAAAACATACCTGCAGGAAAGTAGCATCTTCACTATTCCAGTGTATACGGATGACATGTCTTTTTATCTTGCCAATTTAATAATGGGCCATTCTAAATCAAAACTAATTTGACATATTAGTAAAGATTAAATGGAGAATAGTCTGATGGGTGAGAATATGAAACGACGTGTGCAGCCTGAGGCAAGGTAAGGCAGCTTTCTTTTTTTTTTTTTTTGCGACTTTCTCAAATCATCAATAGCCGATAGTCGCATCATGCAGCCCGTACAGTGCATTCGGAAAGTATTCAGAACCCTTTTTTCCCCCACATTTTGTTACATTACAGCCTTATTCTAAAATGGATTAAATAAAAACAATTCCTCATCAATCTACACACAATACGCCATAAGGACCAGGCAACATCTGTTTTTTTTTATTTTTTAGAAATGTTTGATAGTTTATAAAAAAAGATGCCTTATTTACATAAGTATTCAGACCCTTTGCTATGAGACTTGACATTGCGCTCCGGTGCATCCTGTTTCCATTGATCATCCTTGAGCTGTTTCTACAATACAACTTGATTGGAATCCACCTGTGGTAAATTTCAATTGATTGGATGTGATTTGGAAAGGCACACAACTGTCTATAAGGCCCCACAGTTGACAGTGCATGTCAGAGCAAAAACCAAGCCATGAGGTCGCAGGAATTGTCTGTAGAGCTCCGAGACAGGATTGTCTCGAGGTGCAGATCTGGGGAAGGGTACCAAAAAAAAATTCTGCAGCATTGAAGGTCCTCAAGAACACAGTGACCTCCATTCTTCTTTAATGGACAAGTTTGGAACCACCAAGACTCCCCCCTAGAGCTGTCCGCCCAGCCAAACTGAGCAATGGGGGGGAGAAGGGCCTTGGTCACTCTGACAGAGCTTCAGAGTTCCTCTGTGGAGATGGTTGTCCTTCTGGAAGGTTCTCCCATCTTAGCAGCACTCCACTAATCACGCTGTTATGGTAGAGTGGCCAGATGGAAGCCACCTCAGTAAAAGGCACATGGAAGCCCGCTTGGAGTTTGCCAAAAGGCACCTAAAGGACTCCCAGACCATGAGAAACAAGATTCTCCAGTCTAATGAAACCAAGATTGAATTCTTTGGCCTGAATGCCAAGTGTCACATCTCCAGGAAAGCTGGCACCGCTCATTACCTGGCCAATACCATCCCTCCGGTGAAACATGGTGGTGGCAGCATCATGCTGTGGGGATGTTTTTCAGGGACTGAGAGACTAGTCAGGATCGAGGGGAAAGAAGAATGGAGCAAAGCACAGGGATTCCTGATGACAACCTGCTCAGGACCTCAGACTGGGGTGAAGGATCACCTTCCAACAGGACCCTAAGCACACAGCTAAGACATCGCAGGAGTGGCTTCTGGACAAGTCTCAATGTCCTTGAGTGGCCCAGTCGGAGCCCAGACTTGAACATAGCTGTGCAGTGACTCTCCCGATCCAACCTGACAGAGCTTGAGATTATCTGCAGAGAAGAATGGGAGAAACTCTCCAAATACAGGTGTGCCACGCTTGTAGCGTCATACCCAAGAAGAGTTGAGGCTGTAATCGTTGCCAAAAGTGCTTCAACAAAGTACTTAAAGGGTCTGAATACTTATGTGAATGTTATATTTCAGTTTTGTATTGTTAATAGATTTGCAAACATTTTTACAAACCTGTTTTTGCTTTGTCATTGGGTATTGTGTGGAAATTGAGGGGGAGGGGGGTGACAATTTCATCCATTTTAGAATAAGGCTGTAAAGTAACAGTGGATAAAGTCAAGGGGTCCGAACTTATCGAATACATTGCATCGTTTGACTTCTAAGGTTTGTATAATTCACAACTAAAGTAGCAATTAACTCTAAATCTAGCGTACAGAACCATTTTCCAATTATCATTTTTACACTCAATATAGCCACTTATGCGCATGCTCCTGAATGGGGAAAAATATAATTTTTATTTTATTCAGCTACGTTCAATTATATTCTTACTATAAAATAATGGCACAGAATTTATAAGCATATCCTATGACATGGTGCGTAGCCAGATAACATACAGTAGGCCAACACGTATTCTGTTATTCTGAAATATATTTTCTTCATATCATAACGTATCTTCAGACCTGCCTAAAATAAATTAATGGATATAGGGCTGACCCCATTTAGTCGATAGGCTTTTGGTCGACCGAGATTTATTTTGTCACGCATATAGCACTAAAAAAATGTGTACAAGACACTTGTCTGATTCACACCTGTCTGAGTGGACTAATCCATTGTGGAGGCGGCGCGGTCCATCACTAAGACGTGTTACTGAAGTTGTATATGGTTATTATATAAGAACAATGGTGCAACACTATAACGATGCACTTTCTCCCCCGTTAGATAGTCCGCGGTTCTGAAACATCAGTGCGCTTTTGAATTGGCACCTTTTCCTAGACCATGTTGCTATGTCCATAATAGCAATGTTACCCAGAATATTGGTGGTAAGAACCAATGCGGAGGCAGCAGTGGAGTTAGAAGACGGCATGGTTTGCACAAGGTGATTAAAGTACTTGAATTTGGCGCTCTGAAATTCAAGTACTGGTAGGCCTTAAAAATCTGACATTTTCTGAAGTTGGTACTTGAAAAGTACTTTAAAATTAAAACCAAAAATGATCAAATATGTTTATGAAAAATATTAGGAATGTATTGGTCTAGCGAACCCACTATCAGGCAGACTACAGAGTTTGCTTTCCTCAGGTGTTTCACCCACACTGCCACTTAGCAAGGCAGGTACATAACTGACTTAGGTGCTGCCGAACCTCACATCGATAGCTAAAATGTCGGGCAAATGTAGATTCAATCATGCCTGGCGGCATATTGATGTTTTTGCCAGACCCAATCAGGGATGTAGTGGAGGAAAACTCCTCCCACGACACAGGCAGAGAGGACACAAACTACCTCAGCCCAGACCTACAGTGGCAGAGAGTCTCCACTGACAGTGAACTTTTTTTTAAAACATCCATCAACCCCTACAGTGTCAAGACGCACCCCAAACAAACCCCCTGCCTGACTTTCGGAGAATGTACAAGTGTACAACTAGAGTGTACAACTAGTAAATAGTCGCTGATATTTCAGTCATGTCTAGGTAGCTCAAGGGCTCCGGCTATAAACCAGGTAGCTAGCTATAACTAGCTGGCTAGAAGGATGACGCTAACGTTACGCGGAGCCTGACCTCAGCAGGAGCAGTTGACTGAAATTTAAGCTAGCTATAATTAAAAGATGGGCTACTATAAGTTGACATAACCAAATGCCTTTTCTTTATAGAGTAGTGAACCCGACTGGTGAGTCAGGTTGCAATGAAGGAGATGCAGAGTGAGGAAGCGTTGAAGCAAGCAGGGAGATGGGTTAGTATTCAGGGGTTCCCAAACTTGGGGTCCCTAAAATTCTAAATAGGTGCCCGAGAGAGTCTTTAATCTTTCATCAAACGCATTCATAACTTGTTTCTTTTCAAATGGGTTTAGAATGCAACATTTTACACTTTACACTATCAGAATTTACTTTCATGACATATTTTAAATATTAAGACAATTTAATATGTACACTGAGCAAAAAATATTAATGCAACAATTTAAAATAATTTACTGAGTTACAGTTCATATAAGGAAATCAGTCAACATCTTCAGTTCTGACTTAGCACTAATGTATGTAGTCATGAAACGGGTATTATTGAGTAGAACTTGTAAGTCAGTCTTTTTTTCATGAGGTTGTGGCGATATACTGCCATCTGTTGGCGACTAGGAAAAATTGCATAACAGCAACTTACAGATTGATGGACCTTAAATAAATATTAGTGCTTAAACAAGCACTTGAAAGTACATACATTTGACTTGCCGCTGACTGTACGAACCCTGGAGACGAGAAAACAGCCATTGCCTTAAGAATAGTGAGGAAACCCTAACTTAATTAGGTCCATTAATATATCTTGCGCGCGCCAGATCCTGCTTGTGTTGCCTGTTTGAGTGCTTAATAGCCTACTGGTTCCGTCAGCCTCAAGCAACCACAACCTCTGAAACAATTTCACAAATTCGGCTGTTTAAAAAAAATTCTTTGCTCTTCTGTAATAAAGGCTTTACACTTTGTTAGGGTATTACTTGTTTATTGTGTTTACACTGTTTGAAGTTGTCTCATAATATTTATAATAATGACCCATTTCTTGGTCTTAGTTATTATTATGATCGTTATAATAACAATGTCATTAACATTAGTAGGCTTAGTATAGCAGCCTTAACCACCATCAAGCTGTAGGGCCTAACACGGAACCCAAACCGTGCGCTATCGTGCATAAATTAATTTTGTCCCCCTACACCAAACGCGATCACGACACGCAAGTTAAAATAGCAAAACAAACTCTGAACCAATGACATTAATTTGGGGACAGGTCGAAAAGCAGTAAACCTGTATGGCTAGTTAGCTTGCACTTGCTAGCTAATTTGGCCTGTGATATAAACATTGAGTTGTTTATTTTACCTGAAATGCACAAGCTCCTCTACTCCGCCAATTAATCCACACATAAAACGGCCAGCCGAATCGCTTCTAGTCATCTCTCCTCCTTCCAGGCTTTTTCATCTTTTGAACTTATATGGTGATTGGCATCTACACTTTCATAGTATTACCATGGCTACCGGCAAAACATTTTCATCTTTCAATAACCCACGTGGGTATAACCAATGAGGAAATGGCACCTGCTTCTATAAACCAATGAGGAGATGGGAGAGGCAGGACTTTCAGCTCGATCTGCTTCACAAATAGGAGTTCTATTTTAGCCCTTGGCATCGCAGACACTCGTTGGCGCGAGCAATAATTGAATAACAGGTTTCTAAATGTATTTTGCAACGCTCGCGCATGCGACGTGTAACTTCAGTACTTATATAGGCTACTGTATCAAGCTACTTATATAGGCTACTGTATCAAGCAGTCATTCAGTCGTTCATGTCATTACACAGCATAAGTCATTCATGATTTGAAATACAATCAAGCGTCTGTATTAAAATAACAAAGCTAACCTTGAATAATTTGCGTAAACAATAAATAAACCATTCCATGTCAGCAATTGCATTCACGAATGCATGCGAATGTTTTTAGTCTTTGCTGTAATAAAGGTCTACCCCCCTCCCCCCCAAAAAAGTCTGGTATGCTTATTTAGTGTTTACATTGTTCCAAACCATCAGACAAATGTGTATATTGTAATCTAACAGCACCTGTTTGGCGCACAGCGCTGCCAGTATTTTCCACAAGTAGTCAAATTTATTCCACACATCTGACTTCACTTTTCCCTCCTGAGCAAGCAGTAAACGTTCCCCCGTTTTCAAGTTTATTTGTCATGTCCTCTGCATCCATTTTGCGATGCATACATGTGTCACATAACGAGAGGAATGGTTGCTGGAATAGGGCATGTTTTTCTTAAACAAATTAGGGATTCTGTAACAGAACTTTTGTCAAATGGCTGTAATTATTTTGCAGGTTCAGTAACACGAACAGCGCAGTAAACACTGATGTTCTGTGCTGGTCGCTGCAGCAGGGAGGAAAGAGGGAGAGACAACGGGTGCTCGTCAGTCACTCAATGTCTTTTTATTTATTTTTTAACACTGCGCAGGAAGTCTGAGCCCGCCCAGCACAATCAAATCAACTGCGGTCAGACTCATGCCTTTTAATTATTTCATCAAACGGTGCACTCAAAGCATAAGACGAGCTCAGTGCATATAGTTGATTAGGTTAAAACACACAGGATGTGTCTAAAAATGTAAAATACACGTTTTTAAACATTTCTACCAATTTATTGGTAGAACAGATTACTCTCGGTCACCCAATATTATTTTTGTTTGTTTAGGATAGTCCTAAAGGGATATATTGTGATGGTGTATATTCAATTGATTTTGTTCCAAAGGCGCCAAGACCCGCATCAGCAGCTTTTGTGTGGAGGCCTGGAGATGCTAAACGTGTTTGTTAATTAACATCAATTACTGTGAGACCTGCAGACTTTTGCATGACAATAACCAACTGACAATTTCATGACTGCCACAGCCCTATTTATGTTCATTCTGTGATTCATTTAGACTTAAATATGTCTTTAAGATGGGTTGTTTCAAATATCATCCTATTCCCTGTGTAGTGCACTTGGTCAAAAGTAGTACACTATATAGGGAATAGGGTGCCATTTGGGATACAGTGTTAAGTTGATGTTTCTGTTCAGGCGTGATGTGAAGAAGGGAGAGAAGAACACCATCGTCACATCTTACAACAGGAACTTCACCGCCAGGAATGACGCCAACCCAGCCACACATGCCTTTGTCGCCTCCCCTGAGGTACTTTTAGGACACTAAATGCACCTTATTTTCTGACTTTCTCTTTTCTCACTCGCATAGAAATATTATACACTTGCGCGCACACACACCTTGCCTCTCTCTCCCTTGTCCTCTGCTCCTCCAGATCGTCACAGCCCTGGCCATCGCAGGAACCCTGGATTTCAACCCCGAGGTTGATTACCTTACGGCCGCCAATGGAGAAAAGTTCAAGCTAAAGCCCCCCAGTGCAGACGAGCTGCCCAAGTTGGACTTTGACCCCGGTCAGGACACCTACCAGCACCCCCCTGCCGAGGGTGGCTCAAAGCTGAGGGTGGACGTCAGCCCCACCAGCACCCGGCTGCAGCTGTTGGAGCCCTTTGACAAATGGGCCGGAGGTGACCTGGAGGACCTGCAAATCCTCATCAAGGTCAGGGGTCAAAGGATAATCTGGGGTTTGTTCAGGAGGGTGCGACATTATAGAACGTTCAGATAGAAATATATTTTGTAACTGAAGACTCCTTTTTAAAATGTGATCATTTCCAGTCACCCTTACTCTTGTTCTCCTTTTCCCATTCCACCATTCATGCTCTCTTTCCAGGTGAAGGGGAAATGCACCACAGACCACATCAGCGCCGCTGGTCCATGGCTCAAGTTCCGTGGTCACCTTGACAACATCTCCAACAACATGCTAATTGGAGCAGTCAACATCGAGAACGACGGCGTCAACAAGATCAAGAACCAGCTGACAGGAGAGTACGGTGGTGTGCCTGACGTCGCCCGTCATTACAAGGTAAGCGCCCCGGATGATGAACAATGATCCTTGACCCCTAGCTCAAACAACATCCTTACTTGAGCTCAACAAATGTACTTTGCGCTCTAATTTCCCTTTGAAAGTCTGTCTCGTTAAGATTCAGACCCTTTTATCATTTTTTCCAAGAGGGATTGATATCGATTAGGCATTCCCTTAAACATTTGGCCATCAATGTAAGAAATGGCAATTGATTAGGGATTTTAATGGTTTCCCCTTTATTAATTGTATTTTTTAACTCCCCTCACCTTCCTCTTCTCCCAGGCCAACGGTCTGTCATGGGTGGTTGTGGGAGATGACAACTACGGTGAGGGATCCAGCAGAGAGCATGCAGCCCTGGAGCCCAGGCACCTGGGAGGAAGATGCATCATTGTCAAGAGCTTTGCCAGGATCCACGGTAACTTACTACAAGATCCACTTAGGGCTGGGCGGTATACCGTATTTTACTATATACCGGTATTGATGCACGTACCGGTTTGGGTTTTTACTATACCTTCTGTAGCGGTATTTGAAGGTTTGTTAAATGGTCAGTGCAGCACATGCAACAATGTTGATGATGACAATGTTTCCACTTTGATCTTAATATAAATCCACATTTGTTTGTTTCTTACATCTGCAAACAGCTAGTTTGTATTTTCTTAGCAATTTAAGCTAAATTGTGTTAGCCATTAATGCTAATCGCTAACTAGCTAATAAAAGTACTGAATCCGAGCAAGCGTAGCTAGCTAATACCAGTGCTGGTGGAGGCTTAAATCCGCATGTTTGTGCAACGGTATCTTCTAAATCAGAGGAATAGGCGAAGCATGAATATGTTGGCTACATTAAATCTTTAATGTAGCCAAAGATTATGGGGTCCCATAGGAAACACTGAACATCACTTTGGTTACTACCCTGTCACAATAACTAGTCAAAGGCATTTTCAGTCGTTGTCATGTCAAACAACACTGTGTTCAAAGTGACCACTATTATTTATATTCTAGCTATAAAATAAACATTCTATTTCCATGATTCCTGGGTTCACCTGTGTTTTGATCTAAATCGCAATTGCAACATTTGGTTAAAAATTAGGCCTAGGGGCCTCCCGGGTGGCGCAGTGCTAGCTGTGACACCAGCGATTCTAGGTTTGAGCCCAGGCTCTGTTGTAGCCGGCCGTGACCGGGAGGTCCATGGGGCGACTCACAATTGGCCGAGCGTCGTCCGGGTTAGGGAGGGTTTGACCAGGCAGGGATTTCCTTGTCTCATCGCGCACTAGCGACTCCTGTGGCGGGCCGGGCGCAGTGCACGCTGACCAGGTCGCCAGGTGTATTGTTACCTCCAACACATTGGTGCGGCTGGCTTCCGGGTTGGATGTGCGTTGTCAAGAAGCAGTGTGGCTAGATTGTGTTGTGTTTCGGAGGCTCTTGACCTTCGCCTCTCCCGAGGCTGTGCTGGAGTTGTAGCAATGAGACAAGACTAACTGGACCAATTGGATACCATGAAATTGGGGAGAAAAAGGGGTAAAAAAAAAGAGGCCTAGTGTTTGTTTTTTTTAGTGTTTTTCCCCCCCCCCTAATTGTGGAAATTCTCATGAGTGCAGGAAATTATTTTAGTTGAATTGAACAGTATAATTTAGAATAGGTGTTACGCACTACTCATAAAGCAAATGTAGAACTTTTATTAATCAAATACCGTCAAACATTTAGAATACCATGTTATTTTGGCCATATCGCCCAGCCCTATATCCACGTTAACTTACAACAGGATCCACGGTAACTTGCGTACAGGCTAAAAGGGACAGTTTGTGTGTAAGCAGAACATTGCATTGCATCTACATTGCTTCTCTCGCCAACTTCATTTTCAACATCCATTCAACTAAACTTTTTTCTTTCCTTCTCTCTGTAGAGACAAATCTGAAGAAACAGGGAATGCTGCCCCTGACCTTCCAGAACCCCGCTGACTACGACAAGATCCGCCCAGACGACAAGATCTCCATCAAAGGACTGGCAACCTTCGCCCCAGGAAAGGTGAGTGGCACTTACACCAGTCTGTAGGCTTTGAGACTGTCCAGGATCAGAATCGCCCACCTCCAGATTAGGGTCTGGGACTTTGTTTCCAGAAGGTTCACATGTCTGTATCTCTAATGGTGTATCCCTGCCCCTCCAGCCCCTGTCTACAGTAGTGAAGCACAGTGACGGCACCAAAGATGAGTTCCAGCTGAACCACACCTTCAACGAGACACAGATCGAATGGTTTCAGGCCGGCTCGGCCCTCAACAGAATGAAAGAGCTCCAGTAACTTGAGAGAGGGAAGAAGAGCTACAGAGACGGGGGGAGGGGTTGAGAGGACAGGGGGACATGCTGTGTTTTAAAGATATGGGATGTCTCAATATTCTTGAATGGCTTCCTCCCTCTCCTTATGTTTATCACTGATCTGTAAGGTAAAAGTACTTGTTAATGAGCTCTGTTTAACCAATCAGTGATGAGGGAGAGGAGGCGACTTAAGAGTTTTGAGACTTGGTAAAGAATAAAAGCCACACCCCTCCAATATCACGATTCCAGTACAATCATCAACCCCTGCATGTGACATCCACTGCCTTGCACTGTATAGACAAGTCAAACACAAACCACAGAACTTTTCATATGTAAGAAACGCATCAAACTTTGCAGTACAGATAGGAGTGCATACACATAGATGGGTACTACTGTAGAGTTGTTTTAAGGTACTGTGAGTTGCTGTAGTAGACAGAGAATTAACTGTCAGGCATGAATGTTGTCTCGCAGATACTGTATACAAAGGGACACTTACCGTTAAGTGTCATATGTACACGCTCTACTTTTGAGCAGAACGGTAACCTAATACACTGCCAATCGCAGCTCCTCCTGTTATCAGTTCCAACCGATTGGTGAGGCTTGAAGTCTGTTTCAGTCAGTCCTGTATTCACTCACCTTGCCTCTGAGTTGCACCAGTGTAGCACTTTATCTGTTGCAGGCGGCACGGTCTATCTGCGTTAGTGATCGGGTGTCTGCTTTGTCCTTTCTGCTCTATCCACACGCCGTACGATGTGTTTTGTTAATTTTGTGGTATATTCTCCAAAATACAAAGAATAGAATACACATGCTGGTTAATACGAGGCAAATTGATTTATCTATATGTGCATGTTACCTCTTTGTAACAACATCCCACCACCACTGAATAATAATAATAATACAACACAGTTCAAAGCTTCAAATATTTTAGTGATTGTATTTTTTTCTCTCTCAAAGCTTGGATGTGCATTGACATGTTTAATGCGGTCTCCTCGGAACAGTGTTGATTGGACTACCAGATTATTTCGCCCTGTCCTGTGTTTTTTGCGCTCTTTTATCTAATCTTACATGTTAGTGCCCAGAGTTTGTCTGAGTCTGGTAACTTGGCCAGGAAAAAAATCCTTGTCTTTGACACCAGGTTTACTTCAGTGATAAAGACACCTAAAACACTCCCATTGCTTAGCAGTGTATGGGAACTCTCTCAAACATACTAGCTAACTCTGCCTAGAAACATATCCGCAAGGAATTACAAATGTATGAATTTTTCTGTGTTTTTATAAAACGCATTTAAACACCAAATCCCAACTGCATTAAAGTTGAGTGATGAAGTGCAGCAGCTTTCTGAGTCTGCTGTGCAATGGGAGAAATGGTACTATGGCCTCAATGTCTGTTCAATAACCCCCCCCCCAGACAGGTCATTGCTAGAAAGGATCCTGCTTTTGTCAAATTAACATCAGATTTGACTTTTCGTAGCAGATTAGAACATACGCAGCAGATTCTGAGAATTAGGTTAGGAAAAGGGTTAGTTAAAATGAAGGGGGAAAAATATACTTTTGATTTTAATTTGACCAAAGCTGGATCCCTTCTAGCCTTGACCTCCTAGACAGGAAACACTCATGCCAAACAATCTCGATCACTCGTACTATCATCACCAACCTCCTGTCTACAGTATGGAAAGTGTTTGGATCCATGTGTATTTAAATGTCTTTCGGTGTTATTTTCTTCTCTATTGCAGAAATGAGTGCTATCCAGTTGCAATGTGTTGTAAAATAAACTGACATTTCAATGACTATAGACCACTGCCTCTGTGGGTTAAGTTGTGCTGTCTGGGGTATAAAAAAAATGTGTCTCTGTGTGAGGGAGGGGGAGAGAGACAATCCTCTAGGACAGGTTTATTTTTTTTGCACCATGTTATTATCTATTGTATTTTCCATCTCTATGCAGCATGATAGACAGTTGGTCACACTTCTCCAAAGCCGCTGAGCCGAGAAGGGTGTAATTGCAGACCGCAATTTCCATTCTTCCATATACCAGAAACTGATGAAACGGCATGATCATTACACAGGTTCACCTTGTGCTGGAAACAATAAAAGGCCACTCTAAAATGTGGAGTTTTGTCACCAACACAATGCCACAGATGTCTCCAAGTTTTGAGGGAGCATGCAATTGGCATGCTGACTGCAGGAATGTCCACCAGAGCTGATGCTAGATAATTTAATGTTAATTTCAAATCAAATTTTATTGGTCACATACACATGGTTAGCAGATGTTAATGTGAGTGTAGCAAAATGCTTGTGCTTCCAGTTCCGACTATGCAGTAATATCTAGCAATTCATCTAACAAATTCCCAACTACCTTATACACACAAATATAAAGGGATGAATAGAATATGTATATATAAATATATGGATGAGTGATGGCGTGCGGCATAGGCAAGATGCAGTAGATGGTATAGTATATACAGTGGGGCAAAAAAGTATTTAGTCAGCCACCAATTGTGCAAGTTCTCCCACTTAAAAATGAGAGGCCTGTAATTTTCATCATAGGTACACTTCAACTATGACAGACAAAAAGAAATCCAGAAAATCACATAGTAGGATTTTTTATGAATTTATTTGCAAATTATGATGTCCTTGAGATAGAAGCTGTTTTTCAGTCTCAGTTCCAGCTTTGATGCACCTGTACTGGCCTCACCTTCTAGATGATAGCGGGGTGAACAAGCAGTGGCTCGGGTGGTTGTTGTCCTTGATCTTTTTGGCCTTCCTGTGACATCGGGTGCTGTAGGTGTCCTGGAGGGCAGGTAGTTTCTCCCCGGTGATGCGTTGTGCAGACCGCACTACCCTCTGGAGAGCGATGCGGTTGAGGGCGGTGCAATTGTCGTACCAGGCGGCGATACAGCCCAACAGGATGCTCTCGAGTGTTTTAGATGACCAGCCAAATTTATTCAGCCTCCTGAGGTTGAAGAGGCGCTGTTGCGCCTTCTTCACTACGCTGTCTGTGGGTGGACCATTTCAGTTTGTCCGTGATGTGTACGGCGAGGAACTTAAAACTTTCCACCTTCTCCACTACTGTCCCGTGGATGGGGTGGTGCTCCCTCTGCTGTTTCCTGTAGTCCACGATCATCTGTTTTGTGGAGGTTATTTTCATGACACCACACTCCGAGGGCCCTCACCTCCTCCCTGTAGGCCGTCTCGTCTTTGTTGGTAATCAGTCCTACCACTGTAGTGTCGTCTGCAAATTTGATGATTGAGTTGGAAGCGTGCATGGCCACGCAGTCACGCGTGAACAGGGAGTACAGGAGAGGGCTGAGTGGGGAGTGGGGCCCCAGTGTTGAGGATCAGCGGGGTGGAGATGCTGTTTCCTACCTTCACCACCTGGGGGCGGCCTATCAAAGTCCAATTTCTCTACCATAGGCCGTCTCCAACGGTGTTTTAGAGAATTTGGCAGTACGTCCAACTGGCCTCACAACTGCAGACCACGTGTAACCACGCCAGTCCATCTGACTTCACCTGCGGGATCGTCCGAGACCAGCTACTAGGACAGCTGATGAAACTGAGGAGGACTTCTGTCTGTAATCAAGCCCTGTTGTGGTGAAAAACTAATTCTGATTGGCTGGGCCTGGCTCCCCAGTTGGTGGGCCTATGCCCAGTCATGTGAAATCCATAGATTAGTGCCTAATGAATTTATTTAAATCAACTGATTTCCTTATATGAACTGTAACTCAGTAAAATCTTTGAAATTGTTGCATGTTGTGCAGTGGTGTAAAGTACTTAAGTAAAAATACTTTAAAGTACTACTTAAGTAGTTTTGGGGGGATCTGTACATTACGTTACTATTTATATTTTTGCTAACTTTTACTTTTACTTCACTAAATTCCTAAAGAAAATAATGTACTTTTTACTCCATACATTTTCCCTGACACCCAAAAGTACTTATTACATTTTGAAAGGAAAATGGTCCAATTCATACACAAGTGCTTCATTTGTAAATTGTGTGCCCCTGCAATTTGTCAATAAAAAAAATGAGTAAATTGTGCCGTCTGGTTTGCTTAATATAATGAATTTGAAATTATTTACACTTTTCATACTTAAGTACGTTGTAGCAATTCTATTTACTTTTGATACTTAAGTATATTTAAAACCAAGTACTTTTAGACTTTTACTGGGGGACTTTCACTTTTTCTTGAGTCATTTTCTATTAAGTTATCTTTACTTTTACTGAAGTATGACAATTGAGTACTTTTTCCACCACTGATGTTGCATTTATATTTTTGTTCAGTATATCTATCAGATAATAATCTTCATCAGCATCGACTTTCTTCCACTTATCCAATTTTGGCCAGATCTTTGAGTCTTTCAACATGACCGCTCTGTGGAAGCTGCCGTGTATCTTCATCTGTGATAACAAGTTGGGTATGGAGACGTCTGTAGAGAGGACTTCTCCTAGCACTGAGTACTTCAAAAGAGGGAGACTATTCCTGGCCTCAAGGTAGGACACACACGGTCAGTGGGTGTACAGTATCTCTGCTATATTGACCTTCCTGCCTCTGGGTGTAGGTGGAAGGCATGGGTGTTCTGTTCTGTGTGTTAGGGAGGCCATCAAGCTCGCAGCAGACCACTGCAGAGCCTGGAAGGTGCATAGATGAGAAAGTTATAACACTCTTCAAGCTCTTAAACCAGTTAAGTATAACTTTGTCTCAGACAATCTAATCTTAGAGGGATGATCAGCTTCTAGTATCACACCAGTGTCTCTTCCCTGACAACGGGAGGATATGTGACCAGCATAGAGACACTCTGTGGAAGAGACTCCAGTACAGAGCTGCATCTCGTCCCAGTTTAATCACTCCTGGTGTGGTGCAGAGCTAGAGAGCATAAATTGTGAGAAACTGCCGCTCCAATAGAAATCCCTGATCAGGCTATTCAGCAGTGTCATGGAGGCGTTGGCTTCCTTGTTTGAGTCTTTTTGTTTAGAAACCTCTCTGGCAGAGTCTTATTGTCACGTGGAGCTGGAGACCTAATGTTACCATGGACACAGCATGAGCGACCCTGGGGATAGGTGAGATGATATTTCTGACCCTGTGACCGTTACTTGACCTCCGGTCCCTCTGCGCCCCTTAACTCCCCACCCACACCACCTCTCTCTCGCTCTCTCCTCAGTCTGTTTTGTTTTAACCTTACCCACCTCTTTGTGTTGCCACTCTTCCTCACTCCCTATTTTAGCCTGTCTAGACACCCTTCAGTGTAGTGCAGTGTTGGTTTGGGATGCACAGGGCTCTGTGTCTTTCTCTCATCGACCAAGGGCTAGAGCTGAACCCTGCTATTCAGGTCTAAACCCTCTTAGGCTTGTGTGCGGCTGCTCGACCATGGAAACCCATTTCGTGAAGCTTTGGACAAACAGTTCTTGTGCTGATGTTGCTTCCAGAGGCAGTTTGGAACTCGGTAGTGAATGTTGCAACCGAAGACATTTTTTTTTTTACATGCTTCAGCACTCGGCAGTCACTTTCTGTGAGCTTGTGTGGCTTACCACTTTGTGGCTGAGCCGTTTCTCCTAGATGTTTCCACTTCACAATAACAACAATTACAGTTGACCAGGGCAGCTCTAGCAGGGCAGAAATTTGATGAACTGACCATCCTATGATGGTGCCACTTTGAAAGTCACCTAGCTCTTCAGTAAGGCCATTCTACTGTCAATGTTTGTCTATGGAGATTGCATGGCGTGTGCTCGACTTTATAAACCTGTCAGCAACAGGTGTGGCTGAATAATCTACACATTTTATGGGGTGTCTACATACTTTTGTGTATATATAGTGTAGCTGTTGAGATCAGGAAGGTGATCGAGGATGTGGTCCAGTTTGCAATCTCTAACCCTGAGCCGCCATTGGACGAGCTCTGCAACCACCATTTCACCAATGAACTGCCCATGGAGGTCCGTGGGACTACCCCTGGGTCAAACTAAAGTCTGTCAGCTAGACACACATCGAACCAAACTGCAGGCCATCAGCTACACATCCTCTCCGACCCTTTGAGACACCAACCCCTACGTTAAAGTCTACTCCCCATCTCCTCCTCCTCCTTCTCTCATTAGTACTCTAAACGCACAAATTAGTTCAACTCTGACCCTGTGATGTCACTGGTATTTATTCACAATATGTACCGTATAGTGTATAATATGTCGTTTTAGGTTAGAGTTGGTATGTATTCTCCTGATACTGAGGGATCTGTCTGAATGGGAGGTGAATTGCATTGGGAAGGCTTTTGTTCCAGCCCAGCACTAACACACCTGATTCAACATATCAACCTCTCATCAAGCTGTATCAGGTGTATTAATGCTGATATGTAACTTACAAAGCTTGTTCACCCTATAGCTCTCCAGGACCAGGGTTGGGGAGTGTGTGGGGGGTCTGGGTATGTCTCTCTGTTTTTACGGTTTATTACTGTTTGACGGTATTACGTTCCTAGACTAGATAAACTTAAGAGACACCGCCAGACTGCAAGTAATAACGTCATCATAGGAAAAGGGAATGGAAATGGTAGTCTATTTGTCTCTTCCTGCTCTCTTCCTCTCCTTCTCTTTCTCTGACTCCCTAACCGCTCTCCATGAGGAGAGGATACTGATCCAAGCACTATGGAACTGAAGCATCTGTGTGAATTGAAAGATTGTAATACAGTTTGACGTGATTTGACTTGATCATTAAAATTGGCTGAGACTTGGGGTGTTTTGAAAAGCTCTTAAAATAAAATGTATTATTTATTATAATAACAACAATAATAGTGCTTGTTTCTGATGACTGTAGAGGCCCGTATGCATGAGAGCTAATAATGTACCATGCCAGGTAGGTGAGTGCATTTTCCTGCTCCTGCAACACCACGAATCTTAGTATTAGTCAGAAGTAGTGCTTATAATTAGTGTTTATATACAGTGCCTTCGGAAAGTATTCAGACCCCTTGACTGTTTCCACATTTTGTTACGTTACAGCCTTTATTATGAAATTATGAAAAAAAGTCCTCAGCAATCTACACAGGAGCATCCTGTTTCCATTGATCATCCTTGAGACGCTTCTACAACTTGATTGGAGTACACCTGTGGTAAATTTAATTGATTGGACATGATTTGGAAAGGCACACACCTGTCTATATAAGGTCCCACAGTTGACAGTGCATGTCAGAGCAAAAACAAGGTTGAAGGAATTGTCCGTAGAGTTCCGAGACAGGATTGTGTCGAGGTATAGATCTGGGGAAGTGTACCAAAAAATTGAAGGTCCCCAAGAACCACTAAGACTCTTCTTAGAGCTGGCCATCCAGCCCTGAGCAATTTTGGGACAAGGGCCTTGGTCAGGTAGGTGAAAGAGCTCCAGAGTTCCTCTGCGGAGATGGGAGAACATTCCAGAAGGATAACCATCTCTGCAGCACTCCACCAATGAGACCTTTATTGTAGAGTGGCGAGACGGAAGCCACTCCTCAGTAAAAAACACATAACAGCCCGCTTGGAGTTTTCCAAATGGCACCTAAAGGACTATCAGACCATGAGAAACAAGATTCTCTGGTCTGATGAAACCAAGATTGAACTCTTCGGCCTAAATGTCAAGTGTCACGTCTGGAACAAACCTGGCTCCGTCCCTACGGTGAAGCATGGTGGTGGCAGCATCATGCCTTTGGGATGTTTTTCAGCGACAGGGACTGGGAGACTAGTCAGGATCGAGGGAAAGCTGAACAGAGCAAAGTACAGAGAGATCCTTGATTAAAAACCTGCTCCAGAGTGCTCAGGACCTCAGACTGGGGCGAAGGTTCACCTTCCAACCGGACAACGATCCTAAGCACACAGCCAAGACAATGCAGGAGTGGCTTCAGGACAAATCTCTAAATATCCTTGAGTGGCTCAGCCAGAGCCCGGACTTGCACCCAATCAACCATCTCTGGAGAAACCTGAAAATAGCTGTGCATCGACGCTCCCCATCCTACCTGACAGCTTGAGCAGATCTGCAGAGAAGAATGGGAGAAACTCCCCAAATACAGGTTTGCCAAGCTTGTAGCATCATATCCAAGAAGACTTGAGGATGTAATCGCTGCCAAAGGTGCTTCGACAGAGTAAAGGGTCTGAATACTTATGTAAATGTAGTTTTTCAGTTTTAAATGTGTAATAAATTAGCGAAAAGTTCAAAAAATCTCTTTACTTTGTCAGTATGTAGCTTGATGAGAGAAAAAAAATATTTTATCAATTTCAGAATAAGGCTGTAACGTAACAAAATGTGGAAAAAGTCAAGGGGTCTGAATACTTTCTGAAAGCACTGTATGTATATTTCTATATTTCTATACAGTAGACATCAATGGTGTAGTGGAGGGTAAACACAGTTTACACACCTTTTTTTTTATTTTGTGAGAGGTTTTAGCCACCTTTTGTGGAAAAATGCATTAAAAATATAGGGACAGTTACTTAATTTACACTGGACGGCAATCAGAATTTACCACATCACTGGTAGAGATAATGTTTTAAGATTTTGAAGTTTGGAGCTAGGGAGTTAAAGAGTTATAACCTCTCACTTTGCCAGATATTCACACACACAGTCAACACCCATAGACTGTTCACTCAGCTACCGTCCGGCAAATGGTACTGGAACAACTGGACTGGAGCATCAGCTTTTCCACCATAATTTGCAAATAAATTCATTCAAAATCCTACAATGTGATTTTCTGGATTTTTTTTTCTCATTTTGTCTGTCATAGTTGAAGTGTACCTATGATGAAAATTACAGGCCTCTCTCATCTTTTTAAGTGGGAGAACTTGCACAATTGGTGGCTGAATAAATACTTTTTTTGCCCCACTGTACAGTACCAGTCAAAAGTGTGGACATACCTGCTCACTATGTTTGACTATTTTCTACATTGTATAATAATCTGAAGACATCTCAACTATGAAATAACACATATGGAATCATCTAGTAACCAAACAAGTGTTACAAAAATCTATTTTATATTTTATATTCTTCAAAGTAGCCACTCTTTGCCTTGATGACATCATTGCACACGCTTGGAATTCTCTCAACCAGCTTCACCTGGAATGCTTTTCCAACAGTTTTGAAGGCGTTCCCACATATGCTGAGCACTTGTTGGCTGCTCAGCATATGCTTAACTCATCCCAAACCATCTCAATTGGGTTGAAGTCAGGTGACTGTGGAGGACAGGTCATCTGATGCAGCACTCTGACGCTCTCCTTCTTTGTCAAATAGCCCTTACACATCTTGGAGGTGTGTTGGGTCAGTGTCCTGTTGAAAAACAAATGATAGTCCCAATAAGCGCAAACCAGATGGGATGGCATATTGCTGCAGAATGCTGTGGTAGCCTAGCTGGTTAAGTGTTCCTTGAATTCTAAATAAATCACTGACAGTGTCACCAGCAAAGCGCCATCACACCTCCTCCATTGCTTCACAGTGGGAACCACACATGTAGAGATAATCCGTTCACCTACTCTGCGTCTCACAAATAAATGGCAGTTGGAACCAGAAATCTCAAATTTGGACTCGTCAGACCAAAGGACAGATTGGCTACTTTGAAGAATCTAAAATCTAAAATATATTTTGATTTGTTTAACACTTTTTTGGTTACTACATGATGATATGTTATTTCATAGTTTTGATGTCTTCATTATTATTCTACAATATAGAAAAAATTAAGAAAAACCCTCGAATGAGTAGGTGTTCTAAAACTTTTGACCGGTTGTGTGTGTGTGTGTATGTATGTATATATACACACATACGCACACGCACACACACACACACAGTTGAAGTCAAAAGTTTACATACACTTAGGTTGGAGTCATTAAAACTAGTTTTTCAACCACTCCACACATTTCTTGTTAACAAACAATAGTTTTGGTAAGTCGGTTAGGACATCTACTTTGTGCATGACACATTTAATTTTTCCAACAATTGTTTACAGACAGATTATTTCACTTATAATTCACTGTATCACAATTCCAGTGGGTCAGATGTTTACATGCACTAAATTGACTGTGCCTTTAAACAGCTTGGAAAATTCCAGAAAATTATGTCATGGCTTTAGAAGCTTCTGATAGGCTAATTGACATAATTCGAGTCAATTGGAGGTGTACCTGTGGATGTATTTCAAGGCCTACTTTCAAACTCAGTGCCTCTTTGCTTGACATCATGGGAAAATCAAAAGAAATCAGCCAAGACCCCAGAAAAAAAATCAGAGACATCCACAAGTCTGGGTCATCCTTGGGGGCAATTTCCAAACGCCATGTTCATCTGTACAAACAATAGTACGCAAGTATAAACACCATGGGACGATGCAGCCGTCATACCACTCAGGAAAGAGACTCGTTCTGTTTCCTCGAGATGAACGTACTTTGGTGCAAAAAGTGCAAATCAATCCCAGAACAACATCAAAGGACCTTGTGAAGATGTTTGAGGAAACAGGTACAAAAGTATATATATCCACAGTAAAACGAGTCCTATATCTACATAACCTGAAAGGCCGCTCTGCAAGGAAGAAGCCACTGCTCTAAAACCGCCATAAAAAAGCCAGACTACGGTTTGAAATTGCACATAGGGACAAAGATCGTACCTTTTGGAGAAATGTCCTCTAGTCTGATGAAACAGAAATAGAACCGTTTGGCCATAATGGCCATCGTTATGTTTGGAGGAAAAAGGGGGAGGCTGAAGAACACCATCCCAACCGTGAAGCACGGGGGTGGCAGCATCATGTTGTGGGGGTGCTTTGCTGCAGGATGGACTGGTGCACTGCACAAAATAGATGGCATCATTAGGATGGAAAATTATGTGGATATATTGAAGCAACATCTCAAGACATCAGTCAGGAAGTTAAAAGCTTGGTCGCAAATGGGTCTTCCAAATGGACAATGACCCCAAGCATGCTTCCAAAGTTGTGGCAAAATGGCTAAAGGACAACAAAGTCAAGGTATTGGAGTGGCCATCACAAAGCCCTGACCTCAATCCTATAGAAAATATGTGGTCAGAACTGATAAAACGTGTGTGAGCAAGGAGGCCTACAAACCTGACTCAGTTACACCAGCTCTGTCAGGAGAAATGGGCCAAAATTCTCCCAACTTATTGTGGGAATCTTGTGGAAGGCTACCTGAAACATTTGACCCAAGTTAAACAACTTAAAGACAATGCTACCAAATACTAATTGAGTGTATGTACACGTCTGACCCACTTGGGAATGTGATGAAAGAAATTAAACTGAAATAGATAATTCTCTCTACTATTATTCTGACATTTCATACTTATGTCATGCAATAAAATGCATGATTAATTACTTAAAAATCATACAATGTGATTTTCTGGATTTTTGTTTTAGATTCCTTCTCTCACAGTTGAAGTTACAGACCTCTACATAATTTGTAAGTAGGAAAACCTGCAAAATCGGGAGTGAATCAAATACTTGTTCTCCCCACTGTATAGTCTATACACACTCATACTACATTGACACAGCCACACAAATCCCACATACATTCACATACACAGCATACACACACGCACTCATACCGACACAACACAAACATGCACACTCACACACTTTTAAACTCATTATTTGCTGCTGATACTCAGTTCTTTATTTTATTATTCTTATTATTCTTATTATTATCTATCCTGATGCCTAGTCACTTTACCCTGCCTTCATGTACATATTTACCTCAAATACCTCATACCTCTGCACTGTGATCTGATACTGGTACTCATTATATATAGCTCCTAATTGATCTGGTACTCCCGGTATTTACTGTAGCTCCATTCTTGTGTTTTTTATTTTATTCCTCATGTACTATTTTATTTGTATTATTTTTAAACTCTGCATCATTGGGAAGGGATCATAAGCAAGAATTTCACAGTAAAGTCTGCACCAGTTGTTTTCAGCACATGACAAGTAAGATATTATTTGAAAATCCGGCCCCCCTAGTCATAGACTGTTCTCTCTGCTACCGTACGACAAGTACCTGAGCGTCAAATCTAGGTCCAAAAGGCGTTTTAACAGTTTCTACCCCCAAGCCAAAGATTGAACAGCTAATCAAATGGCTACCCAAACTATTTGCAATGTCCCTGCGCCCCTTACGCCCCTGCTACGCTCTGTTTATTATCTATGCATAATCACTTTAACTCTACCTACATGTACATATTACCTCAATTACCTCGACTAACCGGTGCCCCCGCACATTGACTCTGTACCACCATTTGATTAGTATATAGCCTTGCTATTGTTATTTTACTGCTGCTCTTTAATTATTTTTTACTTTTATTTTTTACTTAACACATTTTTCTTAAAACTGCATTGTTGGTTAAGGGCTTGTAAGTAAGCATTTTAGTGTAAAGTCTACTACACCTGTTGTATTCGGCGCATGTGACAAATACAATTTTATTTGATTTGAAGTCTCCTTGATACAAATAGCGTGGAACTGACCAATGAACCGACCAATGGCATGCACTGACAGGCGTTTCCTGATATCAATGGACTGACGAAGGGCGGGCACAAATGGGTGTTACCGGACAATCAAGGAATGGCCATATCAAGAAACGCCCCCAAATTTCGGTCTGCAATTAGACTATATTGGCTGAGCCGGAGGAGCGCGAATTCATCTTGCTGTGGAATACATTGCGGCCAGCAGGCCAAACGAACGACTAAAAACGAATCATGACTCTCGAGTCAGTAAAAAGAGTCGTTCAAAAAGAACGAATCGTTCCCGAACTGCCCATCACTCGTACCCCCGCCCTTCTCTCTTTTCTTTTCATTTTGCGCCTTCATCATCCAGACAGACCAGTTTGTGCAGCGAAACCACATACAAGAGGAAGGTATTCTCTCCACATCTGTGCATTATATTGTTATTTCATTATATAATTATCGTCATATAACAGTTAAGAGTCAAGACATCACCACGTTTGACCGAAAACAGAGTAACATTTTACGGTAAGAGCACGATTAATCAATAGCCTACATTTTGATAGTGCGCTTTAGGCTATAAATATTTTATTTTCGGAGCTATTTTTGTACAAGTTAGCTACCACCATTCAGGTGAAAATGTTATATTCTATAAACTTATCTGGATAAATATGTATTGTGTGAGTAGCCTAGCCTTTAAACTGTGTAGTCTCGTGCAGCTTCTACCTTATTTTGAACGATCAATGTATTCTCCTGTTGTCTCAGCTGGTTCACATAAGAATGTTCTGGAATCAAGATGCCGGTGGCTTTGATTTGGGGAGTGAGTGAGAGAGAGTCAAGACACCACATGTTAAACCCGTATTAGACAACTCTTAGGGTATTTTAAAGTTAAAAGGGATTAGACAAAGGCCGCCAAAAAAGGGCAGCGTCGTGAGTGACTGTCTGTGGGTAGCCTACTGAATATTTACGTGTCTCCCATGCTGATAATGCTGAGGACAAGCAGCCACAGTACCCTGCAGATTTTGGGAAGTGCATGGTGGTGTTGAGACAGCCTTTGTCTAGTTGAAGGAGCCCAGTCGGCACTGGTGTTTGCACTGCTCCAAAACTAGCCAAATATAAATGTACATCCTATAATAATCCCATTATTTTTTTAATCGGTTTACAGTCACTAACTACTTTTATAAGCAGTATATATAAAATGAGACAGATTAGATGGATAAACTGTGTTGTTTGATTAAAGTACTTGTCATTGTATGTAATAGCCAATAATTCAATACTAGTTTTCAAAGTGTTTTTTTTTTCTGTGCAAAATTGTGACAACAAAGGTGTGTATAAGAGTGGATGGAGGCTGCTGGAGGGAGGACTGCTCATAATAATGGCTGGTACGGAGCAAATGGAATGGTATCTAAAACCATCCCACTGATTCCGCTCCAGCCATTACCACGAGCCTGTTCTCCCCAATTAAGGTGCCACCAACCTCCTGTGGTGTACACACAATCAAGTCAAAATTCCACCAGCGTGTGATGTCGTCAGGATAAAACCTGCCACCTTTCTTTGACACATGGATGGGGGACATTTTATTAATCCCTTTCTCTTAAATTAGTTTTGGGATAAGAGATTACACTGCTTCTTACCAATAAAGAGTGCCTTTTCCTTTTTATTGGATCATTATGGTTCCCTACCGCCCTAAACCCTCCTCCCTAAACTCTGGTTGCAACCCTGTCTCCACCCTGACCCTCCAGTCAATAAAGGGCAAACTCCACTTTACTCCACCATGCAGGCAGCTATATTTAGATGGTGCCACTTGTCACATAGAGAGAGAGCAGCCCTAGGGATGCAGTCTGCCACACATTTCCCTCATCTATCTTTTACATAGAAACAGTGTTGGGGAAGCTACTCTGATATCACAGTTTACCAAACTATGAATTACTTCACACTGTAAGAAGTTAATCTACATTAAAGCTACCCTTAATAAAAATATAGTTTACTTAACCAAAGCTACTTTGAAAAGGTACAAAAATGCTTTTTAAATGAAAATTCCAAAGCCTAAAATAGTGAACATTCAATGGCCAAAATTTTGAAAATATTCCACTGTCTCTGTCAAGTCCACATTGGGTAGACATCCTGTTTAGATAGGCTAGTCTGCCTAAGTATGCTCTAGAGCTGTCTGACTAAATAATTTTACTAGTTCTTCAAAGTAGATAAGGCATAGGCCTACTTTCAAACTGTCTATCCATCATCTCCTTGTGTTGTGTACATTCCTCTCTCATGCGGTCAGTCTGTATGTAACCTAACATAGCAGGCATAAAAGTGGATCCATCTCTGTCGGAGCCAGAATGAACCGGCGCAATGGATTATGGGCATTGTAGATAATGACCATGTTTCTGTGCTGAACTAGGTTGAATATTTGCATAGTGAAAACTACAACTCCCTTCAGCCCAGCATAGTTCTTGACTTGATTCCTCTCGTGATTTATTTTTCTAGAGAAACCGTGCTTTGGGCTCACACAAAAAATAAACTAAATGTAAATCAAGTAATTGAACCGATGTCTGAAAAAATAAACATTTTGGTTAATCGCTCAGCACTAGCAAGAACAGATCCCTCTGGAGTCAGATGTTCACAGAATGTGCAATTAAGCATATTAAACACGAAAAATATGTTTCAAATGAGAATTAAGGTCAAATTCCAAAAAAGAAAGGAAATTCTTGCCTACTTCACCCATATTATATTTTAGCAACAACAACAAAAAAGTAGTGTGTTGTTCCAGTATTAAGCTACACTGCTACATGGCAAACAAAGTAATTAACTACTGAAAACACCACCAAGGTTTGAATTCAGTTCAACTACCACTAAACTACTGCAAAATGTAGTTTAATTACTAGTTGAACTACATGTAGTTCACTACTCCCCAACACTGCATAGAAAGCCATTAGTCTGCAGTCTCTAAGAGGGGAGGGCTATTGTGATAGGTCTCAAAAACACAATTCTCTCAATGGCAAAATAATTGGATATTGTCTAGGGCTTTTTCTGTCAAAATAATCTGCTGGTTGCACTGCCTGTTCAAAGCGTTTGATGTCTGAATACACAATACACGGGTGGGGGGGTAATATGATGTATTAAATATCGAACCTAAGGCTCGGCGAGGCTGGATTATATAGACAGTCTTGGGATGATTTCAAAGCCAGTGACATCAGTGCTGGTGCTTTAAACCAAATCACTTTCTTCAGTGCTGGGGAAGCTACTCTGAAAATATAGTTTACCAAGCTACCAATTACTTCACACTGGAAGAAGTTAAGCTACACTTAAGAAAAATATTGTTTACTTAACTGAAGTAACTTTGAAAAAAACAGCTTTATCATATCCTAAATTTGAAATGTCAAAGACTACAAATTGCAAGAACATATAATTCTGGAGTCAGATGTTGACAGAATGTGTAATTTAGTCTAACTATAAATCTAACTATAAATCAAGTGAAAATTAGGTAGGTCTGAGGCAGAAAAAGAGGATATTCTTGCCCATTTCAGACATATTTTCTTACATTTTTGCAAAAAAGAGTAGTACGTAGTTCCAGTCAGTGGTGTAAAAATTCCTTGAAAGTACTACTAAAGAAAATATTCATGACACTTGACTTATTCTACATTTTGTTGTTACATCCTGAATTCAAAATGGATGAAATACGTTTATTTCTCTCGCCCATCTACCCCATAATTACAAAGTGAAAACTTGTTTTTAGAAATTGTAGCACATTTATTGAAAATTAAATACAGAAATATTGAATTTACATAATATTCACACCCCTGAGTCAATACTTTGTAGAAGCAACCTTTGCAGCGATTACAGCTGTGAGTCTATCTGAGAGCTTTCCTCACCTGGATTTTGCAACATTTTCCCATTATTATTTTTTCAATTCTTCAAGCTTGGTCAAATTGGTTGTTGATCAGTGCTAGACAATAATTTTCAGGTCTTGCCTGAACTGTAACTCAGCCACTCAGGAACATTCACTGTCTTCTTGGTAAGCAACTCGTGTGAATTTGGCCTTGTGTTTTAGGTTATTGTCCTGCTGAAAGGTGAATTTGTCCCCGTCAAATTGGTTGTTGATCAGTGCTAGACAATCATTTTCAGGTCTTGCCTGAACTGTAACTCAGCCACTCAGGAACATTCACTGTCTTCTTGGTAAGCAACTCGTGTGAATTTGGCCTTGTGTTTTAGGTTATTGTCCTGCTGAAAGGTGAATTTGTCCCCAAGTGTCTGTTGGAAAGCAGACTGAACCAGGTTTTCCTCTAGGGTTTTTCCTGAGCTTAGCTCCAGGCTTAATTCAGTTAAAAAAAATGTATCTTGAAAACTCCCCAGTCCTTAATGATAACATGATGCAGCCACCACTATGTTTGAAAATATGTACTCAGTAATATGTTTGGGGCAAATCCAATAAAACACAACTTTGTATTCAGGACAAAAAATGTATTGCTTTGCCACATTTTATTGCAGTATTACTTAAGTGCCTTGTTGCAAACAGTGTGCATGTTTTGGAATATTTTTATTCTGTACAGTCTTCTTTCTTTTCATTCTGTCAATTAGGTTAATATTGTGGAGTAAATACAACGTTGTTGATCCATCCTTAGTTTTCTCCTATCACGGCCATTAAACTCTCTGTTTAGCCTCATGGTGAAATCCCTGAGCGGTTTCCTTCCTCTCCAGCAACTGAGTTAGAATAGAACACCTGTATCTTTGTAGTGACTGAGTGTATTGATCCACCATCCAAATAGTAATTAGTAACTTCACCATGCTCAACGGGATATTTCATGTCTGCTATTTTATTTTGACCCATCTACCAATAGGTTCCCTTCTTTGCTAGGCATTGGAAAACCTCCCTGGTCTTCGGTTGAATCTGTGTTTGAAATTCATTTCTCGACTGAGGGACCTTACAATTATCTGTAAATGTGGAGTACAGAGATGAGGTATTTATTTAAAAAATCATGTTAAATGCTATTATTGCACACAAAGTCCATGCAATTCATTATGTGACTTGTTAAGCAAATGTTTACTCCTGAACTTATTTAGGCTTGCCGTAACAAAGGGGTTAATTACTTATTGACATTTCTGATTTTCATTTTTTATGAATAAAAAAAAATAATCTAATAACATAATTCCACTTTGACATTTTGGGGTATTGTTTGTAGGCCAGTGATAAATCTCAAATGAATACATTTTAAATTCAGTTTGTAACAAGACGATGTGGATTACTTTCTGAAGGCACTGCATGTAGTTTTTTTGGTATCTGTACTTCACTACTTATTTTTTGACAACTTTTATTTTTACTCCACTGTCTATATGTACTTTTTACTCAGATGCATTTTCTCTGACACCCAAAAGTGCTTGTTACATTTCGTATGCTCAGGTAGAATAACAATATGGTTCAATTCATGCATACAGTGCATTCAGAAAGTATTCAGACCACTTCACCTTTTCCACATTTTTTTTTTACAGTACAGCCTTATTCTAAAATGTATTAAATTGTTTCCTCAATCTATACACAATAGCCCATAATGACAAAGCAAAAACAGCTTTCATTTTTTTTTGCTGATGCGTGTGTGTTTATATATAAAATTATATCACATTTACGTAAGTATACAGACCCTTTACTCAGCACTTTGTTGAAGCTCCTTTGGCAGAGATGACAGCCTCGAGTTTTCTTGGGTATGTGCTTAGGGTCGTTGGTCCTGTTGAAAGGTGAACTTTCGCCAAGTCTGAGGTCCTGAGCACTCTGGAGCAGGTTTTCTCTGTACTTTGCTCCGTTCATCTTTACCTCGACCCTGACTAGTCTCCCAGTCCCTGCCGCTGAAAAAAATGGTATTGGCCAGATAATGAGCGGTGCCTGGTGTCCTCCAGACATGACACTTGGCATTCAGGCCAAAGAGTTCAATCTTGTTTGTCATGGTCTGAGATTCCTTTAGGTGCCTTTTGGCAAACTCCAAGCGGGCTGTCTACCATAAAGGCCTGATTGGTGGAGTGCTGCAGAGATGGTTGTCCTTCTGGAAGGTTCTCCCATCTTCACAGAGGAACTCTGGAACCCTGTCAGAGTGACCATCGGGTTCTTGGTCACCTCCCTGACCAAGGCCCTTCTCCCCTGATAGCTCAGTTTGGCCGGGCGGCCAGCTCTAGGAAGAGTCTTGCTGGTTCCAAACTTCTTCCATTTAAGAATGATGTAGGCCACTGTGTTCTTGGAGACCTTCAATGCTGCAGAAATGTTACCCTTCCCCAGATCTGTGGCTCGACACAGTCCTTTCTCTGAACTCTACGGACAATTCCTTTGACCTCATGGCTTGGTTTTTTGCTCTTACATGCACTGAGGGACCTTTATATAGACAGGTGTGTGCCTTTTACTGAGGGGTGGCTTCCGTCTGGCCACTCTACCATAAAGCCCTGATTGGTGGAGTGCTGCAGAGATGGTTGTCCTTCTGGAAGGTTCGCCCATCTCCACAGAGGAACTCTGGAGCTCTGTTATTTCAATGAGTGTCCCTCCTTGTTATTGTTTTGCAGTCTTTCGGATTCATTCATATATTTCTCTATTTCTTACTTTTTTTGTTTCTATCTCCAGGCAACCACCAAGCTCCTCCATTATCCCGTCTTCCAGACACATACTAAACCACCACCACAAACACAACACCCATCACCCTTATCATGCAGACAGTCTAGGTGTGTCTCCCTGGCTGTGACCCACCCGAGGCTGAGGCAGATTCTCCTACAGAGCTCCACACCCCCAGGGGGACCCCCACAGAGATGGCTGATTCAGACCCCTCGTCCCCCTCCGATCCCCCACGGCCACTGAGCTCCCCCCGCACCCCTCTCTCCCTATCATTCCCCTTCCTCAGGGAGGGAAGTCGGGTGTGGGAGAGGGAAAGGAAACCCCCCCTGATGCCAGGCGAGCTGCCAAGCCCTCTGCCCACCAAACGCACCCGCACATACTCAGCGTGAGTAGGAATAATCTGTGGTGATAGTGAGTGTGTTTGTGCATGGCCTTGAGTGTGATCTATGAGGCTCTGGTCACTATCAGGGACTAGGGAGCCATTTTGGATGCAAGTCCAGAGAAAAGCCTCCATGGGTTAATGTTGTTTCTGTCCTATGTGTGTCTCTCAGTACGGTGCGGGCCAGATCAGGCCCAGTGTATAAGGGCGTGTGTAAGACCTTCTACAGGTCCCAGGGTCATGGCTTTATAAAGCCCTCCAACGGTGGAGAGGACATCTTTGTACACATCTCTGAGTGAGTGATTCTGAAGCGTTAGGATGCAATTATAATCTACAACACACTTTGGGACTGAAGTGTTATATGCATTGTACCTAATCATATTTTATAATGACAATACACCTTATTGCTTTATCATATATTCATAAACTTTAATGTCCTAGACCTAAAGAGGCCTGGATTCTCTCATAATGTTCTCCCCCTCTCCCTTTTTTAGTATTGATGGAGAATACGTGCCCATGGAAGGTGACGAGGTCACGTACAAAGTCTGTTCCATCCCCCCCAAGAACCAGAAGATCCAGGCGATGGAGGTTGTCATCACCCACTTGGCCCCAGGAACCAAGCATGAGACCTGGTCTGGACAGATCATCAGCTCCTAGACCTCCACCTGCATCTGCAAATAGGCAGTGTGGTGGGGGTTGGGAGGGAAGGTGGGAAGGAGCCTGGAGAGGTAAAGTGGGAGAAGTGGAGTCCAGGGTAGGGAGATAAGGTGGGGGAGGAAGGAGCCTAGAGGTAAAGGGGGAGAAGGAGGAAGTAAACAAGCACAGGGAGCAGTGGAAGGAGTGATTACGTGAAGGTGTAACCCTGAGGGTTGGAATGTGGTAATATAAGGCTTAAGACAGCGTTAAGTAGGTTTCAGTTGGAATGTGAATGAGGAAAAGTTAAATATTTAAGTTAGGAAAAGGGTCCAGGTTAAATTGGATTAAAGGTTGATGGTTTATTTAAGATTATTTAAAATGGCAGGAGTCTAGTACGTTTTAATAAGACACTGCTGTAAGGAAAACTGTGAAACAAAGAGCAACAAACCTTCCTAAATGATGTTGTTTTTATTCATACTTTGATTTATTTATTTAATTTTTATTCATTATGACAAGTGAGGTAGATATTGTTAAGATTATACATTTGTGTTTTAATGCCAATATATGCCTGGTCTAACCCATCGCACAATTCACTCTGATGATACTGCCCTGGTAATGCCCACTCCTTCAGTCTAATGTTGACCAATGACAATTTATTAATCTTTGTAACAGAGTTATTGATGATTACTATATGAGGTTCAAAACTCCTTTTTTTTAAAATCATTAAAACACATGTTATCCATAGTAATAGACAAGAAATGAACATGTACTGTTGTCAATAGTCTCATACTTTCATCATGCAGTTTTAGTCTTTTGTAAACATAATTAGGTTTATATGCATTGTTAATACCATGTTTTATTTATTGTGACTAAATTATATAGTACTATGTGTCTCTTCTTATGTTGGGAAACTGTTTGAAGTTTCATTGTGTTCTAGAGCACTTTTTACGTCGATTCACTGTGACTAACGTGTTGTCATTAGGATAAAAAGTTACTACTGTATTATTCAAATTCCTGTGTGAAATTGTGTTGATTATTTGCAGGAATAAGTTAACCTGTGGTCCAAAATAGGTTATTAGCTATTCAAATATTGCTTCAGGAATTGCTTATTAGAACGGTATGTAACATTGATAGTCCATTAGAGGGCAGACAAGGACAAGTAATCTTTAACCAATTTTGGAGAAACTCAAGGGTACACACAGTACTTCACAAAACAGGTCTACTGTGTGGAAGTGTGTCAACCTCTGATGAAGTAATGGTTAACCCTGACCATATATATATTTTGCATCATGCAGTATCTGGGCCGCTCCACTTTTTTGCACTGTAAACCCAAGATAGATAAGCCGTGATGACACAGCTTTGGTTGAATACATGGAAAAGATCTAAATCTTTCAATTTTTATGGGGATGTCAACTTTGCAATCTATCCTCCAAACTGTCAACGATCCTCCAAGCCAACATTTTAAAATAATCTTAATGAATGCACATATAAAGAGCTCAGTGGAAACAGCTGATGAGATGTACTGGTGGTCAGTAATCAGACTTAAACCTGCTATTATGCATTTACCCTAAAAAGGACATTGTGCCCCAGGTATACGATAACAACACACTAATGCACTACACACACACACACACACCTGGACACATGCATCAACGAACCTATAAATGCACGCGCACATTCACACACCCAAGGACTCATTAAATATACTTAAGTATCAGAAGTAAATGGAATTGCTCAAATGTACTTAAGCATCAAAAGTAAAAAATCATTTCAAATTCTTTATATTAAACAAACCAGATGGTACAATTTTATTTTTAGCCAGGGGCACACTCAGACATAATTTACAAATGAAGCATGAACGAATGAACAAACAATCTAAGACAGAAGAACTAAGTAACGTTAAACCCAAAGGTCTGTCCTCTTGACTTGTCATTTTTGATGTATGAGCTTTGTTTCTGCAGGTTATACAGGTGTGGGAAATAAAGTCATAGCCAGACAGAATGATCTACAACGAGATGAGCTGATAATGAGTTCTCACCTTTTGGCAATAGCCAGGCATTTGTGAGTTCTGTGACTGAGTAAACAAGTGTGCGTATAATATGATCAGATGACTTCAGAATGTCCAAATTGAAGCAAAAATGACCAATAGTGTTTGGGAGGGATTCAGGCCTCTGGTTGTACCAGCACAGTGGCCTTTAGGAAGCATACTTGTAATTGTCCATCATTTCATTACTGGCAGTCGTTCATGCGTTTGTAGACTTTGTAGTTGTATAAATGGTTACATCCAGCTAACAACACATGTTCCCACAACTTTAGTGAATGTTCCCTTAAGATTCTTATTAGGCCATTAACAAACGTTTTCATTGGACTGCTCCTTTGATGTGCAAGGAATGTTTTCAAGGGACCATTCCCTTAATGTCAAATAGAACTTACCCAGAATGTGGTTACCCTGTTCTCAGAATTTAAGATAATGTTCTATACACGTTTCATGGGAACGTTGCAAGAACATTCACGTGTCCAGTTTTCTGAGGGTTAGCTGAATATATCATCAACGTCCCACCAAACATACAACATACACAGAACATGGTTGCCATGTTCTTAGAATATAAGATATACATTTTCTAGACACGTTTCATGGGAACGTTGCTAGAACATTTCTGTGTATCAGTTGTCAGGATGTTGCCTGATGGTCCCAAAGAAATCCCCCCCCCCCCCCCAAAAAAAAAATCATTACACACTCTTAAAAGAAAAGGGTTCCTGGAGGCACCTTTAGGGGTTCCTCAGATTGCAACACCACCGGAACACCTAAAGGTGCTTCCAGGAACCTTTTAAAAAGGTTCCTTTTCCCGTAGGAACTTTTTGTTGCATGTATTCTATTATGAATAATAATATTAACAATAATAATACAAATAACATTGAGTGATAAATGTGTAAAGTCACAAATTCCTTTTGACTTTTTAAAGTCACAAATCTCTGGTGTCCCTTATCCTTCTCTGCCACAAAGAGTTTGCCAGTCATACATGTTGGTAATTTACTCCCCTCATCAATTCCCAGAACACATTTCTGAATAAACAGCATAGTGCCTTTCACTCATGCTGCATACTCAACATTAAAAAGGAAATGGAACCTCATTGCCACTCCCAATCCCACGGAGATGCAGTGATGGAAAAAGTACTCAATTGTCATACTTGAGTAAAAGTAAAGATACCTTAATAGAAAATGACTCAAGTAAAAGTCACCCAGTAAAATACTAGAGTAAAAGTATTGGGTTTTAAATATACTTAAGTATCAGAAGTAAATGGAATTGCTCAAATGTACTTAAGCGTCAAAAGTAAAAATAATTTCAAATTCCTTATATTAAACCAGATGGCACAATTTTATTTTTAGCCAGGGGCACACTCAGACATAATTTACAAATGCAGCATTTGTGTTTAATCAGTCTGCCAGATCAGAGGCAGTAGGGATGACCAGGGATGTTCTCTTTATAAGTGTGTGAATTGGACAATTGGGTGTCAGGGAAAATGTATGGAGTAAAAAGTACATTATTTTCTTTAGGAATGGAGTGAAGTAAAGTTGGCAAAAATATAAATAGTAAAGTAAAGATACCCCCCCCCCCAAAAAAAAATCAACTTTAGTACTTTAAAGTAGTTTTACACCACTGTGGAGATGTCCCCTGGCTCTTCAGTGAGTAGCTCCTCTCCTTCCAGGAAGAGTTGGATGTGGCTCTCATCCACAAAGAGATTCCCCTCTATTCTTAAGGTAGCTGATGGGAACTTTACACTGTAAGAAGTAAAACAAATTTAAATTAAGGTTACTCAAGTCATATTGTAATGAAGACGCTGACAGTCAAGAAGCAGATGGTACATTTATTAACACCTTGAAGCTAGGGGGCACTATTTTTATGTTTGGAAAAATAACGTTCCCAAAGTAAACGGCCTATTTCTCATGACCAGATGCTAGAATATGCATATAATTGACAGATTAGGATAGAAAACACTCTAAAGTTTCCAAAACTGTCAAAATATTGTCTGTGAGTATAACAGAACTGATATTGCAGGCGAAACCCTGAGGGAAATCCAATCAGGAAGTGCCTCTTATTTTGAAATCCTTCTGTTCCTATGCATGCCTATCCTCAATTTAAAGGGATATCAACCAGATGCCTTTTTCTCTGGCTTCCCTAAAGCTGTCAACAGTCTTTAGACATAGTTTCAGGCTTTTATTTTGAAAAATGAGCGTGAAAGATCACATTGCGTAAGTGGATAGGTGGGGGCTCTCAGAGTGAGTTTTTGCGCTACAGAGTAAAGCCGCCATTGTTCCTCCCGCTGTTATTGAAAAACCTACACACTCGGTTGATATATTATCGAATATATATTTTAAAAACTACCTGAGGAATGATTATAAAAAACGTTTGACATGTTTCTGTGGACATTATGAAGACTATTTGGAATTTCCGTCTGCGTTGTCGTGACCGCTCTTTCCTAAGGATTTCTCAACATAACGCGCAAACAAACGGAGGTATTTTGGATATAAAAATCATCTTTATGGAACAAAAGGAACATTTGTTGTGTAACTGGGAGTCTCGTGAGTGAAAACATCCGAAGATCATCAAAGGTAAACTGTTAATTTGATTGCTTTTCTGATTTTCGTGACCAAGCTTCCTGATGCTAAGTGTACATAATGCTATGCTAGGCTATCGATAAACTTACACAAACGCTTGGATTGCTTTCGCTGTAAAGCATAATTTCAAAATCTGAGACGACAGGTGGATTAACAAAAGGCTAAGGTGTGTTTTTCAATATTGCACTTGTGATTTCATGAATATGAATATTTTTTAGTAATATTATTTGACTGTTGCGCTATGCTATTCAGCGATGGGATGGGTAGCGCCAAGAAGTTAAACCAACAAACATGGAACGAGACAACATACTAGTGGAGTCTTAACATAGAAAGAACCTAAGGGAGTGCCAAATATAGGGGCACTTTTTCTCCCCAATTTCATGGTATCCAATTGTTAGTAGCTACTATCTTGTTTCATCGCTACAACTCCCGTACGGGCTCGGGAGAGACGAAGGTTAAAAGTCATGCGTCCTCCGATACACAACCCAACCAAGCCGCACTGCTTCTTAACACAGCGCGCATCCAACACGGAAACCAGCCGCACCAATGTGTCGGAGGAAACACCGTGCACCTGGTAACCTTGGTTAGCGCGCACTGCGCCCGGCCCGCCACAGGAGTCGCTGGTGCGCGATGAGACAAGGATATCCCTACCGGACGACGCTAGGCCAATTCTGCGTCGCCCCACGGACCTCCCGGTCGCGGCCGGTTACGATAGGGCTTGGGCGCAAATCCAGAGTCTCTGGTGGCACAGCAGCGCCCTTGACCACTGCGCCACCCGGGAGGGCTGACATCATAATTCTTATCTGCAGGGGACAGTTTCTTAGAGTAATTTGCACTCGGATACAATTTTTATGGATTACCTTTTTGTTGAGACAGAACTGCCCCCACGCCCACCTCTGATGCATCCACCTCCACCATAAAGGATATCGTGGGATCTGGGTGTTTGAGCAATGGGGCGGAAGTGAAACGTTCCTTCAGTAGACGGAATGCCTCGTCAGCTGCTGGCCTCCACACCAGTTTACGGGGGCCACTCCGAGGTGAGAGGAGCGGCGACGGAGCTGAAGTTCCTGATGAAACGGCGGTAGAAGTTGGAAAACCCCAAAAACGGTTGTAAACACATTATTTTTGGTAGGGACTGGCCATGACCTGACTGCATCTTCCTTCTTGTTGTCCATCCTCACTCCCTGCAGGCTGATTTGGTAGCCTAGGAAGGAGACAGCCTTCTGATGAAACTGGTACTTCTCATTATTGACAAACAGGTAGTTAGCCAGGAGGCGTTCCAGGTCTGATTGAACGTGAGCGATGTGATCCTCCAGGGTAGCCGAGTAGACGAGGATGTAATCAATATACACAACCACCTGGCGTCCGAGCATGTCCCTGAACACCTTGTTGACGAATGCCTGGAACACTGACTCAGCATTGGCTAAGCCAAATGGCATCACCAAGTATTCATAGTGACCATACATTGTGCTAAAAGTCATCTTCCATTCATCCCACTCCCGGATGCGGATGAGATTGTATGCACTCCGAAGGTCCAGTTTGGTAAAGAACCGGGCCCCGTGGAGCTGTTCGATGGTGCTGGCCCCAACGTTAGAGGGTAACGGTACTTAGTGGTGATTTCATTGAGTCCTCTGTAATCAACACATGGACGTAACCCCCCATCCTTCTTGGCTACGAGAAAAAAACAGCTGACACAGGGGAAGTGGACATGCGGATGAAACCTTTTGGAGCGCCTCTTGGATGTACTCCTCCATGGCCTGGGTCTCAGCCACCGACAGAGGGTATCTGCGTCTGCGCGGGGCGCAGAACCTGCAAGCAGGTCGATGGCACAGTCCCTGGGGTGATGAGGAGGAAGACAGGTGGCGCAGGTCTTGGAAAATATCACCCGCAGGTCCTGGTATACCTCCGGGATGTTGGGCAGAAGGGCAACCACATGACTCTCAACTGACGTAGAACCACATGGGATGGGATGCAGGTCATCCGGCATTCGGATGACCAGCCTGTGATTCTCATTCTCGACCATGAGATGGTGGGGTTATGGCGTTGAAGCCAAGGGAGGCCGAGGATGATCTTGTGCACTGGTGATGAAGAATGGGAGTGGACTCCACTGTGAGAGGTTGGGTGATGTGTGTGATGGTTCCGGATCCTATTGGCCGACTATCAAGAGCTTGAACCGGGAAAGGAGAGAAAGTATGAAAGGATGTTAAGAGAGGGTCTGGTCAATAAAGTTTCCCGCGGCTCCGGAATCCACTAACACTGTAGACAGTACATGAGGGACAGTCAACTAGTGTGATGAACACCAAAAAGAGTTTAGCAGAAAATTATGAAGAGGGAATACTCACTCCTGCCCCAGGAGCTGGAAGATCACATGACCACCCCTCTGCTCTCGTGGATCCCGGGTTGGGAAGTACCGGACATCGCTGGAGCTGGTGCCCTCCTTGATCACAATAAAGACAAAGCCCCAGCTGTCTCCGTTTGCGTCACAGGCAGGCGTGACCCCTACCTCCATGGGTTCAGGCTCTGATCCAGGGTGTTCACCAAGAGGGAGGGAGAGAACCGATGAGAGCACCAACGCTCTCAAAGTAGGCAATCCAGACGGATGGCCATCGCAATGAGTGCGTCCAAGGAGAGGTTGTCATCTCGACAGGCCAGTTCCATCTGGACCTCCTCGCGCAGACCTCTTCTGAATAGAGTATGAAGAACCGTCTCATTCCATCCGCTTAATGCTGCTACTGTCTGGAAGGTGAGCGTGTACTCAGAGGCCGTCTGGTCCCCCTGCTGTAATTGGAGTAGCTGCTCACTCCCCTCTCTGCCCTGCGGTGGATGATCGAAGATACATTTGAACAGAGCCATGAACCCTTCATATGAATCTAGCTACTCCTCTTCTCTCTCCCAGACGACCGTAGCCCATTTCAATGCACGCCCAGTCAGCAGAAAAATAACCGTGGTAACCTAGTACCTCTCGGTGGTGGGAGCTCCCATCTGGTGCGCAAAGTAGAGGGAGCACTGAAGTAGGAAGCCACGGCATTTAGATGGGGTGCCATCATATTTATCCGGGAGGGAATCGCTGACCTGAGTGCGTTGCTGAACGGGCTGTTAAGCTGGCTCGCTAGATCGACTGGTTGTAGACTGTCCTCCGCTAGTTGACGGCAACGCCTCCCGTCTATGTTTGAGATGTTGCACACTGCGAAGAACCTCTCCCATAGCCATCCCCAGGTGTGGCAGTTGGCAAGGGTGTAGGCAAAGAAGGTATCCCTGCTCGTCGACCGTCTGGCAGATACTCCTGCTGCTTCTTATTGTTTGAGTCAGTATTCTGTAAAGACACTGAGAGTCAAGAAGCAGGTGGTATGTTTAATAAATCAACAAACATGGAACAAGACAACATAATAGTGGCATCTTAACATAGACACAAAACAGTACTGACTGGGGAAAGAACATAAGGGAGTGCCAGATATAGGGGAGGTGTGGCAAGACAAGTATGTGAACCCTTTGGAAATACCTGGATTTCTATTCGTCATAAAATGTGATCTGATCTTCATCTAGGTCACAACAATAGACAAACACAGTCTGCTTAAACTAATGACACACAAACAATTCTACGTTTTCATGTCTTTATTGAACACACCGTGTAAACATTAACAGTGCAGTGTGGAAGATGGTCTTGTTATGCTGCTGGAAATGTGATTGTTTAACAATGTGAGAAGAAAATATCTAAGCCAGCATATTATGGTCTTGGTAGTCACAATGGTGTAAAAAGGTTATTAGTGTGAATTAATATGAGTAGGAAAACTGAAGGATTCTTACATATCCCTTCACTGTCTGGTCTCTCAACGAGGGGTACTTTTGAATGAGCGCTGTGCACACATTCATGTATTGCCGGGTAGTGGGGTACCTAAGCAAACGAGAAACATACAACATTACATTTAGACTAACAATTCCATTTGTAATACAAATGACATTGATTGATGGTGTTGATTATCATAATGTAAAAGTTGAGGATGTGCTATGCTATCTATCAGCTGCAGTGATTATGACAACAGTATGAAGGAGACTATGGAGGACAGAGACAGGAGAAGGGCGACACACACACACACACACACACACAAGCATTATGATTCATAATTGAGGAACTTATATCATGAACATTAATATGGCTTATTAACCTATACGGTCCAAATAATGATGACCCACGCTTCTTTGAAAATATATACAATAATTTATCAACCCTACAAGAAACACAAGACTCTATTATTATGGTGGGAGATTATAATACGGTTTTAAATACCTCTATGGACCGTAAAGGAAATCACACTCTAAACTATCACCCTCGTGCACTTAAGAAAATCATGAATGACATGGCTATATTGGAATTAGTGGATATATGGAGGCTTAAATACCCTGACATAGTGAGATGTACATGGCGGAGGCTTAATCAAGCTAGTCGTCTTTATTACTTTCTTATGTCATTCTCTCTGGCACCAAAAGTTTTTAAAAAGTGTTGATGCGGTCGGACCATCACATAATTGGAATATATGGCATACTCTTTTATTTTACCTTTATTTAACTAGGCAAGTCAGTTAAGAACAAAGTCTTATTTTCAATGACGGCCTAGGAACAGTGGGGGCAAAATGACAGATTTGTACCTTGTCAGCTCAGGGGTTTGACCTTGCAACCTTCCGGTTACTAGTCCAACGCTCTAACCACTAGGCTATCCTGCCACCCTAACTTCTAATCTTATAGAAGTTCCATGTAGAGGAGGATATTGGAAATGTAATCAAAGCCTACTGGATGAAAACTTATTTTTTAACTAGGACAGAAGTCCTAGCAAAATATCAAAACCAGGTCCAGGAGGTACAGAGTGGCAGGCAGGCTCAAGGTCAGGGCAGGCAGGCAGAATGGTCAGGCAGGCACAGAGTCCAGACAGGCAAGGGTCAAAACCGGGAGGACTAGCAAAAACAGAGAGAAGGAAAAAGCAGGAGAACCGGAAAAAACACGCTGGTTGACTTGACAAACAAGACGAACTGGCAACAGACAAGCAGGGAACACAGGAACAAGGACCCAGGGATGAATGAGGACAACAGGTGACACCAGGAGGTGGGTGGAGAGAATCACAAAGACAGGTGAAACAGATCAGGGCATGACAGTTATATATATGGGGGACACAACCTTCCCAGCTCTGCAGATTTTACTGCTTGTAGGCAGAGTCATTAGATCATTTATTTTGGTACTGTCCATATGTAGCTCGTTTTCTCGTCACATGTCCAGGAATGGCTGAAGAATTTACCTGAAGCTGACCCTGCACATAGCAATACTGGATGATTTGAAAAGTAAAAGTCAATCGATCAATAATATAATAGTTATTTTAGCAAAAATGTTTATCTTGAATTTACAACATGTAGAAACTATGAGAATAGAAAGGTTCCGAACTTTTTGTGATGCACCACAGCACAGTTGAAGAATATATGGCAAATAGAAATCCAATATGGATGGTGTTAAGAGATAGATGGGAGGGGTTGAATGGAGCTGAAGGGTGGAAATAATAACAACAAGATAACTAATGTAAAACATACGGGGTCTGTAAAATGTATATAGGTTTAGAACTTTTGTGAAACATACAAACATATGGCAAATAGAAATCAAACTGGACGGACATCAGAATTTTTTATTTTACCTTTATTTAACTAGATGAAGGAAAAAGGAAACCGCACACTGCTCTTGATAGTATCACTGATCAGGCCGTGAGCCCGATACGTATGCTTATTGAAGATCAGTGATACTATCAAGAGCAGTGTGCGGTTTCCTTTTTCCTTCATCTTGTTCAAATATTGCCATGCACCTGCAAAAAAGATTGCTTAGATGTGTGAGTACCTTTTGAATTACCTTTCTTTAACTCGGCAACTCAGTAGAGAACAAATTCTTATTTTAAATGACGGCCTAGGATTAACTGCCTTGAGTAGAGGCAGAACGACAGATTTTTACCCTGTCAGCTTGGGGATTTGATCTTGCAACCTTTTGGTTACAAGTTCACCGCTCTAACCACTAGGCTACATGCCGAGGAAGTAAGGCCAGGGCTAAAACCAAAGAAAATATAACTATTGTAAAATAGATTGTGTCCGTAAAATGTAAATAGTATGAATAAGTTGGAAGTAGAAGCCTAAGTGTTACTACTTATTCGTTTTCTCCAATTAGGGGAGGGGTGGAAAGGTTTGCGGGGAATAATAAAGGAAAATATATTTTTAAAAGATGTATATATGTATATAAACGTCCTCTCACTGTCAACTGCGTTTATTTTCAGCAAACTTAACATGTGTAAATATTTGTATGAACATAACAAGACTCAACAACTGAGACATAAACTGAACAGATTCCACAGACATGTGACTAATATAATTGGAATAATGTGTCCCTGAACAAAGGGGGGTCAAACTCAAAAGTAACAGTCAGTATCTGGTGTGGCCACCAGCTGCATTAAGTACTGCAGTGCATCTCCTCCTGCACCAGATTTGTAAGTTCTTGCTGTGAGATGTTACCCCACTCTTCCACCAAGACACCTGCAATTTCCTGGACATTTCTGGGGGGAATGGCCCTAGCCCTCACCCTCCGATCCAACAGGTCCCAGACGTGCTTAATAGGATTGAGATCCGGGCTCTTCGCTGGCCATGGCAGAACACTGACATTCCTGTCTTGCAAGAAATCACGCACAGAACGAGCAGTATGGCTGGTGGCATTGTCATGCTGGAGGGTCATGTCAGGATGAGCCTGCAGGAAGGGTACCACATGAGGGAGGAGGATGTCTTCACTGTAACGCACAGCGTTGAGATTGCCTAAAATGACAACAAGCTCAGTCCGATGATGCTGTGACACACCGGCCCAGACCACGACGGACCCTCCACCTCCTGCTCCAGAGTACAGGCCCCGGTGTAACGCTCATTCCTTCGACGATAAATGCGAATCCAACCATCACCCCTGGTGAGACAAAACCACGACTCGTCAGTGAAGAGCACTTTTGCCAGTCCTGTCTTGTCCAGCAACGGTGGGTTTGTGCCCATAGGCATGTTCACACAGATGAGCAGGCACCCTGGGCATCTTTCTTTTGATGTTTTTCAGAGTCAGTTGTAACGGCTGTCGTCGGTGGAAGAAGGTGAGGACCAAGTTGCAGCGTGGTAAGTGTTCATGGTTTTTAATAATACTCAAAACTGAACACTGATTAACAAAAACACAAAGAAACAACCGAAACAGTTCTGTCTGGTGCAAACACACAAAGACTCAAAACAGAAAATAACCACCCACAAAACACAATGGAAAACAGGCCACGTAAATATGGTTCTCAATCAGGGACAACGATTGACAGCTGCCTCTGATTGAGAACCATACCAGGCCGAACACAGAAATAGAAAATCATAGACAAACTACCATAGACAACCCACCCAACTCACGCCCTGACCATACTAAAACAAAAGAAAAAACAAAGGCACTAAGGTCAGAACGTGACATCAGTAGAAAGGCCTCTTTAGTGTCCTAAGTGTTCATAACTGTGACCTTAATTGCTGCAAGCTCTGTAAGCTGTTAGTGTCTTAACGACAGTTCCACAGGTGCATGTTCATGAATTGTTTATGGTTTATTGAACAAGCATGGGAAACAGTGTTTAAACCCTTTACAATGAAGATCTGTGATGTTATTTGGATTTGTACAAATTATCTTTGAAAGACAGGGTCCTGAAAAAGGGACTTTTCTTTTTTTTCTGAGTTTATATATATGTGTATTTGTATGTATAGTTGAAGTCGGAAGTTTACATACACTTATGTTGGAGTCATTAAAACTAGTTTTTTAACCACTCCACACATTTCTTGTTAACAAACTACAGTGAGGGAAAAAAGTATCTACTTTGTGCACGACACAAGTCATTTTTCCAACAATTGTTTACAGACAGATTATTTCACTTATATTTCACTGTATCACAATTCCAGTGGGTCAGGATTTTACATACACCAAGTTGACTGTGCCTTTTAACAGGATGGAAAATTCCAGAAAAATATGTCATGGCTTTAGAAGCTTCTGATAGGCTAATTGACATCATTTGAGTCAGTTGGAGGTGTACCTGTGGATGTATTTCAAGACCTACCTTCAAACTCAGTGCATCTTTGCTTGACATCATGGGAAAATCAAAAGAAATCAGCCAAGACCTCCACAAGTCTGGTACATCCCTGGGAGCAATTTCCAAACGTGTGAAGGTACCACGTTCATCTGTACAAACAATAGTACGCAAGTATAAACACCATGGGGCCACGCAGCCATCACACCGCTCAGGAAGGAGATGCGTTCTGTCTCCTCGAGATGAACGTACTTTGGTGCGAAAAGTGCAAATCAATCCCAGAACAACAGCAAAGGACCTTGTGAAGATGTTGGAGGAAACAGGTACAAAAGTATCTATATCCACAGTAAAACGAGTCCTATATCGACATAACCTGAAAGGCCGCTCAGCAAGGAAGAAGCCACTGCTCTAAAACCGCCATTAAAAAGCCAGACTACAGTTTGCAACTGCACATGGGGACAAAGATCGTACTTTTTGGAGAAATGTCCTCTGGTCTGATGAAACAAAATAGAACCGTTTGGCAATAATCACCATTGTTATGTTTGGAGGAAAATGGGGGAGGCTTGCAAGCAGGAGAACATCATCCCAACAGTGAAGCACGGGGTGGCAGCATCATGTTGTGGGGGTGCTTTGCTGCAGGAGGGACTGGTGCACTTCACAAAATAGATGCCATCATGAGGGAGGGAAATTATGTGGATATATTGACAAGACATCAGTCAGGAAGTTAAAGCTTGGTCATAAATGGGTCTTCCAAATGGACAATGATCCCAAGCATACTTCCAAAGTTGTGGCAACAACTTTGCATACTTCCAAAGTTCTGTCATGACGTTGGCCTGGGGGTAGGTTTATGACCGTCATAAATACCTCTTCCCCCCTTTTTCCTCTCTCTACCCTACTGATGTTACATTTGCAAACCCCTTGGTTAACATAGAGATTATGGGAACATCAGAAGGTGGGGGGAAATGAACTATATTCTGGTAATCTGACCAATTGAACATATGCGGTGGTACTTAATGAATATGATGTCAGTTCGGTTGTCATCTGAGACATTCTCATCAATGATAAAATGACATAAACTCTACAGTGGAAAGTCTACACATCAGAGTTATCGGATTCACATGGAATTGTTGTTCAATTTAAATGTTTGAATATGAAATTATTTGTGATGGGATGAAATGTGATTTTAGCTTCTAAAATGTGAGAATTGGGTTTTCATAAGGTTAGGGCTCTGCTCAATCTGTGGCCCGCCCCTGTGAAGAGTCATGGGTTATAAAACTTTTCAGACACACCCTTCTCGCTCCACTATATAAAGCCTTGACGACAATATAACCTCCTGTTCCGAGGATGTGAGGACGACGGTCCGATGTCAGAATGGTTCAGATAATAACTACAGAACGAAGCCAACATCAGCGTGAGCTTTGGTTGCGAATGGTATGAACTTTGAACTCTTATTCACTACAGAAGTGATACCTCCTAGCCGTTGAGTTAGCAACAGCAGCTGCAAACGAGGGTTAGGGAGGAACAGACAGACTATCCTGTCTATCACACAACGACGTTACTACAATGTATCCAATTGACCATCAGAGACATTCTTCAAAGGACAAAGGACTCGGTTTGGCAACACAGCCTTCCATCTACCACCAACCTACCGAAGCGCAGCTCAGAGTAAATATTTATTGCATTATCCTTTTCCAAATGGCCGGTAATTTAGAATGCATAAGATACTGTATTTACGATAGCACAGCTTCTTCCTTTGTTACTCAGTCTTCCCGCTCTTTCACTCAAACCCAGCCCCTCAAGCTGTCATATCTGTTCCGCCCGCTAGGGACGTTTTCCTTTATGACGTAATTTGTAATCAAGTTATAATTAATTATGTGTATGTGTAATTCTGTGTGATTAGCTAGGTATTTAGTAAGTAAATAAAATTAAACCCAATTTTGTATTGCTGATTCAACTTGTTAGCCAGGGTTCGTGAAGATAGCCAAGAATTTACAACTTTGAGATGAGACTGAAGTAAGGTGACGATTAATATTGACTGCCATTGATGTCAAATATTACTAGGTCTTTAAGAGTTTATTCGGAAGATAACAGCTCTATAAATATTATTTTGTGGTGCCCCGACTCTCTAGTTAATTACATTTACATGATTAGCTCAATCAGGTAATATTAATTACGGATAAATTATTTTATAGAATAGCATGTCATGTCACTTAATCCTGCATAGCCAAAGACATGACACTTCCGACTTCAACTGTATATACACTACCGTTGAAAAGTTAGGGGTCAGTTAGAATTAATTTTTTTTAAAAGCACATTTTTTGTCCATTAAAATAACATCAATTTGATCACAAATACACTGTAGACATTGTTAATGTTGTAAATGACTATTGTAGTTGGAAATGGCTGATTTTAATGGAAAATATACATAGGCATACAGAGGCCCATCATCAGCAACCATCACTCTTGTGTTCCAATGGCACGTTGTGTTAGCTAATCCAAGTTTATAATTTTAAATGGCTAATTGATCATTAGAAAACCCTTTTGCAATTATGTTAGCACAGCTGAAAACTGTTGTCCTGTTTAAAGAAGCAATACAGCTGGCCTTCTTTAGACTAGTTGAGTATCTGGAGCATCAGCATTTGTGGGTTTGATTACAGGCTCAAAATGGCCAGAAACAAAGACCTTTCTTCTGAAACTCGTCAGTCTATTCTTGTTCTGAGAAATGAAGGCTATTCCATGCGAGAAATTTCCAGAAACTGGAGATCTCGTACAACGCTGTGTACTACTCCCTTCACAGAACAGCGCAAACTGGCCCTAACCAGAATAGAAGCTACAACCTATTAGTAATATTAATGCTGATCCACCTCGTAATTAAAAAAATAAATAACAATAAGTTGGCTGACGACACAACAGTGGTAGGCCTGATCACCGACAACGATGATGCAGCCTATAGGGAGGAGGTCAGAGGCCTAGCAGTGTGGTGCCAGGACAACAACCTTTCCCTCAATGTGAGCAAGACAAATGAGCTGATCGTGGACTACAGGAAAAGGAGGGCTGAATAGGCTCCACTTAACATCACTGGGGCTGCAGTGGAGCGGGTCGAGAGTTTCAAGTTCCTTGGTGTCCACATCACCAACAAACTATCATGTTCCAAACACACCAAGACAGTCGTGAAGAGGGCATGACAACACCTTTCCCTCTCAGGAGACCTAAAATATTTGACATGGGTCCCCAGATCTTCAAAAAGTTATACAGCTGCACCAGCGAGAGCATCCTACCCGGTTGCAACACCGCCTGCTATGGCAACTGCTCGGCATCCCACCATAAGGCACTACAGAGGGTAGTGCATCAAGCTTCCTGCCATCCAGGACCTATAGTACCAGTCAAAAATTTGGACACACCTACTCATTCAAGGGTTGTTCTTTATTTTTACTTTTTTCTACATTGTAGAATAATAGTGAAGACATCAAAACGGTAAAATAACACAAATGGCATCATTTAGTAACCGAAAAAGTGTTTAAAAATATATTTTAGATTCTTCAAAGAAGCCACCCTTTGCCTTGATGACAACTTTGCACACTCTTGAAATTCTCTCAACCAGCTTCATGAGGAATTATTTTCCAAAAGTCTTGAAGGAGTTCCCACATATACTAAGCACTTGTTGGCTGCTTTTCATTCACTCTGTGGTCCAACTCATCCCAAACCATCTCAATTGGGTTGAAGTAGGATGATTGTGGAGGCCAAGTCATCTGATGCAGCACTCAATCCCTCTCCTTCTTCGTCAAATAGCCCTTACACAGCCTAGACTTGTGTTTTGGGTCATTGTCCTGTTGAAAAACAAATCATAGTCCCAGTAAGTGCAAACCAGATGGGATTGCGTATCACTGCAGAATGCTGTGGTAGCCATGCTGGTTAAGTGTGCCTTGAATTCTAAATAAATCACAGACAGTGTCACCAGCAAAGCACCCCCCCACATCCTCCTCCATGCTTCATGGTGGGAACCACACATGTGGAGATCATCCGTTCACCTACTCTGTGTCACACAAAGACATGGCAGTTGGAACCAAATATCTCAAATTTTGACTCATCAGACCAAAGGACATATTTCCACCGGTCTAATGTCCATTGCTCGTGTTTCTTGGCCCAAGCAAGTCCCTTCTTCTTATTGGTGTCCTTTAGTAGTTTCAATGACAAACTCATTTTAATTAGATCAGATAGGTGTGTTGTAACTGTTGCAAAATAATGACATTAGGATACTGTATGTTAAAAGCACTGTGTGAGTATCCCTTGCCAACAGACAAAGAGCTATCATTGGTTCACCAATCAGGGCGTTGATTGGCTTAGCTTCAGTAACAAGGCATGATGTATAACGAAACAATTTCTTCTTGGGGAGAATGTTTCTTTGGTTCCTTTAGGTGACGTCCTGACAACTGATACACAGGGAATTTTCTTGCAATGTTCCCATGAAACTTGTCTGGAACATAAATATCTTGTGTTCTGAGGACAAGGCAACCATGTTCTGTGTATGTTTGGTGGGATGTTGATGGAATATTCTCCTAACCCACAGAAAACTGGACACGTGAATGTTCTTGCAACGTTCCCATAAAACGTGTCTAAAATGTGTCTTCATATTGTATATTCTGAGAACATGGTAACCACATTCTGGGTACGTTCTGTTTTACATCAAGGGGAATGTTCCAACTCTAATGCCAAAATATCCTACAAGGTTCTCAGTAGGTTTTTTCTAACATAGATAGAATGTTCCCCTAACTAACAGAAAGCTGCACACTCAAACATTAGGGGAACATTACGGGTAACATCACAAAAAATATCTTTCTCCCCTGGGCAGTCATTAAAGCTGCAGGGAAGATTACCCCATTAAAGGGAGGGCAGTAACAGTGTGACTGGCTTGAGAAGGTGAGTAGATGAAACACACAATCTGGCCGCTTTTATTACCAGGAGGAGAAGATATATATCATGCAGTTTATGGCCCTATAAACCTTTGGTCTGTTCATGGGTCTTGTTCCTCCTCTTTTCTCTCTCTCTCTCTCTCTCTCTCTCTCTCTCTCTCTCTCTCTCTCTCTCTCTCTCTTTATATATATATATTTATGTATACATATAAATCGCTCTCCTCTCTCTCTATACAGTGGGGCAAACAAGTATTTAGTTAGCCACCAATTGTGCAAGTTCTCCCACTTAAAAAGATGAGAGAGGCCAGTAATTTTCATCATAGGTACACTTCAACTATGACAGACAAAATAAGAAAAGAAAATCCAGAAAATCACATTGTAGGATTTTTAATGAATTTATTTGCAAATTATGGTGGAAAACCAGACCTGTAACTTCTTCTTTAAGAGGCTCCTCTGTCCTCCACTCGTTACCTGTATTAATGGCACCTGTTTGAACTTGTTATCAGTATAAAAGACAACCTCCACAACCTCAAACAGTCACACTCCAAACTCCACTATGGCCAAGACCAAAGAGCTGTCAAAGGACACCAGAAACAAAATTGTAGACCTGCACCAGGCTGGGAAGACTGAATCTGCAATAGGTAAGCAGCTTGGTTTGAAGAAATCAACTGTGGGAGCAATTATTAGGAAATGGAAGACATACAAGACCACTGATAATCTCCCTCGATCTGGGGCTCCACGCAAGATCTCACCCCGTGGGGTCAAAATGATCACAAGAACGGTGAGCAAAAATCCCAGAACCACACGGGGGGACCTAGTGAATGACCTGCAGAGAGCTGGGACCAAAGTAACAAAGCCTACCATCAGTAACACACTACGCCGCCAGGGACTCAAATCCTGCAGTGCCAGACGTGTCCCCCTGCTTAAGCCAGTACATGTCCAGGCCCGTCTGAAGTTTGCTAGAGAGCATTTGGATGATCCAGAAGAAGATAGGGAGAATGTCATATGGTCCAATGAAACCAAAATATAACTTTTTGGTAAAAACTCAACTCGTTGTGTTTGGAGGACAAAGAATGCTGAGTTGCATCCAAAGAACACCATACCTACTGTGAAGCATGGGGGTGGAACATCATGCTTTGGGGCTGTTTTTCTGCAAAGGGACCAGGACGACTGATCTGTGTAAAGGAAAGAATGAATGGGGCCATGTATCGTGAGATTTTGAGTGAAAACCTCCTTCCATCAGCAAGGGCATTGAAGATTAAACGTGGCTGGGTCTTTCAGCATGACAATGATCCCAAACACACCGCCCGGGCAACGAAGGAGTGGCTTCGTGAGAAGCATTTCAAGGTCCTGGAGTGGCCTAGCCAGTCTCGAGATCTCAACCCCATAAAACATCTTTGGAGGGAGTTGAAAGTCTGTGTTGCCCAGCAACAGCCCCAAAACATCACTGCTCTAGAGGAGCTCTGCATGGAGGAATGGGCCAAAATACCAGCAACAGTGTGTGAAAACCTTGTGAAGACTTACAGAAAACGTTTGGCCTCTGTCATTGCCAACAAAGGGTATATAACAAAGTATTGAGATAAACTTTTGTTATTGACCAAATACTTATTTTCCACCATAATTTGCAAATAAATTCATTAAAAATCCTACAATGTGATTTTCTGGATTTTTTTTTCTTCATTTTGCCTGTCATAGTTGAAGTGTACCTATGATGAAAATTACAGGTTGCTTTTCCCCCCACTGTATAGATATATATATATTTATTTATTTATATAGATATAAGGTCCTTTGAGATCTTATCTCGGCTGCCATTTGAAACAGATTTGATAATTTCCAGACTTTCCAATTAGAAACCCCCATTTCCCCTTTCCTGTCTTTCCATTTGATTTGATTTGATTTATTAGGATCCCCATTAGCCGGTTCCAATGGCAACAGCTAGTCTTACTGGGGCCCGACACATAACAAAAAAAGACATTACAGGCAAAACACGTTACAATTTACATACATTTAAAAACATGAACATGTAGTGTGTATGTGTGCATCTATCTGTTACACATACACTGACTTTATTTAAATAAAGGTTCAAATAAAAAATATATAAAAAGTACAGTACATGTCAGTACATACACGCAACAAGTAGGTCACATGGGGGAGAGGCGTTGTGCCATGAGGTGTTGCTTTATTTGTTTGTGAAACCAGGTTTGCTGTTCACTTGCACTATATAAGATGGAAGGGAGGTCCATACATTATTCGAAGTGAAATCAGGTGGATGCCTCATTACCCAGTTGATGCTGTTGACTCCAGTCATTTTACCCTATAGGCCTACAGGCCAATGGATGTGTACTAGCCTGTGTGTATTGTCCATATGGTGGTTGTGTGATGTGAAGTGTGCAGTATGTCTGAGTATTGGTTCATACGGACCTTGAACAATGAATGGTGAGGAAGTTATTGGCGATTCCAGTTGTTCATTAACAGGTGAGTTAAGAAAGCAGGTGAGTTGTTGAATCTGAGCGGAACAAAGCAGGTGTGGAAATCCATATATCCTTGTTTTGAAACAAAGCAGTCGATTAATGAAAGATTTCACAGTAAGTAGTTAAATGAATGAAAAACGTTTGAGACATTCAGAGAAGTAAATACATTTTTATAGGCTGTTTTTCACACAGCAATTTTGTTTTCCAACTGGAAAAAGTACATGTGCTGAATGGAATATACATTGCGTGAGAATATTGCGATATTTGGAATACAGAATAAAAGGGATGACAAGTAACCTTTTACTTTTTGGAATTATTAGAACATTTCTGGCAAATGGATTTTACCCACCCACAGCTCAATGTCTTGTCATTGAACATCTCCTCAACATCATTGGTACCAGAACAGGTCATCTAGACTGGGAAATCCAAAGACTCTTATGAAAAATAGGAACATTCATTAGCTTATACGATAAGTCAGAATGGCCCATAGAGGTTGGTGGGGGTGTGTCTGCTGGATGGTGTTGATCGCAGGCCGATGCGAGGCGATATACCCTCACTGTCTGGATGGGATCATGATGAACGTAGTTCTGCTGGATGACGACATCTCTCCCTGGAGTATGAGATTTGTCCGTAGCGCTGTGGAGAGTGCGATCCAGCTCGACGCTGAACTCCCCTGTAAAAGCTGTCCAAACGGTAAATGTAATCATTATTTAAAAACTGTAAATTAATAGAGCATTTGCACAGCGTTGCTGGTTCAAGTCCCACCGTGGCTGAGCCCCCTTAATTGGTAGTGTACAATTATCACATATAGCAGACTATAAAAAACAAAATTGGTTTATAAGGATATCCTCGGCCTACATTGTGTTATAGATGTAAGGACCTTAGCCTAACCTTAATTTTTTGTGATTTAACTTCTCTTATCAGCTCAGATTTGATGTTCTGCTGACTTACTATCTGTGGGTCCGTAATCTTTGTTGCCACCATTATGGTGTATTGATGTTTTCTCTTCCAAGGAGTGAAGCGAAACCTGACTGCAAACTTCCTTGGGCTCGAGACTAGTTTGTACAGCAAGAAAGGCTGCAAAAGCAGCACTTGTGAAGTGGTGGAGACCTTGAAGAACCTAACTGTGAGTGTTAACCAACTCTCTCTCTCTCTCACACACACACACACACACACACACACACACACACACACACACACACACACACACACACACACACACACACACACACACACACACACACACACACACACACACACACACACACACACAGAGATATTCACATATCTAAGCTGCTTCTCCTTTGTTTCAGAAAACAGGCCAGGAGGGCTGGGTTTTGCTAGGGCCCACCTGTACCCATGCAACCTTTCAGATGGTTGAGTAAGTGTTGTGTTGCCATGACACCTTTTCTCTTTTACTTCCTCTATATATATTGCCCTCACCTTTATTCAACTTGTTTACTCTTGTAGTTACATTTTAATAACACAGTAATTTATTGCATACTGTTGTGTCATTCTCCCACTCTCCCCTGTGTGTGTCTGTCTGTCTTTCTGTCTCACATACCCTCCATTCCTCTGCCCATATCCCTCTCTCTCTCTCTCTCTGTCTCTCTCTCGCTGTCTCTCTCTCTCTGTCTCCATCCCTCTTTCTTTCTCTTTCTCTCCCTGTCCCTCCCTCAATCCCTCTCTCCCTCCCCTCTCAATGTTCCAGTCAAGAGGTTGGTCTGAAGCTCCTCATGCCCATCATCTCAGCAGGCAGCTTTGCTCTGTCCTGTGACTACCAAGACAACCTGACCCGCATATTGCCCCCTGCACGCAAGATCTCCACATTCTTCACAAAATTCTGGGACTTCAAAAACAATATCAAACCCAAGTGGTCCACAGCCTTCCTCTATAAGAAGCAGGAGAACACTGAGGACTGCTTCTGGTGAGTGATTTACTTGTGGGTCGCTTGTGAGACATTTGTGAGCTGTTTGTGAGTTTCCTTTGAGTTGCTTTTGAGTCACTTGTGTCCTGACTTGTCAGTTCTGTAGGTGTAATATGCTGGAAAAGGGTGAAGGTGGATATTACCTGACAAGTGATTCCGTGGGCTAATGGACGATTTGATGACTGAGAATATTTATTTGTGTATATTATATTTGCTTAGATGTGATGTTGATACTGATATCATTGTATTTCCCCACCCCTCCTCAGGTACATCAATGCACTTGGTACAGGCTCAGCCCACTTTTCCTTACATGTCAAAAATACCCAAGTTATAACCAAAGCGGAAGACCTTAGAATGGAATTAAACTCCAAAAAGAGGACAAGCAATTGTAAGTAAACCCACATCATCTCACTCCTTTCACAAATCTGGAGGATTGGCAGATAGATAGCCCACCAGGGGGAAGGCCAGCAATGGAGTGTCCAGAACATTTTGAATGGGGTGGACAAGGTGGGGCACAGACCCAGTTTAGGGTGGCCATAACATTTGCAAGGTGGATTTTTTGTATATAATTAGGATGGTTCAACGCATTAAATGCCTCAGCTTAGCGTTGGTACATTTTACAGTTCCAATAAATCACGAGTCAATTCCAAAAGTCTTGTTACAGTGTTTGCATTCAAGGTCAGGGTTTTATAAAAGGGTATTAGCATTCAGCAGTAAATTCACTTGAAAGTGCCATCACAAGTGCAAGTTACACTGTGACATTCGGGGGGCTGTCTATTTTTCTAACTGGACCTTCTATGTGTGCATAGGAGCGATATCATTTTTTTTATGGGCTTTATAGTAAAGATGGAATTTAACTGTAAATATGTATTTCATTTTAATATGTCATGAACACAATCAGTCATTATGTTTTCATCTGATTGTCAAATAAATCACTTCAAAAAGTCGGTTAAATACAGTAGGTTACCTGCGTACGTTCGTCCACTTCAAAAAGTCGGTTAAATACAGTAGGTTACCTGCGTACGTTCGTCCACTTCAAAAAGTCGGTTAAATACAGTAGGTTACCTGCGTACGTTCGTCCACTTCAAAAAGTCGGTTAAATACAGTAGGTTACCTGCGTACGTTCGTCCACTTCAAAAAGTCGGTTAAATACAGTAGGTTACCTGCGTACGTTCGTCCACTTCAAAAAGTCGGTTAAATACAGTAGGTTACCTGCGTACGTTCGTCCACTTCAAAAAGTCGGTTAAATACAGTAGGTTACCTGCGTACGTTCGTCCACTTCAAAAAGTCGGTTAAATACAGTAGGTTACCTGCGTACGTTCGTCCACTTCAAAAAGTCGGTTAAATACAGTAGGTTACCTGCGTACGTTCGTCCACTTCAAAAAGTCGGTTAAATACAGTAGGTTACCTGCGTACGTTCGTCCACTTCAAAAAGTCGGTTAAATACAGTAGGTTACCTGCGTACGTTCGTCCACTTCAAAAAGTCGGTTAAATACAGTAGGTTACCTGCGTACGTTCGTCCACTTCAAAAAGTCGGTTAAATACAGTAGGTTACCTGCGTACGTTCGTCCACTTCAAAAAGTCGGTTAAATACAGTAGGTTACCTGCGTACGTTCGTCCACTTCAAAAAGTCGGTTAAATACAGTAGGTTACCTGCGTACGTTCGTCCACTTCAAAAAGTCGGTTAAATACAGTAGGTTACCTGCGTACGTTCGTCCACTTCAAAAAGTCGGTTAAATACAGTAGGTTACCTGCGTACGTTCGTCCACTTCAAAAAGTCGGTTAAATACAGTAGGTTACCTGCGTACGTTCGTCCACTTCAAAAAGTCGGTTAAATACAGTAGGTTACCTGCGTACGTTCGTCCACTTCAAAAAGTCGGTTAAATACAGTAGGTTACCTGCGTACGTTCGTCCACTTCAAAAAGTCGGTTAAATACAGTAGGTTACCTGCGTACGTTCGTCCACTTCAAAAAGTCGGTTAAATACAGTAGGTTACCTGCGTACGTTCGTCCACTTCAAAAAGTCGGTTAAATACAGTAGGTTACCTGCGTACGTTCGTCCACTTCAAAAAGTCGGTTAAATACAGTAGGTTACCTGCGTACGTTCGTCCACTTCAAAAAGTCGGTTAAATACAGTAGGTTACCTGCGTACGTTCGTCCACTTCAAAAAGTCGGTTAAATACAGTAGGTTACCTGCGTACGTTCGTCCACTTCAAAAAGTCGGTTAAATACAGTAGGTTACCTGCGTACGTTCGTCCACTTCAAAAAGTCGGTTAAATACAGTAGGTTACCTGCGTACGTTCGTCCACTTCAAAAAGTCGGTTAAATACAGTAGGTTACCTGCGTACGTTCGTCCACTTCAAAAAGTCGGTTAAATACAGTAGGTTACCTGCGTACGTTCGTCCACTTCAAAAAGTCGGTTAAATACAGTAGGTTACCTGCGTACGTTCGTCCACTTCAAAAAGTCGGTTAAATACAGTAGGTTACCTGCGTACGTTCGTCCACTTCAAAAAGTCGGTTAAATACAGTAGGTTACCTGCGTACGTTCGTCCACTTCAAAAAGTCGGTTAAATACAGTAGGTTACCTGCGTACGTTCGTCCACTTCAAAAAGTCGGTTAAATACAGTAGGTTACCTGCGTACGTTCGTCCACTTCAAAAAGTCGGTTAAATACAGTAGGTTACCTGCGTACGTTCGTCCACTTCAAAAAGTCGGTTAAATACAGTAGGTTACCTGCGTACGTTCGTCCACTTCAAAAAGTTTTATTTTGATTTTTTTTTACCTACGCCGGCGACGCTGGACTGATTGTGCGCCGCCCTATGGGACTCCCAATCACGTCCAAATGTGATACAGCCTGGAATCGAACCAGGGACTGTAGTGACACCTCTTGCACTGAGATGCAGTGCCTTAGACCGTCGGGAGCGAAATGCACTGTGCACCCGCCATTTGAATGGAAAGAGATATCTATTACAAACACCATAAGTGTATTGACATTCAGCCTACAAAGTGACGTGCATTCATGGATAATTTTTTTTACTTATAAGAAAAAACAACAATGTAGAAAATAATTTATAATTTGTGTTTCATAATATTCCTTCAATTCGCACAAGGCTGAATCCATTTCATCAGAGAAAGCATCTAAGCGAGGCAAAGAGCCTCCCTCTGTCTTGTTATATGAAGCCCATGTACTTTTGAAGTCAGAAGTTTACATACACTTAGGTTGGAGTCATTAAAACTAGTTTTTCAACCACTCCACAATTTTCTTGTTAACAAACTTTAGTTTTGGCAAGTCAGTTAGGATATCTACTTTGTGCATGACACAAGTAATTCTTCCAACAATTGTTTACAGACAGATTTTTTCACTTACATTTCACTGCATCACAATTCCAGTGGGTCAGAAGTTTACATACACCAAGTTGACTGTGCCTTTAAACAGCTTGGAAAATTCCAGAAAATGATGTCATATCTTTAGAAGCTTCTGATAGGCTAATTGACATCATTTGAGTCAATTGGAGGTGCATCTGTGGATGTATTTCAAGACCTACCTTCAAACTCAGTGCATCTTTGCTTGAAATCATGGGAAAATCAAAAGATATCAGCTAAGACCCCAGAAAAATAATTGTAGACCTCCACAAGTCTGGTACCACTTTGGGAGCAATTTCCAAATGCCTGAAGGTACCACGTTCATCTGTACAAACAACAGTACGCAAGTATTTATTTTTTATTTTTTATTTTACCTTTATTTAGCCAGGCAAGTCAGTTAAGAACAAATTCTTATTTTCAATGACGGCCTGGGAACAGTGGGTTAACTGCCTGTTCAGGGGCAGAACGACAGATTTGTACCTTGCCAGCTCGGGGGTTTGAACTCGCAACCTTCCGGTTACTAGTCCAACGCTCTAACCACTAGGCTACCCTGCCGCCATGGGGCCACGCAGCCGTCATACCGCTCAGGAAGGAGACGCCTAGAGATGAAGGTACTTTGGTGCGAAAAGTGCAAATAAATCCCAGAACAACAGCAAAGGACCTTGTGAAGATGCTGGAGGAAACAGGTACAAAAGTATCTATATCCACAGTAAAACGAGTCCTATATCGACATAACCTGAAAGGCCGCTCAGCAAGGAAGAAGCCACTGCTCCAAAACTGTTGTAAAAAAGCCAGACTACGGTTTGCAACTGCACATGGGGACAAAGTTCTTACTTTTTGGAGAAATGTCCTCTGGTCTGATGAAACAAAAATAGAATGACCATCATTATATTTGCAGGAAAAAGGGGGAGGCTTGCAAGCCGAAGAACACCATCCCAACCGTGAAGTACGGGGGTGGCAGCATCATGTTGTGGGGGTGTTTTGCTGCAGGAGGGACTGGTGCACTTCACAAAATAGATTGCATAATGAGGGAGGAAAATTAAGTGGATATATTGAAAAAAACATCTCAAAACATCAGTCAGTCAAGTTAAAGCTTGGTCCGAAATGGGTCTTCCAAATGGACAATGACCCCAAGCATACTTCCAAAGTTGTGGCCAAATGGCTAAAGGACAACAAAGTCAAGGTATTGGAGTGGCCATCACAAAGCCCTGATCTCAATCCAACATAATATTTGTGGGCAGAACTGAAAAAGCATGTGCGAGCAAGGAGGCCTACAAACCTGACTCAGTTACACCAGCTCTGTCAGGAGAAATGGGCCAAAATTCACCCAACTTATTGTGGGAAGCTTGTGGAAGGCTCCCCAAAACGTTTTACCCAAGTTAAACAATTTAAAGGCAATGTTACCAAATACTAATTGAGTGTACGGAAACTTCTGACCCACTGGGAATGTGATGAAAGAAATAAAAGCTGAAATATATCATTCACTCTACTATTATTCTGACATTTCACATTCTTAAAATGAAGTAGTGATCCTAACTGACCTAAAATTGAATTTTTATTAGGATTAAATGTCAGGAATTGTGAAACTGAGCTTAAATGTATTTGTCTAAGGTGTATGTAAACTTCCGACTTCAACTGTAAGTGGACACCTGCTCGTCGAACATCTCATTCCAAAATCATAGTCATTAATGCGGAGTTGGTCCCCCTTTGCTGCTATAACAGCCAGTGGACTCTTATGGGAAGGCTTTCCACTAGATGTTGGAACATTACTGTGGGCACTTGCTTCCATTCAGCCACAAGAGCATTAGTGAGGTCGGGCACTGATGTTGGGCGATTAGGCTTAGCTCGCAGTCGTTCCAATTCATTCCAAAGGCGTCGATGGGTTTGAGGTCAGGGCTCTGTGCAAGCCAGTCAAGTTCATCCACACAGTTCTCAACAAACCATTTCTGTATGGACCTCGCTTTGTGCATGGGGGCATTGTCATGCTGAAACTGCCAAGGGCCTTCCTCAAACTGTTACCACAAATTTGGAAGCACAGAATTGTATGGAATGTCATTGTATGCTGTAATGTTAAGATTTCCCTTCACTGGAACCAAGGGGCCTAGCACGAACCATGAAAAACAGCCCCAGACCATTATTCCTCCTCCACCAAACATTACAGTTGGCACTATGGATTCTTGCATGTAACGTTCTCCTGGCATCCGCCAATCCCAGATTCGTTCATCGGAGTGCCAGATGGTGAAGTGTGATTCATCACTCCAGAGAACGGTTGGCATTGCGCATGTGATCTTAGGCTTGCGTGTGGCTGCTCGGCCACGGTTGCAACACTCACTCGGTAGTGAGTGTTGCAACCGAGGACAAACTATTTTTGTGTGCTATGCACTTCAGCACTCGCCGTTCCCATTCTGTGAGCTTGTGTGGCCTACCACTTCGCGGCTGAGGCGTTGTTGCTCCTAGATGTTTCCACTTCACAATAACAGCAGTTACAGATGACCGGGGAAGTTCTAGCAGGGCAGAAATGTGACAAACTGACTTGTTGGAAAGGTGGCATCTTATGACGGTGCCACGTTGAAAGTCACTGAACTCTTCAGTAAGGCCGTTCTACTGTATGTCTATGGAGATTGCATGGCTGTGTGCTAGATTTTATACACCTGTCAGCAACGAGTGTGGCTGAAATGGGTGTCCAAATCATTTTGGCCGTGTAGTTTATCTCATGCTGTCTGGCCAAAAAGAATATGACTATTTTCTATACTATTTTTGTCTAGACAGCATGTCATACTATTTTTGACCAGGTAGCATCAGATACATGGGTTTTGTATCGCTTGCTCGGATGCTTTCTCAGGTGAGATTGATGTCAGTGTCCGTCTTTGTCAAAGTTATCAAAATATTCAGAGACTAATCAGATTTCGGGGAGGGGGGGGCGCGCCATTGAAGGCCACGACTCTCTCTCTCTCTCTCTCTCTCTCTCTCTCTCTCTCTCTCTCTCTCTCTCTCTCTCTCTCTCTCTCTCTCTCTCTCTCTCTCTCTCTATATATATATATATATATATATATATATATATATATATATATATATATATATATATATATATATATATATATATATCTCACTCACTCTCCTCTTCACTGACTGTGCAGTGTTCATAGTGTGTGGGACACCAGGAGATATCGTGGACCTGAAAAATGGAACTATGGAGGTTGATCCTAGTGTTGTCTTCATCCTGGTCGATCTTTACAAGTTAGTCCTCTCTCTTTCTCTCACTCTCTCTCTCTCTATCCTCATTTCTCTCTCTGTCTCTCTGCCTCTCTCTCTCGCTCTCTCTCTCGCTTTTTCTCTCTCCCCAGTCTATTATTTGTGTTTGCATTTTTTCACTTGAAAAAGTACAACGAGGCTTAATACTGTAATCGCCTTGCTTGTCGGAGAGCACCAGTGTTTGCAGTGTCATTAACAATGCACCCATGACTCCCCACAGTGATAAGTACTACACCAATAAGTCCTCTATCCCTGCTATGAAGAACGTGTTGGTTCTCACCATGCCCAACACTAGGAACTATACTGTGGACACAGACCTGGGCAACAACGTGACGGTGAGACACCCTGCTGGGCTGGGGCCCTGTCTATCATTGTACTCTGAGGTTGTGTCCAAAATAGCATTCTATTCCCTATGTACTGTACACACTAAAAACAAATGGTTCTATATAGTGCCAAATAAGGGTCAATTGGCTTGTAACCATAGCAGATTACGTTTTGCTGCTAAATAGATACATTCTTTGAAAGTTCTATAAAGAACCATGCTCATAAGGTTCAACATGTAACAAGTATGTTGCTATAAAAACCACTTCCAACAGTCCCGCTATGGTTACAATCCTTTTGGGGCTACTTTATGGAGAATGGTTCTATATAGAACCTTTCTCAATCTCAAAGGTTCATTGTTTATCTTTTTGAAGAACCATACAGTTTTTTAAAATTCTGGTTAGCCATATGATATTGTTAAAATTCCATAGGTGTTATAATTGTATTAATTGACAAGTTGAATCAGGAGTTCTAGCTCTGGAACTGCTTAGGATCCCTAAGAATAGAATTGAGAACCACTGATAGAGTCAAGTGTTCTCAATTGACACAAAGTCATACGTGAGTCTTTCACAAGACTCCGTCACTGGCCATAGTTATATATAACATGTAATGGCACTACTGCCCTAAATGTTTACATTAAGAATCTCAGAAAACATCCGACAAAAAATTATTTAGCTTTTTTTATTTTTTATTTTGCTTTTAACAAAACAGATTACATTAACTGGAATGACACTCACTCACAGTTGCACAAAAAGAGCTGTGAGCAATCCATGCCCCAAAATATTATAATGAACTGCTGCCCCTACATTTGAATTATCACTAAAGAAGAAAAAAGTAATGGACTACTTTTGACCAGGGTGCAATCGATCTCCGCTCTCTCCAGATGAATGACTATATGGCAGCGTACCATGACGCAGTGCTACTGTTTGGTCAGGTGATGAAGAAGATCTGGAGCAAGCCTGAGTCTGAGCTCAACCACACGGAGGTAGTCAATATCAACCACTTCAGAAACATCTCATTTGACGGTAAGAGACCAGGAAACAACACATAAAGCCATGTGGTCTGGCCTGGACATATGGCCACCTGTGTGTGTGTGTGTGTGTGTGTGTGTGTGTGTGTGTGTGTGTGTGTGTGTGTGTGTGTGTAGTTCTGTAGATCTGTTTAGTGTAAGCTGTGTATATGCGTTTCCATAAAGGCATCGCAGGCCACTACAAGCTGGATGACCATGGGGACAGAGACGTGAATTTTTCAGTCATTTACACCACCACTGACAACAAGGTAGGTCAGCTATCATCATTTACATTTTTAGTAATTTAGCAGATGACTTACATCATTCTATCGTGTCAATTTGAATGTTTTAACACTTTCCCTGTCTCCTCCGCAGTACGAAACTTTATTTATATTCAACACTGTCTACAACTACACCAGCATCGTCAACAGTAAACCATCCTTCATCTGGGGCAGACATCTCCCAAATGACATTCCAGACCAGGGTAAGGGTTAAACTAAAGCTGAGCGACATGCACAGAAATCCATATCACGATAAATTGCCTGAATTGATGTGCACAGTTTTTTTAATGATCCTTTAAACTACTACTACTAGTTTGATGGTTGTAGTCATCAATTGTACCATTATCAATCACCCATATTAGCAAACTTATTTCATTTTAAACTTCACGTTTCTCTAGTATAGGCTACAGTTCATTCGGAATGTTTTCAGACCCCTTGACTTTTTCCACATTTTGTTACGTTACATACTTATTCTAAAATGGATTCAAATAATTGTTTTCCTTATCAATCTACACACAATACCCCATAATGACAAAGCAAAAACCGTTTTTTAGAAATGTGTAAAAAATAAAAAACAGAAATACCTTATTTACAAAAGTATTCAGATCCTTTGCTATAAGACACAAAATGGAGCTCAGGTGAATCCTGTTTCATTGATCATCCTTGAGATGTTTCTACAACTTGATTGGAGTCCATCTGTGGTAAATTCAATTGATTAGACAATATTTGGAAAGGCACACAACTGACTATATAAGGTCCCACAGTTGACAGTGCATGTCCGAGCAATAACAAGCCATGAGGTCGAAGGAATTGTGCGTTGAGCTCCGAGACAGGATTGTGTCAAGGCACAGATCTGGGGAAGGGTACCAAAAAAGGGTACCAAAACATTTCTGCAGCATTGAAGGTCCACAAGAACACAGTGGCCTCCATCATTCTTAAATGGAAGAAGTTTGGAACCACCAAGACTGATCCTAGAGCTGGCCACTCGGACAAACTGAGCAATCGGGGGAGAAGGGCCTTGGTCAGGGAGGTGACCGAGAACCCGACGGTCACTCTGACAGAGCTCCAGAGTTCCTCTTTGAAGAACCTTCCAGAAGGACAACTGTCTCTTCAGCACTCCACCAATCAGGCCTTTATGGTAGAGTGGCCCGATGAAAGCCATTCTTCAGTAAAAGACATGACAGCTCATTGGAGTTTGCCGAAAGGCACCAAAAGGACTCTCAGACCATGAGAAACAAGATTATCTGTGCTGATGAAACCAAGCTTGAACTCCTTGGTCTGAATGCCAACCATCGCGTCTGGAGGAAACCTGGCACCATCCCTACGGTGAAGCATGGTGGCGGCAGCATCATGCTGTGGTGATTTTGTTTCAGACCAGAGACTGGGAGACTAGTCAGGATCGAGGGAAAGATGAATGAAGCAAAGTACAGAGAGATCCTTGATGAAAACCTGTTCCAGAGCGCTCAGGATCTCTGACTGGGGCGAATGTTCACCTTACAATAGGACAACGACCCTAAGAACACAGCCAAGACAACACAGGAGTGGCTTCGGGACAAGTCTCTGAATGTCCTTGAGTGGCCCAGCCAGAGCCCAGACTTGAACCCGCTCGAACATCTCTGGAAATACCTGAAAATAGCTGTGTAGCGACACTCCCCATTCCAACCTGACAGAGCTTGAGAGGATCTGCAGAGAAGAATGGGAGAAACTCCCCAAATACAGGTGTGCCAAGATTGTAGCATCATACCCAAGAACACTCTACGCTGTAATCAATGCCAAAGGTGCTTCAATAATGTACTGAGTCTGAATACTTAAGTAAATGTGATATTTCAGTTTTGTATATGTAATATAATAACAAAAATGTCTGAAATGCTGTTTTTGCTTTATCATTATGGGGTATTTTGTGTAGATTGATGAGGGAAAAAACTATTAATCATTTTTAGAATAAGGCTGTAACGTAACAGAATGTGGAAAACGTCAACAGGTCTGAATACTTTTCGAATGCACTGTACTCATAATGGACGATTTCACCAAAATGTCTGCGATAAGTGATCGGTATGGTCTGTGTCTTTCATATTCGTTTTTCATCCCAGATCTGATCGATAAGACAGATATGGGCCAAGAACCAGTGTTGTGAGATCAGGGTGGCAGGTAGCGTAGGGGTTAAGAGCATTGGGTCAGCAATCAAAAGGTTGCTGTTTCAAAACTGTAAGCCAACTAGATTATTCACCAAGTTGTCTTGGGGATTCGACAGCGATCTTAAGCAAGGCACTGAAACCTAAGTTGCTCAACTTCAATGTACAGTAATACCACCTAAATTACCCCCTTCCCTGCACACTCATTGAGAAATTGTGTAGCTATGACGCAGTCCATTTTATTGGTCTCCTCATCATAATCATGACCCCCCCCCCCCAGGTTTGGGGGTGCAGAACATCGTTGTCATCGTCTTAGGTGTCACTGTGGTGGTGGTGGCTACCATCGCATTCATCTTCTACAGGTAAAGCACAAGTTAGAATCACCTTAAATCTGCCATTTTGGTGCCTGATTCCATAGAGGGTTGTTTTATCTATCATGGTATGTTCAGGGTGACCATAGAAATATAATTACCAGAACAGGAACCCCCAGTCAAGTATAACTATTTTTATGGGGGAGACCTCTTACACTGTGTTGCTATCTGTTACCAGGCAGAACAGGAGAGAGCGCCAGGTGAGGAAGAGATGGTCTCACATCCACTCTGACCTCATCACCCCGCTGGAGTATAACGAACGTAGCTTGGTCTGCCTCAAGGTCAGCTAGTTCATCAGTGTGCGGCGCCCCTAAGCATGTCATCATTGTGAGATCTCAAAGTTAAGTCACATTCTCTAATACGTCTTCTAACTCCCGTCTATGTCCATTTGTTTGTCAGATTGACGAAGACCACAGGACAAACAAAAGTTATATGATCCGCCAAGGACGCTATGATAAAAAGGTAACTCAAACTTATACAGGGCCTTCAGAAATAATTCACACCCCTTGACTTTTTCCACATTTTGTGGTGTTACAGCCTGAATTTAAAGTGGACTAAATAGAGTTTTTTTTTTCACTAACCTACATACAATAACCCATAATGTGAATGTGGAATTATGTTCTTTGAAATTTTTACAAATTAATTAAAAATGGAAAGCTGAAATTTCTTGAGTCAATAAGTATTTAACCCCTTTGTTATGGCAAGCCTAAATAAGATCAGGAGTAAAAATATGTGTTTTTGTTTTAAAAAATCACTCAGTTTCCAAATCATAAAACAAAACAATGAATTATCCAACCAAAATGTAGAATTACATTCTTCAGTGATTCACATTGGTTCTATCACTCAAAATTATAACCCTCAATTTAACACACATCAACACTGGCAGAATGAACATTTATTTTAACATACAATATATTTAACCTATAATTCCAGTATTAACTTTCTCATCATGATTACAATTACAGATCCGTATCTCAATGCATTCTCAGCCTAAATGACTATACATTTAGCAGTGTTTAGACCTCATCAATCGAAATAAAACAATTTCAAACAAGTCTAAATCAATTACGGGCACGGTTGACCAACCCCCTCCCTTTCCCGGCACTCTTCTGGCATTTCTTCATCTTCAGATAGCTTCACAGTTCAAAGTGGATGGCCCATGACAATGTCCCAATTTCAATGTCTCACCTGAGCCCCACCACAACGCCTATTATGTCTTGTCCATTTGCCCACCAGTATAGCAGCAACATAAGACAAGTTTTGGAACGGATCTCTCTTCATGGTCAAATGATCCCTTGATGACTATCTGTAGTCACAATCCATAATCTTGAGAAAGGACCGATCAGAACAACAGTTTAGTTCAGTTCATTTCTGATTCAGGAAATCCAGACAAGCATTGACTGCATGACAAATGATTCCTTTTACCAATATTCTTAATACCAATTTCTAAAACAAATGTTAAAGAAAATAACATCACATTCTGTTGAAACAATTTTTCCAAATTGGCTTATACTCCCCCTGACACTGTCAACCTCATCACAGAGTCATAGGATCAGGAAATTATACCGATCATCCAGCAGACCCAATCTGGTGAGATTTATATTGAAACAAAACAGACAAACAACAATACACTCCTTCATACATCATTCAACACATTCCGACATATTACTCAAGGTGTGTAAACTTCAATCCAAAAACCTCAGACTGGTAATTTCCCTATTTTGACACATGACTCACAATGTGATCAATGTATAAAAAACCACAGCACTGCAAATCAAATTAGAATTACTACCCTTAATAACTCCATTACATGTTTTATTTACCCAGAACTTGATTCAAGGAATAGAAAAATAGACCAGAGACAGGACTAACCTTCTCGTGGTCCGAATCACACATAACTATTAACTATAAACTTCTCCGTAATTATCAGTATGATAAATAAACTTCAAATCATCATCCAATGTCTCTCAGCTTTCCAGCGAGGGTGACCACACTAGAAAGTCAGGACAGAGGTCAGAGGACATTCAAACCATTCAAATAAGTGTTTCTTTCTCTACTACACAAATTATTTAAAAACAGTCAAACATTTCATACATTTCGTATCCAAGGTAAGTTTCTTCGGTACATTTTTAATCAAAAATAATTCATGTGTTCATTTAAAACTCAGAAAATAAACATTTAAGAAAATTCCATGTGTGTGACAATTTAAGATATATTTTCTCTAACTGTGAAAAACCCAATAAAAACAAATGAAATAAAATTGGCTAACTCTTAAGCAATCCAAACAATTCAAATTCTAAACTCTTATTTTTCAATTAACTTACTTTCCTTTGTTACCTTCACTAGTCTACATCTCTGTTTCCTTTAACTCAGAAATCCCTCTACAATCTCTACTATACTCTACCTCTGTCTTTCCGTCGAATGTTACAATTAGATTTTTTTAATTATAGTAAAAACAAACATAACTTCTGCTCACAGGGAGGCCACTTTAATTACTTTGTTTCACTGGTTGTACTTTCCCATATGATGCCTTGTGACCCTGCTCTACCAGTTTACTAATGTGGTGATGTGGTGATGTAATTTTTCTATCTTGAAAGGAAAACCCAGAGTTACCTCTGCTGCAGAAAATAAGTTCATTAGAGTTACCAGCCTCAGAAATTGCAGCCCAAATAAATGCTTCACAGAGTTCAAGTAACAGACACATCTCAACATCAGCTGGTCAGAGGAGACTGCGTGATTCAGGCCTTCATGGTGGAATTGCTGGAAAGAAACCATTACTAAGGGACACCAATAAGAAGAAGAGACTTGCTTGGGCCAAGAAACATGAGCAATGGACATTAGACAGGTAGAATTATGTCCTTTGTTCTGATGAGTCCATATGTGAGATTTTTTGTTCCAATCGCCGTGTCTTAGTGAGACGCAGAGTAGGTGAACGGATGACCTCCGCATGTGTGGTTTTCACCGTGAAGCATGGAGGAGGAGGGGTGATGGTGTGGGGTGCTTTGCTGGTGACACTGTCTGTGATTTATTTAGAATTCAATTAAATTTGACCACGTAGGAGAGTGATGAAGTGCTGTATCAGAGGACCTGGCCTCCACAATCAACCAACCTCAACCCAGTTGAGATGGTCTGGGATGAATTGGACCGCAGAGTAAAGGAAAAGCAGCCAACAAGAATGATTTATTTCAGCTTTTATTTCTTTCATCACCTTCCCAGTTGGTCAGAAGCTTACATACACTCAATTAGTATTTGGTAGTATTGCCTTTAAATTGTTTAACTTGGGTCAAACATTTCAGGTAGCCTTCCACAAGCTTCCCACAATAAGTTGGGTGAATTTTGACCCATTCCTCCTGACAGAGCTGGTGTAACTGTGTCAGGCCTCCTTGCTCGCACACAATTTTTCAGTTCTGCCCACAAATTGTCTACAGGATTGAGGTGAGGGCTTTGTGACGACCACTCCAATACCTTGTCTTTGTTGTTCTTAAGCCATTTTGCCAAAACTTTGGAAGTATGCTTGGGGTCATTGGCCATTTGGAAGACCCATTTGCGACCAAGCTTTAACTTCCTGACTGATGTCTTGAGAGGTTGCTTCAATATAGCCACATAATTTTCCACCCTCATGATGCCATCTATTTTGTGAAGTGCACCAGTCCCTCCTACAGCAAAGAACCTCCACAACATGATGCTGCCACCCTCGTGCTTCACGGTTGGGATGGTGTTCTTCGGCTTGCAAGCCTGCCCCTGTTCTGCCAAACATAACAACGGTCATTATGGCCAAACAGTTCTATTTTTGTTTCATCAGACCAGAGGGCATTTCTCCAAAAAGTAAGAACTTTGTCCCCATGTGCAGTTGCAAACCGTAGTCTGGCTTTTTTATGGCGGTTTTGGAGCAGTGGCTTCTTCCTTGCTGAGCGGCCTTTCAGGTAATGTCGATATAGGACTCGTTTTACTGTGGATAAAGATACTTTTGTACCTGTTTCCTCCAGCATCTTCACAAGGTCCTTTGCTTGTTGTTCTGGGATTGATTTGCACTTCTCGCACCAAAGTACGTTCATCTCTAGGAGACAGAACGTGTCTCTTTACTGAGCGATATGACGGCTGTGTGGTCCCATGGTGTTTATACTTGTGTACTATTGTTTGTACAGATGAACGTGGTACCTTCAGGTGTTTGACCCAGACTTGTGGATTTCTCTAATTTTTACATTTTTCTTAAAATACATCCACAGGTACACCTCCCATTGACTCAAATGATGTCAATTAGCCTACCAGAAGCATCGAAAGCCATGACATCATTTTCTGGAATTTTCCAAGCTGTTTAAAGGCACAGTCAACTTAGTGTATGTAAACTTCTGACCCACTGAAATTGTGATACAGTGAATTATAAGTGAAACAATCTGTCTGTAAACAATTGTTGGAAAAATTACTTGTGTCATGCACAAAGTAGATGTCCTAACCGACTTGCCAAAACTATAGTTTGTTAACAAGAAATTTGTGGAGTGGTTGAAAAACAAGTTTTAATGATTCCAGCCTAAGTGTATGTAAACTTCCGACTTCAACTCTACATACATACATATAAATAGCCATATATACACATGTAGGTTAAAGCAACTATCACGGCTCAGTGACCGATACAGTGGTCAGGTCAGGTGTATTGTATACTCATGTTGCCAGACTCCTTCACTTTGACACTTGAAGATGGATCTTGAGGGAGCTGGATAAGGTCAGGTGTACTAAGGCTACTGCTGTTGTCATGGTGATGAAGGTCAGGTTTACTGAGGCAACTGTTGTTGTCATTGTTTCAGATTGTGATCCTGAAGGAGCTGAAGCACTCGGACGGGAACTTTAACAAGAGACAGAGGATAGAGCTCAACTCGGTGAGTCACCGATTATACAGCAAGTTTGATAATGTCCGGTAGACTACTAAAGGGTCTCAAGTTTGATAATATCCGGTAGACTACTAAAGGGTATCAAGTTTGATAATGTCCGGTAGACTACTAAAGGGTATCAAGTTTGATAATGTCCGGTAGACTACTAAAGGGTATCAAGTTTGATAATGTCCAGTAGACTACTAAAGGGTATCAAGTTTGATAATGTCCGGTAGACTACTAAAGGGTATCAAGTTTGATAATGTCCGGTAGACTACTAAAGGGTCTCAAGTTTGATAATATCCGGTAGACTACTAAAGGGTATCAAGTTTGATAATGTCCGGTAGACTACTAAAGGGTATCAAGTTTGATAATGTCCGGTAGACTACTAAAGGGTATCAAGTTTGATAATGTCCAGTAGACTACTAAAGGGTATCAAGTTTGATAATGTCCGGTAGACTACTAAAGGGTATCAAGTTTGATAATGTCCGGTAGACTACTAAAGGGTATCAAGTTTGATAATGTCCGGTAGACTACTAAAGGGTATCAAGTTTGATAATGTCCAGTAGACTACTAAAGGGTATCAAGTATGCCTTTTTACATGTGTCCATGTGGTATCTTTGTTTAGTTGTTCATATTTGATTTGATTATAACTCCTATTGCTTATTATATCCAATCTCCCTGATTTACAGCTTCTGCACATTGACTACTACAACCTGACTAAGTTCTATGGCACAGTCAAGTATGATCATGGTGTGTTTGGGGTGTTCGAGTACGGCGAGAGGGGATCTCTAAGGGTGAGAAACACACATGCAAACACGCACGCACGCCCACACACACTTTCCCATTTGAACTTTTAACTTCTTCCTTCCTCAGTGTGTGCTGAATGACAATATTTCATACCCAGAGGAGACCTTCATGGACTGGGAGTTTAAGATCTCTGTAATGTACGACATCGCCAAGGTGAGCTAGCAACAACTCTAGTCTACACTCTGCTGTTGGTTTGTATGAGCTCAGAAAATGCCAACTCAGAGCAATTTACTGTAAGATGCTAAAACCTTAGCCAAGCTAAAACCCTATCCAATAGTTTTTACCTTGTCAATATTGATATACATTTCTGAAGTGCTTTGATCCATTTGACAACATTGAGTCATTGAAATACAGTAGGCCTTTATTCAAAGACAAAACCTCCTCCCCTTTCTTCATCTCCGCAGGGTATGTCCTACCTCCATTCCAGTGACATCCAGGTCCATGGCCGTCTCAAGTCCACTAACTGTGTGGTGGACAACCGCATGGTGGTCAAGATCACTGGCTTTGGCTGCAACACTATTCTAAACCCAGGCAGAGGTAGGAACTATTACTTCGGTAGAACTAGACCCCTGAGGTCTGTCTGTCCTAGGATGTCTCTTTCTGTCTTATCCCTGTTCTGCCCCTTGTTTTTTTACCTATCCTCCCCTATCCCCTCACTCTCCTTTCCTCTCCATCCTTCCCCTCCTTTTTCTCCCTCATCAGACCTGTGGACAGCTCCAGAGCACCTGCGAAGACAGGGGATCTCCCAGAAGGGAGATGTCTACAGCTTTGCCATCATCGCCCAGGAGATAGTTCTCAGGAGGAAAACCTTTTACACCGAGGCCTACTCCGACCGCACAGGTTAAACACATTCCTATATAACACCTTATATAGAAATTCAGAACAGGATCATTGCATCAGCTTTGCTATACTGTAGTTACCCTTATTTAAAATGTAATCTTTGGCACTTTGAGTGGTCCTGCATTTAATTCTGGGGAAGTATCGACCCCTCCTGGTCAACTGTAGCATTGTTCAGTTGAGCTCAACATAGTGTAGCAGATTAACAAGACGCTCACACAAGTTGTTCTGTCTTCATCAGAGAAAATGGCCAGAGTGCAGTACCCTATCAAAATAACCTATTTCAGACCTGATCTGAATTTTGAGACTGCAGGAGAAAAAGAACTGGAGGTAAGATTGGCATTTGCTTGTGTGTTTGTCTCTGTTTGTGTGCAACAGAGAGAAAGAGAGAGACAGAGATAGGGGGGGGGGGGGGGGGGGGGGATTACAGTACAGAGAAAGACAGATATAGAGATAGAGAGTCTGTAATCCACTTTGGCTTGTACATTTATTTTATTCTGAATGCCCACAGGTGTACATGCTGATAAAGATCTGCTGGGATGAGGACCCAGAGCGAAGGCCTGACTTTAAGAAGATAGAGAGCTCACTGGGGAAGATCTTCAGGTACCAGCTACCTACTTTCTTTTATTGGATAGAGCTAAACACTTTATCAGAAAGGTGAAGAATACATTTACAAAGATGGTAAAATGTCTCTGTAACATGACAATAAATAGAGATATAAGTAAGACCAACATGGTTATGGTTTGCAGTGCTTCTAAATAACTAACATGTAGTTGCTGTAAAGCTGCACCCATCTCTTTCATTTAAGATACATTTGAGAAATCCCTCACAAGGGCAGCACCTACATGTGCTGCCCTTGTTGTGTGTGTATATGTGTGTGTGACTGATCCTGTTCTTTTTTTCCATAGTAACTTGCACAACCAGGCTAATGAGAGTTACATGGACAACCTGATCCGTCGTCTACAGATGTACTCCCGGAACCTGGAGCACCTGGTGGAGGAGAGGACGGCGCTGTACAAGGCTGAGAGAGACAGGGCCGACTGCCTCAACTTCATGCTGCTGCCTCGGTCAGTCGACAAACAACAACAAAAAGGAACAGATACCCGAACACAGTTCCATGTTCTTGTTTTATAAAGTGCAGTGTTTCGACCAGGTCTTTGTCAGACTGCACAACCAGAAAACCACTTTAAGACCAGCAAATGACCTCTCTCTCTCCTCTCTCCAGTCCTGTGGTGCGTTCTCTGAAGGAGACAGGCATCGTGGAGCCGGAGCTGTTTGAGGAGGTGACGGTGTACTTCAGCGACATCGTGGGCTTTACCACCCTGTGCCAATACAGCACCCCCATGGAAGTGGTGGACATGCTCAACGACATCTACAAGGGCTTCGACAGCATCCTCGACCACCACGACGTATACAAGGTTAGGGTTGAGGTTAGGGTTAAGGTTGTGGTTGATGCTATGCTTACTGTATACGAAAACGTTTAGTTCAATAGCAGATGTATAGCTTCTATATCTTCCTTCTTGTCCTGTGTCAGGTGGAGACGATAGGTGATGCGTACATGGTCGCGTCGGGGTTGCCTCGGCGGAACGGGAACAGGCACGCGGTGGACATCTCCCGCATGGCCCTGGACATTCTGGCATTTATGGGGACCTTCCAGCTCAGACATCTGCCGGGACTACCTGTGTGGATCCGCATTGGGATGCACTCAGGTATCCGTAGCTCTCCAAGTCCTATCCTGAATTCATAACACGTCCTTCTCTCTCCTCGTACATATCATCAATACAAAACCTCCTTCGTCTCTGCTCTTTCCTGTAACATCCCTCACTCTCTCTCCTCCCTCTGTCTGTCATCAATACCCCCCTTAAGTCTCACTACTTGTTCCCTAGGCCCCTGTGCAGCAGGAGTGGTGGGGATAAAGATGCCCAGATACTGCCTGTTTGGAGACACAGTCAACACTGCCTCTAGCATGGAGTCAACGGGACATCGTAAGCAGGCTACAGGAACACTGGAAATATCCACACCAAATCTACACAAACATTTCATGTTCACATCAGCTGTCATATCAGGTGAGTAAAATACAACTCTGTCTCTCTCCGCCCAGCCCTGAGAATCCACGTCAGTCAGCCCACCATCAGCATCCTACAGAGGACAGACTGCAAGTTTGAGTACGAGAAGAGAGGGGAGACTTTTCTCAAGGTATGGACATGGCACATGCCGCTTTGCGCTTTATCATGATAGAATCATACAGATTTTTTTTGATGCCATTTGAACTATTTAGTACTCTTATCTACTGTGTTGAATATCAGATAATATTGTGTGTGTGTATATATATATCCCAGGGTAAAGGCACAGAGTTGACCTACTGGTTGACAGGTGAAACAGGAGAGGACTACAACCTGCCAACGCCACCGACAGCGTGAGTTAACCTGCTGCTAATTTATATGGTCCCCTATAACTTAGTCACGAGAATGTACATCACTAGAGCTACACGTCATCTTTAGACCTATCTATATTATTAACTTCTACATTCATGTCTTTCTTCCATTTTGTAGGGTAAACAGATATCATTAGAGCTACATATCTACAATGCATTCAGAAAGTATTCAGACCCCTTTCCTTTTTCCACATTTTGTTACGTTACAGCCTTATTCAAAAATGTATTAAATTATTTGTTTCCCTTACCAATCTACACACAATACCCAATAATGACAAAGCAAAAACAGCAAATGTTTTAAAAATTAAAAACAGAAATACCATATTTACAAAAGTATTCCGACCCTTTGCTATGAGACTCGAAATTGAGCTCAGGTGCATCTTGTTTCCCTTGAGCATTCTTGAGATGTTTCTACAACTTGATTTGAGTCCACCTGTGGTAAATTCAATTGATTGGATATGATTGGGAAAGGCACACACCTGTCTATTTAAAGGTCCCACAGTTGACAGTGCATGTCAGAGCAAAAACTAAGCCACGAGGTCGAAGGAATTGCCTGTAGAGCTCTGAGACAGGATTGTGTCAAGGCACAGATCTGGGGTAGAGTACCAAAACATTTCTGCAGCATTGAAGTTCTCCAAGAACACAGTGGCCTCCATCATTCTTAAATGGAAGAAGTTCCTATAAGTTCCTGTAGCTGGCCACCCGGCCAAACTGAGCAATCGGGGGGAAAGGGTCTTGGTCAGGGAAATGACCAAGAACCAGATGGTCACTCTGACAGCGCTCCAGAGTTCCTCCGTGGAGATGGAAGAACATTCCAGAAGGACAGCCATCTCTGCAGCACTCCACAAATCAGGCCTTTATGGTAGAGTGGCCAGACAGAAGCCACTTCTCAGTAAAAGGCACATGACAGCCCGCTTGGAGTTTGCATAAAGGCACCTAAAGTCTCTCAGACCATGAGAAACAAGATTCTCTGTTCTGATGAAACTAAGACTGAATTCTTTGGCCTGAATGTCAAGTGTCACGTCTGGAGGAAACCTGGCACCATCCCTACGGTGAAGAATGGTGGTGGCAGCATCATGCTGTGTTTTTCAGAGGCACGGACTGTAAGACTAGTCAGGATCAAGGGAAAGATAAACAGAGCAAAGTACAGAGAGATCTTCCAACAGGACATCGACCGTAAGCACACAGCCAAGACAATGCTGGAGGGGCTTCAGGAAAAGTCTCTGAATGTCCTTGAGTGGTCCAGCCAGAGCCTAGACTTGAACCTGAACATCTCTGGAGAGACCTGAAAATAGATGTGCAGCGACACTCCCCATCCAACCTGACAGAGCTTGAGAGGATCTGCAGAGAAGAATGGGAGAAACTCTCCAAATACAGGTGTGCCAAGCTTGTAGCGTCATACAGAATAAGACTCAAGGCTGTAATTGCTGCCAAAGGGGCTTCAACAAAGTACTGGGTAAAAGGTCTGAATACTTATGTAAATGTAATATTTCAGTTTTCATTTTTAATAAATGTGCAAAAAAACTGTTTTTGCTTTGTCATTATGGGGTATTGTGTGTAGATTGACGAGGGGAAAAACGATTAAATACATGTTAGAATAAGGCTGACAAGTACATTTTTTGGGAAAAAGTCAAGGGGTCTGAATACTTTCCGAATGCACTGTATGTAGATCTGTATAATTAACTCCTATGTCCTTGTCCTTTCCTGCAGGGAGAACTGCCAGCGTCTGCAGCAGGACCTGGCCCAGATGATCCAGGAGTGTCTTGAGAACCGCTCGCTGGGGTCAGAGGTCATGGAGAAGAGGAATACCCTGTCCACGAGGCAGAGGAGGGTGGGGAGGGACGGAGGGGAGCAGGGGGGAGAGGAGGAGGATAACGATGACCAGCCAGAGTACCTCCATCTGGCTACGGTCAACAACTTCAGTACTTTATTGTAGTTATTTTGACTGTTTTTTTGTCTATTGATGTGAAAGTTTTCTCCAAACTTTTGCATCAATCATTCTTGGTTGTCAATTGAAGATTTCTCTGAAAACTAAAGTCACATGCAGATCTTGAGTTATAATTCTGGCCTTTTGCAGGAACCACAAAGCTGTAGAACAACTAAGCACTGTACTGATATACTGGAAACCTTCCCTTCCACAACCTCAGCACTAGAAATGCTGAGAAAACAAATACTGACCTTAGGTAGGATAGCAAAAAGTACTTACTTTTTTTGTACCTTTTAAGTGTTAAATAATTGTGTTGTCTACAATCAAATATTACAATTATTAACCCTCATACATTTCTTCCTTTTAACTAATTGCAATATATGGGGACCATTGTTGTGATAATATTTCATCCTGAAAATTAAAATAATGTATGGTTTAAAAACAAATGACATTGAAACTGTATTTATTTATGTGATTATATTTGACAGTTGTTGGAATCATTCCTGTACAGCATGTTTCATTGAGCCTGTTACAGTATATTGAGGCATTACAATTCCCATGTCACTGATGTCTGAGAAGTTATGGGGGTGTATCTGTGTACATTGAAGCTTTAGTTAAAGGGGGTAGGAAGGAAGTTCTCACTCTCGCTGATTTTCTACAGTGAATTATAAATGACTATGCACAATTGTCTAACACATATTTACATTGTTTAGATTCTTTTAAAAAAAACAAGAATATAGCATGACTGCTATTACTGTTATACCCATAAAAAACATCTGTATAAAGATAATGTATTGTAAAGCAAATCAACCCTGGCTATTGTAACAGCATTAGATGCCCAATAAAAAAAATCACTTCTGATCTATTGTCCGGGAACAAGTTAATGAGATTAACTACAGTGAAACCCATATACAGTACCAGACAAAAGTTGGGACAAACCTAACTTACTCATTCAAGGGTTTATCTTTATTTATACTATGTTCTACATTGTAGAATAATAGTGAAGACATTATAACTATGAAATAACACATATGGAATCATGTAGTAACCAAAAACATGATAAACAAATCAAAATATATTTTATATTCGAGATTCTTCAAAGTAGCCACCCTTTGCCTTGACAGCGTCGCACACTCTTGGCATTCTCTCAATTAGCTTCATGAGGTAGTCACCTGGAATGCATTTCAATTGACAGGTTTACCTTGTTAAAACTATCCTTCATAATGCGTTTGAGCCAATCAGTTGTGTTGTGACAAGGTAGGGGGGGGGGGTATACAGAAGATAGACCTATTTGGTAAAAGAACAGCTCAAATAAGCAAAGAGAAACGACAGTCCATCATTACTTTAAGACATGAAGGTCAGTCAATGCAGAACACTTCCCAAAAACCTTTAAGCGCTATGATGAAACTGGCTCTCATGAGGACCGTCATAGGAAAGGAAGACCCAGAGTTACCTCTGCTGTAGACGATAAGTTCATTAGAGTTACCAGCATCTGAAATTGCAGCCCAAATAAATGCTTCACAGAGTTCAAGTAACAGACACATCTCAACATCAACTGTTCAGAGACTGTGTGAATCAGGCCTTTATGGTGGAATTTCTGGAAACCACTACCAAAGAACACCAATAAGAAGAAGTTGCTTGGGCCAAGAAACATGAACAATTGACATTAGAATGGTGGAAATATGTATTTTGGTCTGATGAGTCCAAATTTGAGATCTTTGGTTCCAACTGCCGTGTCTTTGTGAGACGCAGAGTCGGTGAACTGATGATCTCCGCACGTGTGGTTCCCATGGTGAAGCAGGTTTGATGGTGCGGGGGTGCTTTGCTGGTGACACAGTCAGTGATTTATTTAGAATTCAAGCCACACTTAATAACCAGCATGGCTACCACAGCATTCTGCAGAAGATACACCATCCCATCTGGTTTGAGCTTAATGGGACTATCATTTGTTTTTCAACAGGACAATGACCTAACACACATCCAGGCTGTGTAAGGTCTATTTGATGAAGAAGGAGAGTGATGGAGTGCTGCATCAGATGACCTGGCCTTCACAATCACCCAAACCTCAACCCAATTGAGTTGAGTGAACTCCTTCAAGACTGTTGGAAAAAGCTTTCCAGGTGAAGCTGATTGAGAGAATGCCAAGAGTGTGCAAAGCTGTCATCAAGGCAAAGGGTGGCTACTTTGAAGAATCTGAAATATAAATATATTTTGATTTGTTTAACACTTTCTTGGTTACTACATGATTCCATGTGTGTTATTTCATAGTTTTGATGTCTTCAATATTATTCCACAATGTTGAACATAGTCAAACATAAAGAAAAACCCTTGAATGAGTAGATGTGTCCAAACTTTTGACTGGTAGTGTATACATACACGTATATATATATATAAATAGATCAAATCTGTCATGCTCATGGATGAGTAGAACTTTTTTTAAATTTTTAAACATGCTGAGGAATACCAGGTTTTCAGCTCAAGTTCTGATGTCTTGGAAAAGCACAAACAGTTTGAGCTAAGGCTACAAACTAGAGTAGTCTCATTAAGGGGGACATCTTCTGATGCAAAACCACCAAAACATGAGGTCAATGCCAGGCACATGGCTAGACATAGAATACATTTTTTAAAACAATGACACATAAAAACAGGAGAAATACAAGATAAGCTTGGTTGTAAAAAATATTTTACAGCAGTAATCATGATTCTGAAAAACACATGCAATTAACATTTCATGAAAATAAATAACCAAAACACATGTACAAAAGAAATGTAGTATAGTAATTTTGCAGTCCGTTGACCGACTCAAACTAATTTTCCCAGAGACTTTGTACATGCCTATATTGTGTTGTTTTTGCTTGAAATCAAGGCACCCAAGCCTCGCGGTTAGAGAGGTAGCCTAGCAGTTAGGGAGGCGAGCCAGCAACTTGAAGTGTGTCTGACGGTAAAAATCTTGTGCGAAGTGAGTTGGCAACATGAGGGTTGCTGGTATCAAATCCTAGATGCCACTGCCTGCCTTTGAGCAAGGCACTTAACCCCCCACAACAACAGCACACAGTTTGGAAGTGCCCACACACTGCTCTAAAAAAACCTGTATATGTATGCTTTGGATGAGTTGGGTTAAAAGCAGATGTCAAATATTGGTTGGACCTTATGTGCAATTTACCAATTAAGTGATCTCAATCCATATGCTATGCTCTTTTTTTGATGACCAAAGCCAAACATTATATTCACAATGCACATGCACAAAAACGCAATATTGCCTCCATGAAAGCTTTTAACTGAAATCAACTCAAATGGTGATCTGTGGGTATGTTGACATGCAGAGACTAGAATGAGTATATTTGCAGTATTTGAAGGTTGCAGAGACAGGCTGTCTCTACTGACAGTGACAATATTGGGCTGCAGGGGCTCGGAGGTGATAATGGCCAGTGCCAAAACCTTCTAATTCAGTTGCAACAATTTTCTGTTCTAAGTGCATGATGCCTTTGACAAGGTCTTATCTCCTTTCTACTCATTTACAGTGAAATACATACAAAAAACTGGCCTGTCATTACAACATGAGCAGAGAACAGGGATGCATCCAAAATGGCACCCTATTCCATATATAGTGCAGTACTCTTGACCAGAGTAGTGCACTATGTAGGGAATAAGGTGCCACTTCAGACGCAGACCTCTTTCAGCACCTTTCTCTTCTTTATCCTGCCAGTGCCTAGAGTGACACTGGAGCCAGTCCAGGGCGACAGGCTGAGAGCTCTGCTCTGCTGAGCATGCACATGCCTCAGGGAACACACATGTCCCGACAGGAAGCACTGCTATGGGTATGTGTGAGTGAGTGAGTGAGTGAGTGAGTGAGTGAGTGAGTGAGTGAGTGAGTGAGTGAGTGAGATGAGTGAGTGAGTGAGTGAGTGAGTGAGTGAGTGAGTGAGTGAGTGAGTGAGTGAGTGAGTGAGTGAGTGAGTGAGTGAGTGAGTGAAAGATGTGTGTGTGTGTATGTGTGTGGACGTGTTTAACTATACTTAAGGTTAGGAAAAATAGGATTTTGAATGGGACTGAATTGTGTGTCCGAACAAAGTTAATTATACAAGACTGTGTGTGTGCGCGTGTCTGTGAGAGAGCGTAAGGGAGTGTGTGTAAGGGGGAAGAGTTTTTTTGTGGTGCTGACTGTGGCCAGTTAGTTGACATCTGTCTGTCTTTCTGTGTGAGTCTCTGTCATGTTGTGTCTTGTCTCTGTCCTTTCCCTTCACCCTGTCTCCCTCTGCTGGTCGTTGTTAGGTTACCTTTTCTCCCCCGCTTTCTCCCAGCTGTTCCTTGTCTCCTCTAACTACCCATTCACCCCGTTTCCCACCTGTTCCCTTTTTCCCTCTGATTAGGTCCCTATATCTCTCTCTGTTTCTGTTCCTGTCCTTGTCGGATTCTTGTTTGTGTTTCATGCCTGAGCCAGACTATCGTCATGTTTGCTGTAACCTTGTCCTGTCCTGTCGGAATCTGCCGGTCTATCTGAGCCTACCTATGTTTGGTTATTAAAGAAGCTCTGTTTAAGTTAGTTCGCTTTTGGGTCCTCATTCACTCACCATAACAGAAGAATCCGACCAAGAATGGACCCAGCGACTTCGGATCCTCTCCACTCAGCCGTCGGGATCCAGGGAGCGATGCTAGGCAGACACGAGCAGGAAGTGTCTGCTGCTCGACATGCCGTTGAGACCCTGGCCACCCAAGTCTCCAACCTCACAGAACAGGTTCACCATCTCCGCCTCGATCCACCGGCCACTTCCAGGGCTTTCGAATCTCCGGAGCCCAGAATCAATAACCCGCCGTGTTACTCTGGGGAGCCCACTGAATGCCGCTCGTTCCTCACCCAGTGTGATATTGTGTTTTCTCTCCAGCCCAACACTTACTCCAGGAGCACTGCTCGTGTCGCCTACGTCATATCTCTCCTTATTGGACGGGCTCGTGAGTGGGGCACGGCAATCTGGGAGGCAAGGGCTGAGTGTACTAACCAGTATCAGGACTTTAAGGAGGAGATGATACGGGTTTTTGATCGATCTGTTTTTGGGGAGGAGGCTTCCAGGGCCCTGTCTTCCCTATGTCAAGGCAATCGATCCATAACAGACTACTCTATTGAGTTTCGCACTCTTGCTGTCTCCAGTGGCTGGAACGAGCCGGCCTTGCTCGCTCGTCTTCTGGAGGGTCTCCGCGCAGAGGTAAAGGATGAGATTCTCTCCCGGGAGGTTCCTTCCAGCGTGGATTCCTTGATTGAACTCGCTATTCGCATTGAGCGACGGGTTGATCTTCGTCACCGAGCTCGTGGAAAGGAGCTCGCGCTCTCCGTCGCCCCCCTCTCCGCATCACTACCATCTTCCTCTGCCGGCTCGGGTGCTGAGCCCATGCAGCTGGGAGGTATCCGCATCTCGACTAAGGAGAGGGAACGGAGAATCACCAACCGCCTCTGTCTCTATTGCGGTTCCGCTGGTCATTTTGTCACTTCATGTCCAGTAAAAGGCCAGAGCTCGTCAGTAAGCGGAGGGCTACTGGTGAGCGCTACTACTCCTGTCTCTCCTTCAAGATCCTGCACTACCTTGTCGGTCCATCTACGCTGGACCGGTTCGTCAGCTTCCTGCAGTGCCTTAATAGACTCTGGGGCGGAGGGCTGTTTTATGGACGAGACCTGGGCTCGGGAACATGACATTCCTCTCAGACAGTTAAAGGAGCCCACGGCCTTGTTCGCCCTGGATGGTAGTCCTCTCCCCAGGATTCAGCGTGAGACGCTACCTTTAACCCTCACTGTTTCTGGTAATCATAGTGAAACCATTTCTTTTTTAATTTTTCGTTCACCTTTTACACCTGTTGTTTTGGGCCATCCCTGGCTAGTTTGTCATAATCCTTCCATTAATTGGTCTAGTAATTCTATCCTCTCCTGGAACGTCTCTTGTCATGTGAAATGTTTAATGTCTGCTATCCCTCCTGTTTCCTCTGTCTCTTCTTCACAGGAGGAGCCTGGTGATTTGACAGGGGTGCCGGAGGAATATCACGATCTGCGCACGGTGTTCAGTCGGTCCAGGGCCACCTCTCTTCCTCCACACCGGTCGTATGATTGTAGTATTGATCTCCTTCCGGGAACCACCCCCCCCCGGGGTAGACTATACTCTCTGTCGGCTCCCGAACGTAAGGCTCTCGAAGATTATTTGTCTGTAGCTCTTGACGCCGGTACCATAGTCCCCTCCTCCTCTCCCGCCGGAGCGGGGTTTTTTTTTGTCAAGAAGAAGGACGGGTCTCTGCGCCCCTGCATAGATTATCGAGGGCTGAATGACATAACAGTGAAGAATCGTTATCCGCTTCCTCTTATGTCTTCAGCCTTCGAGATCCTGCAGGGAGCCAGGTTTTTCACTAAGTTGGACCTTCGTAACGCTTACCATCTCGTGCGCATCAGGGAGGGGGACGAGTGGAAGACGGCGTTTAACACTCCGTTAGGGCACTTTGAATACCGGGTTCTTCCTTTCGGCCTCGCTAACGCTCCAGCTGTCTTTCAGGCATTAGTCAATGATGTCCTGAGAGACATGCTGAACATCTTTGTTTTCGTTTACCTTGACGATATCCTGATTTTTTCACCGTCACTCCAGATTCATGTTCAGCACGTTCGACGTGTCCTCCAGCGCCTTTTAGAGAATTGTCTTTTTGTGAAGGCTGAGAAGTGCACTTTTCATGCCTCCTCCGTCACATTTCTCGGTTCTGTTATTTCCGCTGAAGGCATTAAGATGGATCCCGCTAAGGTCCAAGCTGTCATTGATTGGCCCGTCCCTAAGTCACGCGTCGAGCTGCAGCGCTTTCTCGGCTTCGCGAACTTCTATCGTCGTTTCATCCGTAATTTCGGTCAGGTGGCAGCTCCTCTCACAGCCCTTACTTCTGTCAAGACGTGCTTTAAGTGGTCCGTTTCCGCCCAGGGAGCTTTTGATCTCCTCAAGAATCGTTTTACATCCGCTCCTATCCTTGTTACACCTGACGTCTCTAGACAGTTCGTTGTCGAGGTTGACGCGTCAGAGGTGGGCGTGGGAGCCATTCTTTCTCAGCGCTCCCTCTCTGACGACAAGGTCCACCCATGCGCGTATTTTTCTCATCGCCTGTCGCCGTCGGAACGTAACTATGATGTGGGTAACCGCGAACTGCTCGCCATCCGGTTAGCCCTAGGCGAATGGCGACAGTGGTTGGAGGGGGCGACCGTTCCTTTTGTCGTTTGGACTGACCATAGGAACCTTGAGTACATCCGTTCTGCCAAACGACTTAATGCGCGTCAGGCGCGTTGGGCGCTGTTTTTCGCTCGTTTCGAGTTCGTGATTTCTTATCGTCCGGGCTCTAAGAACACCAAGCCTGATGCTTTGTCTCGTCTCTTCAGTTCTTCAGTAGCCTCCACTGACCCCGAGGGGATTCTCCCTGAGGGGCGTGTTGTCGGGTTGACTGTCTGGGGAATTGAGAGGCAGGTAAAACAAGCGCTCACTCACACTCCGTCGCCGCGCGCTTGTCCTAGGAACCTTCTTTTCGTTCCCGTTCCTACTCGTCTGGCCGTTCTTCAGTGGGCTCACTCTGCCAAGTTAGCCGGCCACCCTGGCGTTCGGGGTACGCTTGCTTCCATTCGCCAGCGTTTTTGGTGGCCCACCCGGGAGCATGACACGCGTCGTTTCGTGGCTGCTTGTTCGGTCTGCGCGCAGACTAAGTCCGGTAACTCTCCTCCTGCCGGCCGTCTCAGGCCGCTTCCTATTCCCTCTCGACCGTGGTCTCACATCGCCTTAGATTTTGTCACCGGACTGCCTTCGTCAGCGGGGAAGACTGTTATTCTTACGGTTGTCGATAGGTTCTCTAAGGCGGCTCATTTCATTCCCCTTGCTAAGCTTCCTTCTGCTAAAGAGACGGCACAAATCATCATCGAGAATGTTTTCAGAATTCATGGCCTTCCGTCAGACGTCGTTTCGGACAGAGGTCCGCAATTCACGTCTCAATTTTGGAGGGAGTTTTGCCGTTTGATTGGGGCTTCCGTCAGTCTCTCTTCCGGCTTTCACCCCCAGTCTAACGGTCAAGCAGAACGGGCCAATCAGACTATTGGTCGCATCTTACGCAGTCTTTCTTTTCGCAACCCTGCGTCTTGGTCAGAACAGCTCCCCTGGGCAGAATACGCCCACAACTCGCTTCCTTCGTCTGCGACCGGGCTATCTCCTTTTCAGAGTAGCCTCGGGTACCAGCCTCCGCTGTTCTCATCTCAGTTCGCCGAGTCCAGCGTCCCCTCCGCTCAGGCTTTTGTCCAACGTTGCGAGCGCACCTGGAAGAGGGTCAGGTCTGCACTTTGCCGTTATAGGGCGCAGACTGTGAGGGCTGCTAATAAGCGTAGAACTAAGAGTCCTAGATATTGTCGCGGTCAGAGAGTTTGGCTCTCCACTCAGAACCTTCCCCTTAAGACGGCTTCTCGCAAGTTGACCCCGCGGTTCATTGGTCCGTTCCGTATTTCTCGGGTCATTAATCCTGTCGCAGTTCGACTTCTTCTTCCGCGATACCTTCGTCGCGTCCACCCGGTCTTCCATGTCTCCTGTATTAAGCCCGTTCTTCGCGCCCCCGCTCGTCTTCCCCCCCCCCCCCCCCATCCTTGTCGAGGGCGCACCCATCTACAGGGTCCGCAGGATTTTGGACATGCGTCCTCGGGGCCGTGGTCACCAGTACCTTGTCGATTGGGAGGGGTACGGTCCTGAGGAGAGGAGTTGGGTTCCCTCTCGGGACGTGCTGGACCGTGCGCTGATCGAGGATTTCCTCCGTTGCCGCCAGGTTTCCTCCTCGAGTGCGCCAGGAGGCGCTCGGTGAGTGGGGGGGTACTGTCATGTTGTGTCTTGTCTCTGTCCTTTCCCTTCACCCTGTCTCCCTCTGCTGGTCGTTGTTAGGTTACCTTTTCTCCCCCGCTTTCTCCCAGCTGTTCCTTGTCTCCTCTAACTACCCATTCACCCCGTTTCCCACCTGTTCCCTTTTTCCCTCTGATTAGGTCCCTATATCTCTCTCTGTTTCTGTTCCTGTCCTTGTCGGATTCTTGTTTGTGTTTCATGCCTGAGCCAGACTATCGTCATGTTTGCTGTAACCTTGTCCTGTCCTGTCGGAATCTGCCGGTCTATCTGAGCCTACCTATGTTTGGTTATTAAAGAAGCTCTGTTTAAGTTAGTTCGCTTTTGGGTCCTCATTCACTCACCATAACAGTCTCACTGTCAATCTCTACTGCAGCAGAGCAGTATCAGAGACAGGACATTGCCACATCACTGGCTCAGGCCCAGGTCTCACTACTGTATATCAAGCATCAGACAAGTCAGAACTACTGCAAACAACAACAATTTACTTATGAGTCAGATTCCACATATTTCATACCATGTTTCACATTTGGATGAGCACATTGATTTGCAGTGCTTTTAATCATTGTCTTTGGTCAAATCTATTTTACTAAGATTCACTAACTTCCATGGCTTAAGTGATTGGAACTAAAATACATAAAAAAATTATAGATGATAATAAAAAAAAACGTTTATTTTATTTTTATTTTTACATATCTCTACACACTTTGAAATGTTGTTGTTTTGCTGCTGGTGAGAGGGACACTTCGATAATCTTTGAAAATAATGTTTGAGCACTTCTGTTTTTTTTTCTCCAGAAGCAACAACAATGATAAAACATATGTCAACAAACACAAAATGAAATGTCAAGCTAAAACAGTACAATTCTCTCTAGTACATCCGGGATCCATGGATCTGAAAAAGCTGAAAGACAAGCACAGACAGGAGAAACATCAGAGGATGCCATCTTTGAAGACAGATTCTCAGTGTTGTATTTCAGAGTTGATCGTTACATGCTCATGTTACATGTTCACATCTCATACTGTGTATCCGCTTTGATTGGGTGACATGTGAAACAATCTAAACACATACAGTAAATGTATGTTATGTTTGATGCTGATGGTGACGATGGGGACAGAATGATAAAGTAATAGTGTTTGTGACATCCAGGACTCCCTTCGTTGTGAATGGAAAAACAACAACATGAGCTTGTATTGTTTCTTTGACACTTCTCGTCACTTGATTAATTGGTGTTTGGATGAACATAAACGTCGCAGCCCCACTGTGCAGTTCTGCCAAAATGTCCCCTTTACACATGTACAAGTAAGATTGTGTGTGTTTGTGTCTTTTTTTCATGTAAAATGTAAAACACACTAATACTACCACTACACAAAATGTCAGGGCTATTCCATGTCATTGCATTGGTAATGAGAGACGTTTAGGTGTCGGGTTGGATCAATGGCAGCACAGCAGCGTCAGCTCATCATTAGTCTGGGAAATCCCAGATCTAGGGCATTGTTAATGTGGGAGGCAACCCGCCTGCCTAGTGAGACTAACTCATCATCAGACCAGCTGGGTTACGCTGCTGAACAGATCATTTTCCAGGCAGGACACAATGTCCCCAGAGCAAATCGAACACTCTGGCATCACACATGGTATTTCAAACAAATAGTAGTTCACTTTTTAAGATGGGGAGCAAAAGTGCAAGGCCTACTTTTTTCTCTCTACATATTTGTAAATCAAAAAAACTTTAATAAAAGTTAGTCTCTCCTTGGCCTTTGAATACTGTATGGAGTTTGAGGCAAGGCAATGTAATGCTGTGGAACAGCCCTGGATCCCTTTTGATCACACAGGATCCCTTTTGATCACATCCTCACCCATTCACGTCTTTGGAACACTGACACAAGACTGTCATTCCCTTATCCACTCATTCGGGGTGGTATTTCTCTCTCTTCCCTCCACCTCATCCTGCGCTCCTTTCTCCTGCTGCACCTCTGAAGCCTTCACTCCAATAAAAGGACGGAGAATAAAAAAAACGAGACAGAACGACAACAAAAAAGAATGAACAGATTGAGTATCTGGGAGAGGGAGAGAGATTGAGAGTGAAAGAGAAAGAGAGAGCGAGAGAGAGGGAGGTGTGGATGATGGAGTGAATGTGAATGCGCTTGTGAATGACATTTGAGAGTTGTGTGTGTGACATTCAGTGTTTGAGTGGAAAATGCCAACACTAAGATCAAAGGATACTCAGATCATCTTGGATGAAGAGAAATGTCACATGGAGACACTCTGTGACAGATCCGTATCCTGCTACTTCAGACCTTTGTGGAAGTGAATGGTGGTGATATGTGAATGGTGTGTGGTGTACGATGTATGAGTATATCCCTAAGACACATCTGCCCATGTACCTGTGTGTGTGTGTGTGTGTGTATATGTTTCCTGTGTGTCAGTCTCACCTTGGTCTTGTGGCTCTGTTCGGTGCCCAGGCCTGAGCCAGGTGTGTGTAGCTCCTTGGACACCACACACAGAAACTCTGCCTGGTCCTCTGTCCCATAGCTATACGACGAACCAATGTTTACCATCTATTAGAGACAGAGAGAAAAAGAGAGATGGAGTAACAAAAAAAAAGAGAAAGAAAGTTGGACAGAGAAAGAGAGGTGGCCCGTATCACAGCAGGTAAAGTCATGGATGCTCATGCAGGGAGGAGGGACAGAGGGTAAGGACAGCCTAGCAGCACTACATGTCTGCTACAACTCTACTGTGGGCAGTGAGACTGAACTGTACACCCTGAAGCACTGACGGCAATGTTTAGCATTACAGTACTACTCAAAACACTTTACTGAACTGGCAATGTGCCAACATATGGTAGCTTCCAATGGAGCTTTCTTGGCTCTGCTTCCTTTTTGCATCTCCTTTCCCTTATGATCACTGGTCTGTGTCTGTTTAGATCAGTCTTCTTCTGAGCGGAAGGAAATGTGAAAAGGAGGCCGTTTTTGTGAGCAGATTGGGACTGGGTCTTGGTCTCGGACTGGTCTGATTGGTCTGACTCTGAGGCTCTGATTGGCTAACAGAGAGCAGGAAAGGGGTTGATTGGTTGGGAGTGTGGTAGAGCAGAGCAGCAGCGTGAGTCCAACCCACAGTCCAGAGCAGTCCGGTGCGGGGCTTTCTGCAGGTGCGCACGCTGACCTGCTCAAACTTCCAGCCGTCTGACATGGTGGAAACCATCTGGGTCAGCTCCTCCTCCTGGCACTGCAGCACCCGGTACACATGTTTAGGAGGCACCTGCTGATGGACGGAGAGAGAGAGAAGAGTGTGGAGAGAGAGAAATGTAAACACTGCAGCACCCGGTACACATGTTTAGGAGGCACCTGCTGATGGACAGAGAGAGAGAGGGTGTAAAAGGAGGAGAAGGAGGAGGAGGAAGAGAGGGAGGGAATGTACAGATATAGGTAGGTGGGAAAGGTGTATGGATGTAGAGAGAGAGAGAGAGGGGGGGGGGGGTCTAGGAAGGGAGAGAACGAGACAGAAGAGAAAACAGAGTGACCAATAGTTGTACAAGGTGAGATGTTTGTAAGGAAAGGAAAGTAAAGGCATTTATTAGCAGAGAGAAAGAGGATTGGGAGAGCAAGAGGTTAGCAAGAGGTAGTGATGTTTGGAAGATGAATGATAGTGAGAGTGAGCATTAGGGTTGGGTGCTATCACCATACTGGAACATATGATATTACCTAAATATAATATTTCATATTTTATTTTTGTGTACGCATCTAGGAGGGGATTGAAAGGCTGCTGTAACTAAGAGTCTTGATTTTGACATCTAGCCACTAGCCAAATGCATAGCTGGTGCCCTGAGCTTGATATAATTGATTTGACACATTTTAGATTTCTTATAGTTATGAGCAGTGATGTAGTACGCACCCCCACAGCCCACAGTGTGTGTGTGCATGAGCGTGTGTCTAGCCGAAGGGTAGAGACGGAGGGTACAGTAAAGTGTATAATACAGAGAGAGTAGGAGGAAGATTGAAAGTTACATAACAGAAATCATAGACATGATGGGTGAAATATACTGAAAAATAACTTTCAAATACAGAAAGAGTGAAACACATGGCTGAACAGTCTTTCTGCTTGGCACATGCACAAGTCTGTTTTTGTTTTAGCAGACCTGTAGCCATCTTGTATTGTGTAAATCCCTGTATCTTATCTACTGTGTGTGTGTGTGTGTGTGTGTGTGTATTTTTCCTACCTTATCAGGACCACAATGTCCTGACAAGTCACCAGAAAGTCTTGACAAGGTAGGAAAAAAAGAACAATCATGGCGTTTCTCATGCCCTGAATTAGGATTAAGAAGAAAAAAAATGTACTCCCCAAAAAGTCCAGAAAATTCACAAAAACAAAGCTGAGTGTGTGTGTGTGTTTGACCTGTGTGACTTTACAGTCCCGCTCCAGGATCCTCTCCTTGATCAGTTTTATCAGAGGAGTGATGTTGTAGAACTCAGCCTCCTCTAACACACCTGGGACAGAGCAGAGCAGAGCAGAGCACAACACAACACAACACAACACAAACACACACACACACACACACACACACACACACACACACACACACACACACACACACACACACACACACACACACACACACACACACACACACACACACGGTCAATCAAAGTGTTATTACATTCTTATTACCAATCTTACTATACATTATAATAGCATCATAACGCAATGTCTAATACCAAATGTAATCTAGTACCTTCTTCAGCCAGCTCCTTGTTGTAGACCAGTTTGCCGTGTCGCAGGTAGTTAAGGATGGGGCCGAAGTAGGTGGGGTCTCTGTCTATCACATAGGCCCCTGTCTCGTCCTACAACAGAGGAAGGGAGAGAACAACCATAAGAATTAATAAAGGTATTAATATGAGATCAATATTAAGTGCTATTCTATTGTGCAATTCTATTGTATTGGGTTTTGGTCGAGATCTATGTTTGGAAACCCACTTGCGATCACTTGTTTCAAACTAACAGCAAAAGTCCTCTTTTCAGAGTGATAAGAGTGGCACTATTAGAGCCTAGTGGTTCTATATTACAGATAGTGCGAGAGAGATTCAGAGAGTGTGGTGGGGGGATAGAGATAAGGAGAGAGAGAGGGGATATACACAGAGGGACTGAGAGTGAAGAGAGAGAGAAAGATATGAAGAGATGGGGATAGAAAGATTGAGAGAGAGCCTGTTACATTCACATGGCGTGGCCCTTTCTTAGCTGACGGCATGCCAGTGCCTTTACAGCATCTCCATAAAGCTCTCCCTGCACGCCGATTACTAAACCAGCCATAGGCACCCATTTTCAAACACAGAGATGCAGAGACTCTAGACAGAGAGAGGGAGGTAGAGAGAGATGAGAAAGGGGAGGAGAGAGAGGCCAAGGAGTTCAGAAAGAGGAAATTGGGAGAGAGGGATTCAGGAACACAAACAAGTGGCAGAGTGGAGCGAGCTAGATAAGAGAGGAGAAGAAAGACAGAAGTAGCTGATTAAGGAGCAGATGGAGAGCGGGATGGAGAAGAGGGGAGGGATGGAGAGGCTGTGGTAAGAGGGCACAGCTCTGAATCTGAATCGAAGAAGTGCTGCAAAATAATAGGAATGGAGGGAAAGGATTGAGAGCCTGCAGATTAGAGCGAGAGCGAGAGAGAGAAGGCAGAGGGATGGAGGGTATGTGAGGCACTCAGCTGAATGAAGAAGGGACTGGGGAGACAGGCAGAGAAGAATCGATTGGAGATGAGAGCTGGCAGACACTGGATAGAGGAGGACAGACAGCAGGAGGGAGAGAGAGACAGAGAAACAGAAAGAGAGAGATACAGAGGACAGACAAGGGCACAGGGAGAGTTGCTGGGGGAAAGGGGGCTAGACAGAGGCAGAGAGACAAACAAACCCAGAGCAACTACAGTTGAGGACAGACAGACACCTCCTCATTGACAGTATGTATGATGACGACACCTGTGTGAGGCTTCCAGAATATCTAGGTACCCTCGCTATGAATGATAAACACATGCACTCAGGCATGAACGCACACACTGAGGGTGAAGATGAAAAATTGGCTATATCTGTGATCTCCTGTGATCCTGGCCTGTCTGTTCAGCCACACTGCCGCCAGTCAGCCCATTAAAAAAAATTCCACGGAAGATTCAATCCTCATCTGGTGTGTTAATGATTTACCCAAGGAACTACACAGTGTGCCTAGCCTAGTCTCTATGGGGGCCTCACTGGGTCCCACAGGAAATATATGTTAGGCAAACAGAGGTGTTATTTGTCTCAGCACAGAAATAGAGACAGACACAGACACACATACAATCTTTACTTCCTCTCCTGGTGTGAAAACACTGGCTGAGACCAAACTGAACCAGTCTAATGCTAGCCTGGTCAGGTCATTTCCATCTAAAAGGACCCATGTGTACCAACATGTGAAGTTCATAGGAGAATATCAAATTGAGTGTCTAATAAAAGCGAAGAGTATTTTATTTATTTATTAAGGCATATATACATTTGTCAACTATTTTCCATCCTAAAAATTAAGAACACGCTTTGATTTCTGGTCAAACCGATGGAAAAGGGGTCTTGGAAAAGATCTGACAGAGAATGTCTTAAAGGGCATCAGAAATGCATCAAAACACAATAATGTTGAAGTAAAGACTAATATCAAAACATATTTAGTTTTGCCTTCTGAAACTTTAAGAAACACTGCCTTGAAATTCCTTTACCAAAAACCCACCTATCTTTCAGATATTTTCTCATTTATTTTCCTCATGAAGAGGGAGGATAATTAAAGTCTGTGTTTTTTTTGTGTGTTTTACATTTTTTGTTACCCCCTTTTCTCCTTTATTTTGTAGTATCCAATTGTTAGTAGTTACTATCTTGTCTCATCGCTACAACTCCCGTACGAGCACCTGCACCTGGCGACCTGGTTAGCCCGCCACAGGAGTCGCTAGTGCGCGATGAGACAAGGATATGCCTACCGGCCAAACCCTCCCTAACCCGGACGACGCTAGCTCAATTGTGCGTCGCCCCATGGACCTCCCTGTCGCGGCCGGTTTTCCAATGTCATGTCATTGCTGACACCCCATTCTTTCTGCAGACATTGTTGAAATCTCAGCAGATATTTAACCGTTTTTGGAAAACCTGGACACAAAAAACTGAGGGAGATTTTTACCGAAATTCTGTTACCAAACTTTGCATTTGCACAGTTCTTTCAGTAAATGTGTTTTTTTGTAAAAATGTTCTGTGTAAATTTTTAAAAAGTAGTCTTGTGTATAGAGTTGTAGGGTTTGTTAAACTTTGAAATCAAGTGTTTTACTGAACTGCCTTTATCCTGTATGACAACATAAACGATAAAGTTGGCTGAAGCGCATACAGATCTGAAACTGTGCTACTTCAGTGCTGGGTCTATTTTGGATTGGAGGTCAAATAGTACACACAAGAGCACATAACACCAGCCTCTAACATGGTAAAGTCCTAATCACTCTGCCAACAACAGTGCTGCTGCATATTGCGCAGAAATATGCAGATCCCTTGACTTTTTCCACATTTTCTTGTGTTACATCCGGAATTTAAAAAGGATTAAATTTAGATTTTTTTGTCACTGGCCTACACACTATACCCCATAATGTCTAAGTAGAATTATCTCAATCCAAATGGTTACTAATTAGTTAAATGAAAAGCTGATATGTCTTGAGTCAACCAGTATTCAGACACTTTGTTATGGCTAGCCTCAATATATTCAAGAGTAAAAATGTACTTAACAAGTCACATAATCAGTTGCATGGACTCACTCTGTGTGCAATAATAATGTTTTACATGATTTTTGAATGACTGCGTCATCTCTGTACCCAACACATACAATTATCTGTAAGGTCCCTCAGTCGAGCAGTGCATTTCGAACACAGCTTTAACCACAAAGACAAGGGAGGTTTTCCAATGCCTCGCAAAGAAGGGCACCTATTGGTAGATGGGTAAAAATAAAAAAGCAGACATTAAATATCTCTTTGAGCATGGTGGTTATTCTTTACACTTTAGATGGTGTATCAATACACCCAGGCACTACAAAGATACAGGCATTCTTCCTAACTCAGTTGCTGGAGAGGAAGGAAACCGCTCAGGGATTTGGCTAATGGTGACTTTAAAACAGTTAGGAGAGTATAATGGCTGTGATAGTAGAAAAACTGAGCATGGATCAACCACATTGTAGTTACTCCACAATACTAACTTAATTGAAAGAGTAAAAAGAAGGAAGCCTGTACAGAATAAAAATATTCCAAAACATGCATCCTGTTTGCAACAAGGCACTAAAGAAATACTGCAAAAAATGTAGCTAAGCAATTAACTTTTTGTCCTGAATACAAAATGTTACGTTTGGGGTAAATCCAATACAGAGTACCACTCTCCATATTTTCAAGCATAGAGGTGGCTGCATCATGTTTTGGGTATACTTGTGATCGTTGAGGACTGGGGAGTTTTTAATAATAACCTAAAAATAACCTAAAGCCAAATCTACAATGGAGTTGTTTACCAAGAAGACTGTGAATGTTCCAGAGTGGCTGAGTTACAGCCACTCTGCAACTTAAATCTACTTGAAAATCTATGGCAATTATCAACTAGGGCTGACCCCAATGAGTCGACTGGTCATTGTTTGGTTGATAGGCTGTTGGTCGACCAATCATTTTTAGTAGAGCAGTATTAAATACACATTTGTGCCCATCTCAGTGAACTAATACATTGCTGAGGTCTAGACTAAAAGCCAATATATGCTTGATCGGAAAATATGGTCGGTGGCTCCAAATGGAGTGTGGACCTTTGTATCGCATCGGCCATGTGCCTCCCAAATATTGTAACAATGTGGAGGGCTCCATATAGCTCCGCATTGATTGGTTGACGGTAGGTGGGGGCGGTACATCCTGTATAAACCCAAACTCACTTCCTTGACAACTTCCTTCACAACAGCTCTGCACTGCTCCACGAAGCGCAAGAAGTATGAATCCCCTGACATCTGCACAGGCTATTACTGTAAATACTGCATGGCCAATGCAGACATCGGATTGACCATGTAGCGCCCAGATGCACAATGCACTTCTCTCTCCAGAATGCGCTCTCTCCCCGCCAATTGGGCACATTCATTGTTTTCTAACTTAATTATGAGAATTGTTTGCGTTTGATTGTTAGTGTATATCAATTCCCCATTACATACTGTATATCACCAGTAGAACAGGACACACACCCGATTACGCTTAGAAGTAGGCCTAGAGGCTACCTGGCCAGCGCACAAATGTAGGCCGAAAGAACAGACAACTTTCGGTAGACTATGATCAACAACCAATTTGACAGAATTTCGAAAAGAAAAATGGAATGTTGCACAATCCATGTGTGGAAAGCTATTAGAGACTAACCCAAAAAGACTCACAGCTGTAATCGCTGCCAAAGGTGCTTGTACAAAGTATTGACTCAGGCATGTGAATACTTATGTAAATGAGATATTTCTATATTACATTTTGATACATGTGAAACATTTCTAAAAACATGTTTTCACTTTGTCACTATGGGGTATTGTGTGTAGATGGGTGAAAAAAGATATATATTCTGATTTCAGGCCGTAACACAACAAAATGTGGAATAAGTCAAGGGTTATGAATAGTTTCTGAAGGCACTGTATGTAGTACTTTAAAGTATTTTTTACTGACTGGACTACACACGCAACTTTTTTTCTCCAAAATAAAATATTTGTGAAATAGGCAAGACTTTCCTTTCTTTTTCGGCACCAGACCTGCCTAATTTGAACTTTAACTTAACAGACTAAATTACACATCCTGTAAACATCTGACTCCAGAGTGATCTGTTCTTGAAATTTGTAGTTTTCAGATTTAGATATGATCATTTTTCACAAAATAGTTTGAGAAGAAAAATGTATTTAATCGACATCCATGTAATCGGCGCCCGGGGAGCAAAATCAAATAAATTCAAACTTTATATGTCACATGCTCCGAAAATAACATGTGTAGAGCTGACCGTGAAAATAACATGTGTAGAGCTGACCGTGAAAATAACATGTGTAGTGCTTACCGTGAAAATAACATGTGTAGAGCTTACCGTGAAAATAACATGTGTAGAGCTTACCGTGAAAATAACATGTGTAGAGCTTACCGTGAAAATAACATGTGTAGAGCTGACCGTGAAATGCTTACTTACAAGCCCTTAACCAACAGCGCAGTTCAAGAAAGAGTTAAGAAAATATTTACCAAATAAACTAAAGTAAAAAAATGATAAAAAGTAACACAATAAAATAACAATAACAGGGCTATATACAGGGGGTACTGGTCAATGTGTGGGGGTACAGGTTAGTCTAGGTCATTGCTAAATGTAGGTAGGGTGAAGTGACTATGCATAGATAATAAACAGCAGGTAGCAGCAGTGTTAAAAAAACAAATGGGGGGAGGGGTGGGGGGGTCAATGTAAATAATCCAGTGGCCATTTGGTTAAGTGTTTAGCAGTCTTATGGCTTGGGGGTAGAAACGGTTGTTGTGGTGGTTAACTGCCTTGCTCAACGGCAGAACGGCATATTTCTTCACCTTACCGACTCAGGGATTACGAACAAGCAAACTTTCGGTTACTGTCCCAACTCCCTAACCGCTGTATCTTATCACTACCCAGGTTATCAAGATGAGTTTGGGCTTGTGTTGGAATCTGCAGTGACAGAGGGTGGAGGGAGAGGCTTCACAACAATCCTGAACTGTGATAACGGAGAACCTGTAACTACAGTACTGGAGTACTGTGGACAGAGCCAGAAGGAGAGCAGGAGGAGTGAAAGAGGAGCAGGAGGAGGAGAGGCGGACAAAAGGAGAATATAATGAGAGAAAGAAAGAGCAGGAGGGGGACAGGAAGGGACAAGAGGATGGGAGTGGAAGTCAGGGCAGGGGTGACAGCAGGCACCAGGGATGTATTTTGGGACAGAGAGGGGGGGCAAGCCTGTAGGTGCCAGACAGACAATAATCTTATTAAAATAGTAATACACAGTTGGTGTGTGTGTGTCTTTGTGTGTGTGTTCTAAACACTGCGGCAACCCACTGCAGCGGATAACAATAGAGCTCCTGTGAAGATAGAATCACCTGGGTAACAGAAAAATAAAAACACAGCTAGTGGCCTAGTACTTGTTCTTCTCTTTCTTCTGTGGATGTAATGTTGGACTTAGGTACTCTGTATTCCTGAGGACTCTATGGGGCCTTTCATCATAAGCCAGGTTACAAGAAGGGACTAACAGTAAATTAGTGGGGAGAAAAAGAAGTGGACTGCTAGTACTGTTTTAGAAACAGTTCATTAAGAGGCAATGACATGACAGTAGCCTGAGAGGAATAAGATGACTCAAGTGTGAGAAGAGAATGAAAAGAAAGAGGAGAGAAAGGAGAGAGGGACCATAAAAGGGGTGAGAGATAACAGAGGAGAGGAGGGAGTGTTTAGATGGGGTTTGACTAGAGGCATAGAGAGGGAGAGACAGACAGAGAGAGAGAGAGACAGACAGAGAGAGAGAGAAAGAGAGAGAGAGAGAGAGAGAGGAGGAATGAAGGTCACACACAAAGATGATGCGACTTATCTATTCACTGTGGCCAGTGGTGCAGGAGGACAGAGACAGATGTGCGCACACACACACACACACACACAGAGGGCGAAGATTAAAAATGAGCTACTCTGTCTCTCTATCGCCTGTCATCCTGGCCTCTCTGTTCAGCCACACTGCCTCCGGTCAGGAAAAGTCAACCCTCATCTGGTGTGTTCATGATTTACCCGGAATTTGCACAAGGAACTACACGGTGTGCCGAGCCTAGTGCCAGGTCCCTTAGTAGGTCCCACAGGGAAACAGAGGTGTTATTTACCTCAACAGAGACAGTCACACATACAATCTCTTTACTTATTCTATGGAAAGAGAGAAAAAGACAGAGGGAGAGAAAGACAGAGAGGGAGAGAAAGAGAGAGTCGGAACGAGACTAATGGACACTAGGGCATTAATGAAGGTCACACAAAGATGATGCACCTTATCTACTCACCGTAACCAGTGATGCAGGAGGGCAAATCAATTTTAGCAGCCTACTATAGGGCTATGTTTGAAGCCAAGGGACAATACTATCTGTGATCACACATACAGAAAGGCAGACACTGAAATAAATCCTATTATAGGCTTACTTCATTAGTGATGTACTGTATTTCACGAACAGATCAGTCACATATTGCCAACCTATCTATAGATATTTGTCTACCCCACCACTCTCCTCCCCCTCTGTGCTGCCAGCATAAACACTCTGCACATGTCTGAATTCGGCAGCCAGTGCACATCCATCTGACTCACTGGGTATTGGGTAGAGCCATATCTGGTGGTGGGTAGGCGTACCACAGAGCCATATCTACTGGCACCATTCAAATGTAATTGATTCGTCTATCTATCCAATCATCCATCCATTCAATTAATTAATTCCATCAAGTGATCATGAGAGTTCGATGAACATCTTGCCTTATCGCTCTTCTCTGATATGTTATCTTGATCGAAGCCAAGCGTTTGATCAACTCGCCTTACCGTGTCCGAATGTAAGTCCTGGTGTTGACAGAGCCGATAGAGAAAGGACGTTTGTTCTTTGAGTAGGGTATGTCGCGTTGTGAGGAATACTGTGCCGCCGACGTTCAACCGGACCCATTTCCCGTTATTTCCCACTGTAGGGTTGACTCCAGAGCCGTTCCCGATGCTATGAGTTCCTGTCCCGCTCGATGCGGTAGCGCTCGAAGTGGCCGTGGTCGTATTCTCGCTTCCCTCGCTATCTTTGTTATTATTGTTGTTGTTGTTATTATTGTTATTGTAGCCATGAGGTGTCGGTAACGAACCGACTTCTGATTCAGCCTGCGGCACAGATTTCCTTTTATCCTCCGTTGCCATTAGGAAATAGCAATGGATGCAAGCAACGTTAAAAAGCAATAGCTTGCGTACCAACTGCCGTTTCAGCTTCTTCTCCCTTTCAACAACGCCTGTTCCCTCTCTACCACAACCGTGTACCGCTTTGACTCGAGCTCCGCCTATCTTCCACCGGTTGAGCAACCGGAGCGTCATGTCCAAGCTGTTGCCGTGCACCGAGAACTGTGGATCTTGTAGTTCCAAAATCTTGCCTAAAGAAAATAATGTCAAAATAAAATGAAAATTGTATGATAGCCTAATATTATTCAATAACTATCTGAGCCAAGACTGCAATTATTTTCAACTGCATTGTTGAGTAAATTGTGGGGAATGAGAAACATACCATTTGTAATAGACAAAGTGTAATACATGTAGTTTAATTACACAGGATTAGGTTGATTGCTATTAGTTCTACACACATCTTTCATCAAAAGGTTCACAAATGACTCACAAACAAATCCCACCTGAGAATATCATTATTAGATTGTACAGACAAAAATATAAACACAACATGCAACAATTTCAAAGATTTTACTGAGGTACAGTTCAGATAAGGAAATCAGTATATTTAAATACATTCATTAGGCCCTAGTCTATGGATTTCACATGACTGGGAATACAGATATGCATCTGTTGGTCACAGATCAGAAAACCAGTCAGTATCTGGTGCGAGCACCACTTGCCTCATGCAGTGCAACACATCTCCTTCACATAGAGTTGATCAGGCTGTTGATTTTGGCCTGTGGAATATTGTCCCACTCCTCTTCAATGGCTGTGTGAAGTTGGTGGATATTGGCAGGAGCTTGAACACGCTGTCGTACACGTCATCCAGAACATCCCAAACATGCTCAATGGGTGACATGTCTGGTGAGTATGCAGGCCATGGAACAACTGGGACATTTTCAGCTTCCAGAAATTTTCCTTAGGTCCTTGCGATATGGGGTAATCTATTATCATGCTGAAACATGAGCTGATGGCGGCAGATGAATGGCACGACAATGGGGCCTCAGGATCTCGTCCCGGTATCTCTGTGCATTCAAATTGCCATTGATAAAAAGCAATTGTGTTTGCTGTCTGTAGCTTATACCTGCCCATACCAAAACCCCACCGCCACCATGGGGCACTGTGTTCACAACATTGGCATCAGCAAACCACTCGACCACACATCTGCCATCTGCCTTGTACAGTTGAAACCGAGATTCTTCCCGTGAAGAGCACACTTCTACAGTGTGCCAGTGGCCATCAAAGTGAGCATTTGCCAAATGAAGTCAGTTACGACGCTGAACCATGGTGAGGACGATGAGCACGCAGATGAGCTTCCCTGAGATGGTTTCTGACAGTTCGTGCAGAAATTCTTCGGTTGTGCAAACCCACAGTTTCATTTGTTGTCCTGGTGGCTGGTCTTAGGTTAAGAAGCCAGATGTGAAGGTCCTGGGCTGGTGTGGCTACACGGTGGTATGCAGATGTGAGGCCGGTTGGACATACTGCCAAGTTCTCTAAAACAGCGTTGGAGGTGGCTTATTGTAGAGAAATGATCATTCAATTATCTGGCAACAGCTCTGGTGGACATTCCTGCAATCAGCATGCCAATTGCACGCTGCCTCAAAACTTAAGTTACAAGCTTGACACACCTGATTTTGGGGAGTTTCTCCCATTCTTTTCTGTAGATCCTCTGAAGCTCTGTCAGGTTGAATGGGAGCGTTGGATGCACAACTATTTTCAGGTCTCTCCAGAGATTTTCAATCGGGTTCAAGTCTGGGCTCTGGCTGGGCCACTCAAGGACATTCAGAGACTAGTTCAATCTTGGTTTCATCAGACCAGAGAATATTGTTTCTCATGGTCTGAGAGTCCTGTTACGGCTAGATGTTCCGTTAGTGGGACGTTTCGACAACATCCGGTGAAATTGCAGAGCGCGAAATTCAAATTAAATTATTAGAAATATTTAACTTTCATAAACTCACAAGTGCAATACACCAAATTAAAGCTTAACTTCTTGTTAATCCAGCCACTGTGTCAGATTTCAAAAAGGCTTTACGGCGAAAGCAAACCATGCGATTATCTGAGGACAGCACGCCATCATACAAACACATGACAATCATATTTCAACCGCCCAGGCGCGACACAAAACTCAGAAATAACGATATAATTCATGCCTTACCTTTGAAGATCTTCTTCTATTGGCACTCCAAAATGTCCCATAAACATCACAAATGGTCCTTTTGTTCGATAAATTCCATCATTATATCCCCAAAATGTCAATTTATTTGGCGCATTTGATTCAGATAAACACCGGTTCCAACTCGCCCAACATGACTACAACTTATCTAAAAAGTTACTTGTAAACTTGGTCCAAACATTTCAAACAACTTTCCTAATCCAACTTTAGGTATTTTAAAACGTAAATAATCGATACAATTTAAGACGGAATATACTGTGTTCAATAGCGGATAAAATGAAAGTGGAGGCCTCCCGGGTGGCGCAGTGGTTAAGGGCTGTGCCATCAGAGTCCCTGGGTTCGCGCCCAGGCTCTGTCGTAACCGGCCGCGACCGGGAGCTCCGTGGGGCGACGCACAATTGGCCTAGCGTCGCCCGGGTTAGGGAGGGCTTGGTCGGTAGGAGTGTCCTTGTCTCATCGCGCACCAGCGACTCCTGTGGCGGGCTGGGCACAGTGTACGCTAACCAAGGTGGCCAGGTGCACGGTGTTTCCTCCGGCGCATTGGTGCGGCTGGCTTCCGGGTTGGATGTGCGCTGTGTTAAGAAGCAGTGCGGCTTGGTTGGGTTGTGTATCGGAGGACGCATGACTTTCAACCTTCGTCTCTCCCGAGCCCGTACGGGAGTTGTAGCGATGAGACAAGATAGTAGCTACTACAACAATTGGATACCACGAAATTGGAGAGAAAAAGGGGTAAAATTCAAAAAAATAAAAAAATAAAATGAAAGTGGAGCGAGCCCCAGATTGCACGCCCCAAACAAAACAGTTCACTTGGCTCGACACCCAGAAAGGAAAGGGCTACTTCTTCATTACTCAAAAAGGAAAACATCAACCAATTTCTAAAAACTGTTGACATCTAGTGGAAGCCATAGGAACTGCAACCAGATGCCTCAGAAATCTAGATACCAATTGAAATAATCTATCTTAAATAAAGCCTGTAACAAAACAAAATGTGGAAAAAAATCAAGGGGCCTGAATACTTTCCTAATGCACTGTATATGATTGCGGCAGACCCTGGGGGGCTGTGCTGCTGAAGTGGCTCCAGGAGAATGGAAGCAGGCCCCCAGGAGTGGTGAACGGAAGCAGGCTCCGCTGTTAACTGGGGGCCAGGTGGAAGTCAGTTAACCTAGGAGAGGGAAGGCGAGAAAGAGAATTAAAAGTGCCCATTTGTTTTACTTGAATGTTACTCTAGTATTGTGATGCACTGTACGACTATAAATTGTGCCATCATGTTCCCTTTGATATTCTTATTTTATGAGTGAGTGAATGAATGTCTGGACTGGGCATGGTGATATTTGAACCTCGACCTTTTCAGACTCAGGTTGTTGCAACAGCAGATGGTTTTACAGGAATGGCCCTTGGAGTACGGGTCTTTCCTGTAGTCTGGAGACACAGTTCAAAAGCATTGAGTTCAGAAGTTAGAACAGCAGACATGACAATACAGTACATCCACTCAGCTAAATGATCTATCTTCCTCGTGAGGTTGAATAATTGAATCTCTATCTGAATTCTCATTCTAATTATAGGGATAGTTTGAGCAGACCGAAATTAAAGGCTAGTTTTTTCCAGAGAGATTACAGCTGCAGCAAAAGCCTACAGACACTACAGGCCTGGTGTTGCTTGCATCTGCCTAAGTATAAATGGACTAGCGTTACCAACCCAAGTCTGATAAAAAAAATAATATACTGTAGCAGCACTCACTGTTGTATCTCATGATGTGCTTGAGGGAGGCGAGGTCTTTAACCCTGGCCTGGTCCCTGGGAAAGATCTTGGCTCATGGACAGAGATCGTAGGAGAGGTCCTCCCCCATGCTTCCTCCACATCACCCCATAGCCACTCAGGTTGTAGATGTCTTCATGGAAGGGCACATTGTAGGATGGTTAGTAGTCTGGTGGAGGGACCAGGGGAAAGGCAATAATAATGTAGAAAAGGTGACGTAGGGACATATCAGATGCTGAAAGACAGATTGATTAATTGACAGATTTATTCATTTATAAGTGTCATACAACTATTGGTACCCAGCTGACATGGGCTTATAGGACACTATTATTTCTTGAAGTAATATGCACACAAAACAAAATGTTATTTTACAATATAAATGCATAGATAGAATCATGGCAAGTACAGCTGCCATTTAATCACATTATACAAACAATACATTTCTCCTACTCCCCAGCCTTAGAAATTAAATTGAGCAAGATATCAGTTTGCCATTCATATAATTAAATTTGGGGGAAGCATATGAAGTTCATTCCAATAAGATTTTATTAATCCCAGAGGGTCAATTAGCATGGCATAAAACCCATTAGATACCACCAGTTTAGCTTTGTATAATTCAAAGGACTGACATGACTGTCTTTTACTCTGTCGCAGGGCCTGTGTCTGGTCAGAGTGTAAAGTCAGCTCTGGTATCTACTCCAACACTGTCCGAGCCCCGGACCTTATATTCCCTACCAACGACACCCTGCTCAGGTCAAACACTGGTTGTTATAGGTTCCTGAGGAGGAAGGGAGTGGGGGAGGGCAGGAGGGGAAATGTAATTGTGTTATTAGTTGTGGTAACTTGGTTTGTTGTTTATTATCTACTGGTTATTATAAGTATTTGAAAGACAGGAGTAACTAGTCGCCTCCTTAAATACAGCATGTAATGGCATGGGACTGTGGGGAACACATGCACTTACACTGGAGCATGTGGATACCCATAAAAAGTCAAAAGAGGGTATTTTGAATTAGGCACTGATGAGCAGAGTTCGCACATATATGATCATGTGCACATCTCAGGTGTCAGTCAGAGTGTACTTTCTGGTTATTTTAGGTTCCAGAGACAGAGAGGCTATGGCCAGTCAGTCCCCTCAGTGAGAACCGGCTGCACTGTTCCTCCTAAGCAACACGTTATGTTGTCTCCTGCTGCAGTGGCTCTATTAACAGAGACCGATTACAGTACAGCACAGAGAACATGACAGCTCTGTCATCTGTGGTCAGGGCCTTAGGTGATACATCACAAATCTGGTCAGTACCGTACTCTACCATTTATCATACTGTGCAGCAATCAATTCAAGACAAACTATTTAGAGTTATTACACATAAATCATGTAATCATTAACATGTACAGTAGCACACAAATCACAAGATCTATCCCCACACCTCACCACACCACACCTAAATACAAGCTCATAGTTTATTCATGCATGTACAGGTTGTACATGAGGGGAGAAGAGGGCATGGAGGGGTAGGGGAGGGGAGAGGACATGTGGTCGTAATATAGCCTACCATCCCTTGCACCATAGTGTAGGGAGAAGAGAAGGTGGGCTAATGGCAAGGACATATGTGGGGTGTGTAACATTCCTAGCACCACATTGGAATTAAACATGTCATTACAATGTAGAAGGTTTCAGTCCCAAAGAGATTGTGGTAAGCCTGTGCACAGGCTTAGGAAAAGAGGGATTCAATTTCTAGCACCCGGAGTGTATTTTAGTCCTTTTTAATGTAGCAGGTTTCTGCACTGAGAGTGAGATAACATTCCCTGCTTAGCTCTAAAAATAGCACTTTTAAGCCACTTCAGTTTTAATGGTGGTGGAGCCTGAAAGAGAATTTGTATGACAAGGAACAGGGACGATGGCAAATCTTCGATAAAGTCATCACTTAACCTCCTTGACTTGAAAATGAGAAACCAGGCTACCAGTTTATGCACCTTCCGGTGCAGTTGCATATACACTTAACAAAAATATAAATGCAACATGTAAAGTGTTGGCCCCATGTTTCATGTGCTGAAATAAAAGAGCCTAGAAATGCTCCAAAAGCTTATTTCTCTCAAATTTTGTGCACAAATGTGTTCCCTGTTACTGAAAATGTCTCCTTTGCCAAAATAATCCATCCACCTGACAGGTGGGACATATCAATATGTTGATTAAACAGCATGATCATTACATAGGTCCACCTTGTGCTGAGGACAATAAAAGGACACTAAAATGTGCAGTTTTGTTTCACAACACAATGCCACAGATGTCTCTAGTTTTGAGGGAGTGTGCAATTGGCATGCTGACTGCAGGAATGTCCACCAGAGCTGTTCCCAGACCATGTGTATGGTGTTGTGTGAGTGAGCGGTTTGCTGAGGTCAACGTTGTGAACAGAGTGCCCCATGATAGCGTGGGGTTATCGTATGGGTAGGCATAAGCTATGGAAAACGAACACAATTGCATTTTATCAATGGCAATTTGAATGCATCGTGACGAGATCCTGTCTGGCATTGTCGTGCCATTCATCTGCCGCCATCACCTAATGTTTCAGCATGATAATGCAGGGCCCCCTATCTTCAAGGATCTGTACACAATTCCTGGAAGCTGAATATGTCCCAGTTGTTCCATGGTCAGAATAGTTACCAGAAGTCACCCATTGAGCACGTTTGGGATGCTCTGGATCAACGGGTACGACAGCGTGTTCTAGTTTCTGCCAATATCTAGCAACTTCGCACTTCGTCATGCTGAAAGACCCAGCCACGTTTCATTTTCAATGCCCTTGCTGATGGTAGGCTTTGTTACTTTGGTCCCAGCTCTCTGCAGGTCATTCTCTAGGTCCCCCCGTGTGGTTCTGGGATTTTTGCTCACCGTTCTTGTGATCATTTTGACCCCACGGGGTGAGATCTTGCGTGGAGCCCCAGATCGAGGGAGATTATCAGTGGTCTTGTATGTCTTCCATTTCCTAATAATTGCTCCCACAGTTGATTTGACAGCTCTTTGGTCTTGGCCATAGTGGAGTTTGGAGTGTGACTGTTTGACGTTGTGGACAGGTGTCTTTTATACTGATAACAAGTTCAAACAGGTGCCATTAATACAGTGAGTGGAGGTCAGAGGAGCCTCTTAAAGAAGAAGTTACAGGTATGTGAGAGACAAATCTTGCTTGTTTGTAGGTGACCAAATACTTATTTTCCACCATAATTGGCAAATAAATTCATAAAAAATCCTACAATGTGATTTTCTGGATTTTTTTTCTCATTTTGTCTGTCATAGTTGAAGTGTACCTATGATGAAAATTACAGGCCTCTCTCATCTTTTTAAGTGGGAGAACTTGCACAATTGGTGGCTGACTAAATACTTTTTTGCCCCACTGTAGGTGAGGTCTCTGCATGTGTGTGAGATGGGACGAAATAGCTATCTAAGGCAATTTGAGGGGGACTGAGGGCTCTACAGTGAAATAAAGCAATTAAAACTAGCCAAGACAGCAGTAGACAAGGCATATTGACATTAGAGAGAGGCATAAAGCAATAAATGGCGAATAAAGGGCAGAGTGGGTCGGTTAGATACATACAGGACCTGAGTTGGTTCAGAGTTTGTTTTGATATTTCAAACGCATTGTCCTGATCCCGTCTGGTGTGTGTGGACAAAATCAACATGTACACGTGGATTCATGCGTGCATGTGGTCTGTTCAGCATGTTACACCGTACCCAAACCGGCTGTGCGAGATGGGAGAGGCAGGACTTGCACCTCGAACTGACTTCTATTTTATCGCTTGCAAAGCAGACGCTCCTTTGCGCGCGCGAGCAGTGATTGAATAAATTGTGTACATTTATTTTGCCACGAGCGGCATGGTCAGCACTGAGGCTACATGAGATTGATCCTTTGTAGGATGACTTTGGCTACACATTTCCAACTATAATCCTTGTCAATTTGATAAGATTCATAATGTGTGTATATATATATATATATATATATAAATATGTACGCTTTTAAGCTATTTGCTATGTTGATAATAAACATTGTATTTAGTTGTTGACACGGCTTTGAACAATTCAATGGACAAAAATGTTTCACCCCAGATGGGACTCGAACCCACAATCCCTGGCTTAGGAGGCCAGTGCCTTATCCATTAGGCCACTGGGGCTAGTTGTGAAATGGGCGGGGTTAGGCCTTTATCAAATTAATATGCGTGATAACCACGGGAAATGTAGTAACAGTGATGGGAACGACTTTTTGTATCGGCTGATAAATCTGTTAAATCGAGTAATGAATGACACACAGAAAACTATCGGGGAAAATAATTAGATCGAAGCTTTCTGTAAACAACCAAAAGTGACGCTATCACCATGGTGATACATTCACATTGACAGACTATTCCACTTAAACTCAACAGCAGGGGTATTGATCAAATATTTACATTATTACAAGGATCAAACCTAGACTTTGTCATATTATATAGAATCGAATTGTATGTAGTTAAAGTAAACAATCATTACATTGTAACATTATTTGATATCATCCAACTCAAATGCTGTGCTGCCATTTGCAGATTCTTCCATTATTACCCGGTTGGGGCAAAATGGATCTTGCGCAGTAACCTGCATGTGTGTAAAAAAACAGGTAAAAATAACCTAGCTGGGCGAAAAAGAGAAGGTAAGCCTCTGCTAACCAATGATAAGGAATAAGGTAAATATTAGCGCTGTACAGTAGCAGATTAAGCTAGCTACTTCATCAAAACAGCAAAGATAGTGGTGTAACGTTAGCTGTTGGTAGCCTTGGCTAGCTGGCAATGCTATTAGTCCTAGCTATCGCGTTGCGTAGCTAGTTAACGCTATTTGATTATTTCTAAAGCTGCAAAGTAAAAAGTTATGAATCCAACATTAAACTTCCACAAACTCTGTTTGTCTCACTTCAGAGCTATCTATAACGCCGCTGATTAAGAAGATGCCGTTTTTTGGAAACACCTTCAGTCCAAAGAAAACCCCTCCTCGCAAGTCCGTTTCTCTCTCCAATCTGCACACGGTGAGTTGATAAAATTCCCCTGTAATCAGCAAACACATTCTTGTGTACCAGAGCAGGGTTTCCCACACTTGGTCCTGGGCTGGGGCCACCCCTGGGTGCACGTTTTAGTTTTTTTGCCATAGCTTTATACAGCTGATTCAAATAATCAAAGCTGGATGATAAATTGGTTATTTGAATCAACTATTGGGGGAGGGTCTGAGTTTAGGAAACCCTGCTATAGAGTATTACACCACAGTATGTGTCATAATACCCATAACCTAGCGATCAAATACGGAAATGGTTCCAATCGTTTTTCCACCATTCAGTTTTCCCATAGGACATTTTTAGAAACATTTAAAATAAGAACAAAGTGACTTAACAATATATTCGGCTGTATTTACCCCCTCAAATCTGAGAGTAAATGGACTTGAATATATTGATAAAAGTAACTTTGTCCGAGAAAGATTTACAAGGTTATCAAAACCTCATGCCAGGGTAAGCCTACATGAGAAACAGCCCAGTTTCTAAAATCCCCTATGGGAAAAATGAAAGGTGCAAAAACGATTGGATCCATTTCCCTGTTTGATCGATAGATTGTATAAGTATTATGACACCTCCACTGTGGAGCTCTATGTGCATCTGTTGTTGGTTATCTGAAGTTAGTCTGTGTAATCACCCCTTTGTTGGGTCATTTCTTGGGTCTAGTTGGATCGGTCTACGAGGGAAATAGAGTTGGGTCTTGAATATGGAGCCCCTGTAATGAACATCGGGGGGCAGAGCTTGAAATTTGAAGAGGGACAATGGATTGCAGGTAACTGATCTTCACTTAAATGCAGTAGAAAACTGCACTGTCTGCACTGCTATTGTAAGAAGTCTGATCTATCTGATCCCCACTGATCCTTTTTGTTTTTCTTCATGTGTTTTGTTTCTTGCCCCCAGAGTCTGGAGGGAATGCATCAGGGAAGGAGGTGCAGAGACTAAAAAAGAGGAACTTACAGCTTGAAGAGGAGAACAACCTACTGAGGCTGAAGATTGACCTTCTGTTGGACATGGTGAGTTATCATCAGCCATACAGTTGCAGGTTGAAAAAGGGACTCATTTTTTATCCTCAGTCACTATTCACGTCATAAACAAGTACAACAGACACGTTGGGGGTTAACAACTGCCCTTTACTGTCTGCGCCCATACACCATAGCCCAGATTTACTTAGTTATTACTTTTTTTAAACCTAATTGGTAGTAGTTACAGTCTTGTCTCATCGCTGCAACTCCCGTACGGACTTAGGAGAGGCGAAGGTCGAGAGCCATGCGTCCTCCGAAACACAACCCAACCTATCCGCACTGCTTCTTGACACAATGCACATCCAACCCGGAAGCCAGCCGCACAAATGTGTCAGAGGAAACACAGTACACCTGGCGACCTGGTCAGCGTGCACTGCACCCGGCCCGCCACAGGAGTTGCTAGTGCGCGATAAGACAAGGATATTCCTGCCGGCCAAACCCTCCCTAACCCGTACGACGCTGGGCCAATTGTGCGTCGCCTCCCGGTCGCGACCGACAGAGCCAGAGCCTGGAACCAAGAATCTGGTAGCGCAGAGGCCACTTAGTTATTACTTAAACATAGTTGGCTTACATTGTTGTTTTGATTAATGCTTGAACAGCCGCTAAGATTATATTTGTTTGTGATTGTTGCGAAATACCTATTTGGATGCAACATTCTATGTTAGAATGCGAACACTCATTGAAATAGGCTGTAGCAAAGCTAGCCAAAGAGCCATTTTACTGGTTGAAGTGTTTTTTTAAGTACACTGAACAAAAATCTAAATGCAACATGTAAAGTGTTGGTCCAATGCAGGGCCTAACATTTTGGCATTGGCGGGTAAGATGTCTATTTCACCAGCCACGATTGGAGGGTGGTCAAATCAAATCACCCTGAGCCCGTCTACTTTGTTGTCCAGGGACCGAACATTGGCGAGTAATATAATCGGAAACGGTGGATAGTGTGCATGCCTCTTGAGTCGGACTAGAAGTCCTGTCCGAATACCTTTTCTCCACCGGCGACGTCTTGGAGCAGCTAAAGGGATAAGTTCAATTGGGGGGTATGAACAAAGAATCCAATTTGGGAAAGTCGTATTTCTGGTCAGAATGCTGGTGAGTTACCGCCTCTCTGATATCCAAAAGTTCTTTCCAGCTGTATTTAATAACGCAAAAAAACGTTCTGGGCTAATTATGTAGGAGTATATATAATTAAAGTCTACTGAAGTGAGACTTTGTTGGCTTTTTTGGCTATTTACATTGTTTTGTTCACAAGCTAGGTTGTTTTTCCATGTTAGAGTTTAAACTGTTGGGAAGAGAAGACCATGCTTCTCCTAGGTAGATTCAATCTCACCGGCACAAAAATGAAGTCCAGTTAGCACGGTAACACCGCACCCTTAAAGGGACTGATGAACATTTTTGTCTCATCCGTGATATTTTGGTTAAAACTCACAAAACATGAAATTAAACAAAATACCACACTACTTCTTACTAGTAATACATTTGTTTTAGAAACATTACAAAGCATGCTCATCTGTTTTTTTTTGTGTTGGTGTAATTTTAGCAGAACAAAAATATTTGGGCTGGTAAAAAACCTGAGTGGCAGATAGATTTGTTTTTTAATCTACTTGCCACAGTGGCTGGTGGACCAAAAATGACATTTTATGCCCTGGTCCCAAGTTTCATGTGCTGAAATAAAAGATCCCATAAATGGTCCATACACACAAAAATCTTATTTCTCTCAAATTTGGTGCACAAATGTGTTTATATTTGTGTTTGTGAGCATTTCTCCTTTGTCAAGATAATCCATCCACCTGACAGGTGTGATCATTGGTGTGCGAGTGTGTAGAGTCACCCACTCACATGCAAGCTGCTGCTACTCTGTTTATCTTATATCCTGATGCCTAGTCATCTTACCCCTATACATATCTACCTCCATCACACCAGCATCCCTGCACATTGTAAATATGGTATTGAAACTGACCCTGTATTTAGTATGCTTGCTTACTTGTTGTGTGTTTCATATTTTTTATTTTATTTCTAGTAATACATTGTTATTGATTATTGCATTGTTGGGTTTTGAGTTTGTAAGGAAGGCATTTCACTGTACTTGTGCATGTGATATTGAAACTTAAGACATCTGTGGCATTGTGCTGTGTGACAAAACTGCACATTTTAGAGTGGCCTTTTATTGTTCCAAGCACAAGGTGCATCTGTGTAATGATCACGTTATTTAATTGGCTTCTTTGACAGTCTATCTACCTGACAGGTGTGGCATATCTTGGCAAAGATTCAGCGCCTCAGTACAAGTAGGCATAGTGGCGCTCCGTGGCCTGGTATGAATGGACGGCTCCTCTGACGAGTAACCAGCTATATCCTTATTTAGTTTGTGGGCAGTTAGACATTGATGGGTGCACAGTTAAGTAGCTTACAATGCATAGACCTATATTTAAATCATACCTGGCTCGCAAATCTTTAGAAATGGTAGGAGCAATTGTAAATTGGCACTCCACGTGAAAAAGGTTACTGACCCCATGCTATAAACTACTGTATATGAAGCCACCCTTGTGGCTTCCGGTTTGCATTATTCACCAGGGAAGAGAAACATTTAGTGAATATTGAAGCGTTGTATCAACAAGCCAGCTCAGACAATATTCATTGTAACAGTATCCAACGAGGGGGCGGCTCGCTCAGATTTTTCCACCTGCCAGCTAGTCTGATAGTGCAAATACTGCGTTGGCAACACAATATCTGGGTGCTGATTTATATATATTTTTAAACTGCCATAAATCCACACTACAGCTAAATAACTTAGCAATGTTTAATGATTTTGCCAGACGGATTGATCTGTAAGAGTATGACATTTTCATTTAGAAAGATGGACGACCAAGATTGATGGAGTGAGCGGTGGGTAGGGATTAGGGATGTAGGATGAGGATGAAGTGGGTCAACAGCAAGAAGTAAAAAAAAAAGTTAGCCCAAATAAGAAATCATTAATGATTTTCATTATCACAATTAGGCCTATCATTCTGTCACTGCATGACAATGCACATTTATTATAGCAAAGCAAACTGGCAAGGTTTCTGCTTTCTAAAAGTGAAACGAAAGGCGCACAGGCAGCTGCTTTCAAATCAAATGTTATTTGTCACATACACATTAGTTAGCAGATGTTAATGCGAGTGTAGCGCAATGCTTTTGCTTCTAGTTCCGACAGTGCAGTAATACAGTGCCTTGCGAAAGTATTCGGCCCCCTTGAACTTTGCGACCTTTTGCCACATTTCAGGCTTCAAACATAAAGATATAAAACTGTATTTTTTTGTGAAGAATCAACAAGTTGATTGCCCAATTTTTCAGTTTTTGATTTGTTAAAAAAGTTTGAAATATCCAATAAATGTCGTTCCACTTTATGATTGTGTCCCACTTGTTGTTGATTCTTCACAAAAAAATACAGTTTTATATCTTTATGTTTGAAGCCTGAAATGTGGCAAAAGGTCGCAAAGTTCAAGGGGGCCGAATACTTTCGCAAGGCACTGTATTTATGTAGTTGGTGCTGTATATGAACTAATATTAAGGGGTCTAAATTCGGAAAGTATTTAGACCCCTTGACTTTTTCCACATTTTGTTACATTACAGCCTTACTCTAAAATGGATGAAATAATGTTTTCCCTCATTAGTCTACACACAATACCCCATATTGACAAAGCGAAAACAAGTTTTTAGAATGTTTTGCAAATGTATACATTTTTTAAAAACATTTAAAGTATTCAGACCCTTTGCTATGAGACTCAATTGAGCTCCGGTGCATCCTGTTTCCATTGATCATCCTTGATGTATCTACAACTTGATTGGAGTCCACCTGTGGTAAATTCAATTGATTGGACATGATTTGGAAAGGCACGCACCTGTGTATATACAGTAGGGCAAAAAAGTATTTAGTCAGCCACCAATTGTGCATGTTCTCCCACTTAAAAAGATGAGAGACCTGTAATTTTCATCATAGGTACACTTCAACTATGACAAGCAAAATGAGAAAAAAAAGTCCAGAAAATCACATTGTAGGATTTTTAATGAATTTATTTGCAAATTATGGTGGAAAATAAGTATTTGGTCACCTACAAACAAGCAAGATTTCTGGCTCTCACAGACCTGTAACTTTTTATTTAAGAGGCTCCTCTGTCCTCCACTCGTTGCCTGTATTAATGGCACCTGTTTGAACTTGTTATCAGTATAAAAGACACCTGTCCACAACCTCAAACAGTCACACTCCAAACTCCACTATGGCCAATACCAAAGAGCTGTCAAAGGACACCAGAAACAACATTGTAGACCTGCACCAAGCTGGGAAGACTGAATCTGCAATAGGTAAGCAGCTTGGTTTGAAGAAATCAACTGTGGGAGCAATTATTAGGAAATGGAAGACGTACAAGACCACTAATAATCTCCCTCGATCTGGGGCTCCACGCAAGAGCTCACCCCATGGGGTCAAAATGATCACAAGAACGGTGAGCAAAAATCCCAGAACCACACAGGGGGACCTAGTGAATGAACTGCAGAGAGCTGGGACCAAAGTAACAAAGCCTACCATCAGTAACACACTACACCGCCAGGGACTCAAATCCTGCAGTGCCAGACGTGTCCCCCTGCTTAAGCTAGTACATGTCCAGGCCCGTCTGAAGTTTGCTAGAGAGCATTTGGATGATCCAGAAGAAGATTGGGAGAATGTCATATGGTCAGATGAAACCAAAATATAACTTTTTGGTAAAAACTCAACCCAAACTCTTGTTTGGAGGACAAAGAATGCTGAGTTGCATCCAAAGAACACCATACCTACTGTGACGCTTGGGGGTGGAAACATCATGCTTTGGGGCTGTTTTTCTGCAAAGGGACCAGGACGACTGATCCGTGTAAAGGAAAGAATGAATGGGGCCATGTATCGTGAGATTTTGAGTGAAAACCTCCTTCCATCAGCATGGGCATTGAAGATGAAACGTGGCTGGGTCTTTCAGCATGACAATGATCCCAAACACACCGCCCGGGCAACGAAGGAGTGGCTTCGTAAGAAGCATTTCAAGGTCCAGGTCTAGATCTCAACCCCATAGAAAATCTTTGGAGGGAGTTGAAAGTCTGTGTTGCCCAGCAACAGCCCCAAAACATCACTGCTCTAGAGGAGATCTGCTTGGAGGAATGGGCCAAAATACCAGCAACAGTGTGTGAAAACCTTGTGAAGACTTACAGAAAACGTTTGACCTCTGTCATTGCCAATAAAGGGTATATAACAAAGTATTGAGAAACTTTTGTTATTGACCAAATACTTATTTTCCACCATAATTTGCAAATAAATTCATTAAAAATCTTACAATGTCATTTTCTGGATTTTTTTTCTTCTCATTTTGTCTGTCATAGTTGAAGTGTACCTATGATGAAAATTACAGGTCTCTCATCTTTTTAAGTGGGAGAACTTGCACAATTGGTGGCTGACTAAATACTTTTTTGCCCCACTGTATAAGGTACCACAGTTGACAGTGCATGTCAGTGCAAAAACCAAGCCATGATGTTGAAGGAATAGTCCGTAGTGCTCAGAGACAGGATTGTGTCTAGGCACAGATCTGGGGAAGGGTACCAAAACATGTCTGCCACATTGAAGGTCCCCAAGAACACAGAAGCCTCCATTCTAAAATGGAAGAAGTTTGGAACCACCAAGACTCTTCCTAGAGCTGTCTGCCCGGCCAAACTGAGCCATCGGGGAGAAGGGCCTTGGTCAGAGAGGTGACCAAGAACCTTCCAGAGGGACAACCATGTTTGCAGCACTCCACCAATGAAGCCTTTGGTAGCCTGGCCAGACTGAAGCCACTCTTTATTAAAAGGCACATGACAGCCCACTGGCACCTAAAGGACTCTCAGAACATGAGAAACAAGTTTCTCTGGTCAGATGAAACCAAGATTGAACTCTTGCCTGAATGCCAAGCGTCACATCTTGAGGAAACCTGTCACCATCCCTACAGTGAAGCATGATGGTGGCAGCATCATGCTGTGGGGTTTTTCAGTGGCAGGGACTGGGAGAGTAGTCAGGATCGAGGAAAGATGTACAGCGATTCTTGATGAAATCCTGCTCCAGAGCGCTCAAGACCTCCGACGGGAAGAAGGTTCACTTTCCAACAGGACAACAACCCTAAGCACACAGCCAAGACAATGCAGGAGTGGCTTCGGGACAAGTCTCTGAATGTCCTTGAGTGGCCCAGCCAGAGCCCGGACTTGAAGCCGATCGAGCATCTCTGGAGAGACCTGAAAATAGCTGTATAGCGACGCTCCCCATCCAACCTGACAGAGCTTGAGAGGATCTGCAGAGAAGAATGGGAGAAACTCCCCAAATACAGGTGTGCCAAGCTTCTAGCGTCATACCCAAGAAGACTGGAGGCTGTAATCGCTGCCAAAGGTGCTTCAACAAAGTACTGAATAAAGGGTCTGAATACTTATGTAAATGGTATTCTTCCGTTTTTATTTGTAATACACGTGCAAACATTTCTATTAACCTGTTTTCGCGTTCTCATTATGGGGTATTGTGTATAGAGTGAGGGGAAAATATTTTTCATAATTTTTTTGAATGTTGTAATGTAATAAAATGTGGAAAAGTCAAGGGGTCTGAATACTTTTTGAATGCACTGTACATGGTAAGCTGTAAGTGGCGCTTCACTTTTTAGTATGGAAAACTTTTCGACAATATTCACAACATATTGACTCAATTACAATCTTTATGGAATAAAAATCTAATTTCATAAATTACATGTGGAAATATGTATTTGAGCAAGCCAGCAGCAGATGAAACAGAAAATGAATTCTCTCCTCGCTCTCCCCGGTTTTAGCTTCACATCTAGCTGGCTAGGTTTAGGATATTTACTAGCCCATACCAGTGTCAAACTTAGCTGTGTTATCGACATATTGCAGTACACTAACAATCTAGCTCACTTATTTTGCTAGTGGAAAACAAATGGCCACAAATCCATTCAGAAATGGAGGAAGAAGATAGCTAGCTATAGCAAACTAATGTTAGCAGCTGCCTCTCCAGCAAGAAGTAACCGTGACAACATTAATCCTAAAATAAACAAATTAAAAACTTTCACAATGAGCACAATCCACCCCTCCAGTAAAGGCATGGCTCTGGGGAATCTCCAAAATGTCATTTCGGATGAACCCACAATCGGCAGGCTTTATAGACAACTCCCCTAGAGCCACAAAATGGCCAAATTATCGCAACGTGCAGCCTCCACAATCACCAACACTACTCTTTCCCATAGTACAAGGCAATCTATAGTATGACAGCATCAGCAGTTAGCGACCAACAGCTGGCAGACGTCTACATTTGTTTAGTTTTTATCTTGGCTAAGATGGCACCGACAGAGGGCGCCTCGCCTCGAGCTCCGATAAAACATTGCAGGAGCTCGAAGCCTAAGATTTTCACTGTACCCTGCAATCACATTTACATTTTAGTCATTTAGTAGACACACTTGTCCAGAGCGACTTACAGGAGCAATGATTGTTATGTGCATTGCGCAAAGGCACGTCGACAGATTGTTCACCTAGTCGGCTTTGGGATTCAAACCAATGACCTTTCAGTTACTGGCTCAACGTTCTTAACCGCTAGGCTACCTGCAACCCTGCACATGTGACTATTAAACAATCTGAATCATTGTTATTTAGATGAAAGCTGTGAGCTAAGTGCAATATAGCAAGCAAACATTAGCATAGAGGTAGCAAGCTAACTCTTTCACTTACCAGGTTGATTTACATGCTCACTGAAGCCCATGATAATGCTTGGGTGCTGCTGGCTGTTTGAGATGCTTTAGAAGCCACATTGATGGTAGGGACAGCATCCACTTTGAGAAGCAACTTCTTGCTGAAGCACTCCTTCCATTGTTTATAGCGGTGGAAGTTTTCAGGGATGAAATGTGCCCTGCAGAGGGACGAGTAGACGCCCAATTTGCCCGCCACATTATAATAATTGATTAAAGAGTTTAATTTGGTAATGTTTTCTTGGCGTTCTCTAAGTTAAAATTATATGCGTTTTTGGCAGTGAGAAATAAGTGCTACACTCCCTTTTAAAATCCTTTATGACTCTATTGATGTACCCGTGCGTCAATCTAATGAACATAATACAAAAATCCCCATCAAAATCTGTCAGTTTGCATTGGCTGAGTCTCAATCCACCGCATCCGCCAATGTCGCCCTTCCACAGCTGCGGTGAAAAGTGGCAGAGCTACGGCGGTGTTTGTCTTTTTTGCCATTTATGAATGTGTTATTCAGTGTGTTTCTTTGGGCCAAATTCAATATTTTATCAAATTATAAAAATAAAACCAATTACCTTAAAGGGTCTTAAAATTCTAAATCCAATAGCTAAAGGATCCATGGTATGACCATTTTAAAACAACTCCATGTGTTAACTTAGTTAAAAATATAAACAACGGCTTAGAATATTAGAGGTTAAGTAACCGATTTCCTTTCCCTTAAGTTGTCAGAAACCACTGCAGAGTCTCACCTGATGGAGAAGGAACTGGAGGAGGTGAAAAATCACAGCCGAAGGAAGAAGTGATGAATAGAAAACTGAAGACGGGTTTCCCAGTGACACTTGAAAAGGAATTAATTAAGGGGATAGATGAGGGATGGTGATGGATGGCAGTGTTAGTGACCAACTGTGCTGTAAAATTAGACTTTTATACGTTATATACGTTATATGGATTTTAAATCGTTGAAGGTATGAGAGTTTAAATGTGCCCTATCCTTTTATAAAAATGAATTTCTTTGATTCATTAATTTTGTAAGCATTATCGTATCAGTGCTGAACTATTTTAGAATACAATGATTTATATTCAACGTCCTGTGTGTGTGTGTGTGTGTGTGTGTGTGTGTGTGTGTATGGGTTTGGCAGCTGTGTGTATTAGAATATTTGTTTTCATATCCTTTCTACTTTATTAAAAGGTTTTAACTACATTTCATAAAGTTATGTTTTGTTTGCATACATGTCTGTATTAGTATGCAAGTGCCCATACTAATGCAAGCTTAGACCAACGTCTGATGTAAACTGGCAAGAATGTGTGGGGTGGGGGGGCAGAAGGATGCTCTGGATTGTGGAGTTTACAAATTCAACAGGTTCTTCAGAACTGTATCACTGGATATTTCTACCATCTCTTGGATCCCTGTGGTTTTCTGTCACAGGTCAGGTGAGATTGTTATTACAATGTAACTACTAGAATGTTGTTACACCAGATGTTGAATGTGAGGAATGTCATTAGAGGTAGGCTATTTAATTCTGTAGCTGAAAAACAAGCTGGTTTCAGTGATCTCAGCAGATTTCTCCAGCAGTTTACTTCATTATACATACTGCATCCTATTATTCAGCTAAAATTCTTTACTGTAACATTCCTGTAATGTTTTTGCCATGTGTTTAACAATGTCAAATCCAATGTTATTTGTCACATGTGCTGAATACAACAGGGTTAGACCTTAGAGTGAAATGCTTACTTACAAGCCCTTAACCAAAAATGCCGTTTTAAGAAAAATACCCCCAAAAATAAAACAACTAATTTAAGCGCAGCAGTAAAATAACAATAGCGAGGCTATATTACAGGGAGTACCGATACAAAGTCAATGTGTGGGGGCACCGGTTAGTCGAGGTAATTGAGGTCATTTGTACATGTAGGTAGAGTTATTAAAGTGACTATGCATAGATAATAAACAGAGAGCAGTAGCGTAAAAGAGGGTACGGGCGGCAATGCAAATAGTCTGGGTAGCCATTTGATTAGATGTTCAGGAGGCTTATGGCTTGGGGGTAGAAGCTGTTTAGGTTCAAGAGGCTTCTAGACTTGGTGCTCCGGTACCGCTTGCTGTGCGGTAGCAGAGAGAACAGTCTATGACTAGGGTGGGTGGAGTCTTTGACAATTTCGAGGGCCTTCCTCTGACACCGCCTGGTATAGAGGTCCTGGATGGCAGGAAGCTTGGCCCCAGTGATGTACTGGGCCGTACACACTACCCTCTAGTCGGAGGCCGAGCAGTTGCCATACCAGGCAGGGATGCAACCAGTCAGGATGCTCTCGATGGTGCAGCTATAGAACCTTTTGAGGATCTGAGGACCCATGCAAGAGAAGGTTTTTATAAATTTTCTTAAAGAGGGATAACTGTAGACTCCATTAACTCAAAATGTACTTTTATTGGTGGGGATGCTTGAGATTGTGGTGAAATGGGTCAGTGAATGTGTGAAGATCAGACACCAGCAACTAAGCAGATATTTAATTCAAGACCTAAACAAACAAGCCCATCCGTCAAGTAAATAGAGTTACATCATACTTCTGTGTGGCAAGAGACAATTCTATAGTAACAAGCTGTTATTAACAGCAATCTCAGACACCATATCAGACAAATTCAATCTGATTAGCTTTCTCAAACAGGCCAAGTCACTGTAAACAAATGCAGTAAATACAATCATAATCCAAAGGCTTAGTCAGTCGTTCATTGAGTAAGCATTGCACCAGTGTATGGGGGAAAACAAAAAGAAAGTGACATTTTCACTGTTTGGTTATGAATTGACCAATTATTACTCAGTGGAAGCCACAGTACCTCCTTCCACAATATACATTCCACATTTGAGACATGGATTGTGTAACACCCCACTCCTGCCTCCTAGCGAGGAACACCCTCTTGATGGACAATGGGAGTCAGTACAACCAAGAGGATGGAGGCTTCATCCCCTGATGATGGCTGGGGGCAGCATAATGCTGCTCAGCTGTTTCGTTGTTACTGGGTTCTCCTACACCTTCCCCAAAGCCATCAGTGTCTACTTCAAAGAGCCGATGAAGGATTTTTTCGTGGGTCACGGCGACACAGCCTGGATATCCTCCATCATACTGGCCATGCTCTATGGCTCAGGTCTGAAGACGATCAAAGAGATGCTTTAGGGGCCTCTGAGGTTGAATCCTATACGAAAAACAAAGCTGTCCGATGTCAACAAAAAGGACTGCAATTTTGAATGGGAGGATCAAAATAGAAAATGTGACCATCTTGGACATGTATTTTGTCTGGAGATGCAAGTTCTCTCGTAGTTCTGAATCATTTCAATAACAAATACACATGCCTTGTCTGTGAACTGTACTGAACAAAAATATAAACGCAACATTTTCTAGTGAAAAAATGACCGCCACAAAAGTTATTATGGCGGTGCTTAGTTAAAGCAACGCACCTATAGACCTGTGTTTATCATTGGCTATTTTTACCTTTCGTACATTGTGCATGTGTTTTCCTGGTGTGAATGGTCTGTTGACAAGTCTCTCAAAATCCCTGTGTAGCGATTGGCTGAATATTGCGTCATTGTACTTTTAACGCCTTCCACTCTTGTTGCTCTCAGGAAGCGGGTAAAAGATAGTCTAGCTGGAAGAGGACTGTGTCGCGAAGGCCTTTTCTTTAGAAAATAAACTCTATGTTTAACTGGAAACAGTGAACTTATTTATTTGCGGTCTTAAGTCGTTCAAGTTCCTATACCAAATATGCCAAGAGGCGGTGAGTATCCAGCGCCGTTATTTTCGCTAACGTTAAGTTAGCCAGCCAACGTAATATCAACTCAAGAAATATAGCTTGCTAGCTAACTAATTGGTGGATCTGGTCAAATGTATCTTCTACTTGAGTATCAACGTTTCGTGAGAACTGACGTAACGTTAGTTAACTAGCAAGCTAACTAGTTACAGCTGTTAGCTAACTAATTAGCTAGCTAGTTAGCTTGCAAGCTAGGCTACTGTCACTACAGTAGTTGATCGCTAAACTTGGTCTGGCGAACACCATTTGTACCCAGTTGATTTCAGCCAGTTAATTTCATCCCCAGTAGTAATGATATGTAACTAATGAGTTAACATTATGCCACAATATAGTAAGGCAGCGAAGAAGCTCAATCACTTTCTGACATCTGTAACCATCCTGCAGAGTGAACGTCATGTTTGACTCATCTCTGATCTCCTACAACATGCCTTGCTCTCATTTGTCGTTTGTTTGTTTTTTAGGTAAAAAAGGTCACAAGGGCCGGGGAAAGCAGTTCAGCAACCCCGAAGAGATTGATAGACAGATGAAAGCACAGAGAGAGCTGGTGAGTAAAAGGACCCATGGCTCTGAGGGGATCTCTAGTTTTTGCCCCTTTTGGTTAACATAGTTCTAAACAGATCCCTGTATTATAGACCACATACAAGGTTCCAGCTTTGCAAGTGCAATGCGTGGGAAATATATTTTCAACCTGCATTTACTTGCTGATATTTCATAAATTCTTGATTTGGAACCCACCAGTGACTTAAACTCCCGTTTCAAATTGCAGGTGTAACTCCAACGAATAAATATACCGAAATATTTTACATCCAGATTGAGAAATACCTTTAGAATATACTGTGTGATAAATGCCTTTTGAATATGTGTAGGTCTTTTTTTGGGTGAAGCTGTGTAAAGTGCTCTCATGTTCTTCCACGTGTGGCTGCGTCACTTAGAAAGCTAAGGAACGCTACATGAAGCTTCACCTAGAGGGGAAGACAGACCTCTTCTAGTTCCAGCAATGATGTTGGGAAGATAGCGATGTCCTTCAACTAAATTACGAGGGAGCTCCTTACTCTGCAAAAAGTGGATTTAATATTTTTCTCTATTCTGCTTTTTGGTGTTCCACCTGCCCTCGATTGGAGGTATTGTCAAGGATGGTTAAAAATGTGTTTACCTTGCAGTCTATAGCCTGGCTGCTCAACCTCCTGCACCAGTTAATTTAGCTAGTAACATATATCTATATATTCAGCGGTGTGAAATGCATTTCAAACAGACATGACGTCTTGAACATGATCTAACCTGTGAATGTGTGATAGGAGGCGAACGGTGGAGTAGAGAAGGAGGAGGAGAAGTCATCAGGATCTGATGACAGCAGCAGTGAAGAGGACGTTGTGAGTGCGGGATCTCCTTTTAATGTCTAGTCTGTCCGCTAAGGAATTAGAAGTGTTGTGGTTTTACTGAAAGGCTTGTCAAGATGCACCTACTCACTTTCAAAGTGTCACCTACCATTTACTTGCCAGCACTACCTCAGTCAGAGCTGCAGTGTTGGCTCTCTGTTCAATGTCTTGATGTTCTGTTACTGCAGAATAAGAAGAAGAGTGGAGTGGAAGGATTGATTGAGATTGAGAATCCCAACCGTATATCCCAGAAAAGTAAGAAGGTGACCGAGCTTGATGTCAACGCACCCAAAGAGCTGTCACGCCGAGAGAGGTGAGGATCTCTCTTTTCCTTCAAGTCTCAGGCCTAATGCCAATGTCTAAAATGAAAGGATTGAAGTTAGTGGATTTAGGAAGAGCCCGTTTTGACTTGTTGGTGAAAGTCTTGGGAGTAGGTGTAGGCAAGGATATGTTATTCTAAAGTCTTGAAAGCAGGACCCTGTTTGACCATCTTGCTTTTGGTCTCAGGGAGGAGATAGAGAAGCAGAAAGCTAAGGAACGCTACATGAAGCTTCACCTAGAGGGGAAGACAGACCAGGCACGGGCCGACCTCGCCAGGCTGGCCATCATCAAGAAGCAGAGAGAGGACGCACAAAAGAAGAGGGACGGCCTCAAAAAAGGTGAGGGATAAGGAATCTCTCATACTGTGCTTGTCCTTTGTGCTATACTGTCTGACAGGAACACAGGGCTTAAATGGTTAGTCAGAAAGTCATACCGGCACTGTTTATTCAGACAGACTGTGGTTGCTCCTTTTGAATTCAGTGGCTGACTGTCTATCTGATGATTTCCTAGAAAAAGAAGCTGAAGACTCCAAGTCCAAGCGTTAGGCCTGTCTCCCGAGGACTTGGCCTGGAAAACGATCTGGGGAGGATGGAGAGACAAGAAGACTGTAGGAGGGGATCAATATGAGGGTTGTCAGCTCAGGGGTAACATGTGCTTGGGCTCCTGCCCTTCATCTCCGATGAGGGAAGGGTGTGAGCCGGGCGTTATGGACGGAAAAGGAGCACTTCAGGTTTGCCTGTTTAGTTCCTCCGTATTCTGTGAGGTCACAGCGGCAGGCGTTCTAGTGTCTTCACTCCTCCCCTGTGTTCTAATTCTAAAGCTGCTGGAGATCATTCTTTGATTATATTTTTTGCATTTTAACACTGTTTACTTATGAATGGGAAGTGTTGTGGGAGGATGAGTAGGGGTTTGTATACTTTCATCTGACCTGTTATTAAGGTGAATCAGGTGGTGGTGGTTGGGACAGAGGAACATGTTATACAGGAAATCTTTATGTATTCTTTATTATGTTCTGTTTCATCTCTACCAGTTGTCTTCATTCACAACCTGACAGTTCAAAGTCATTTGCCTCCAAAGGAAAGATGTGGGAAAGAAGAGGTCCCATAGGCAGAAGTGTCTCAGACAAAACATGTATAAAGGAATGTCAGCCTTTATGCAACTTCTATCTAGGTGTTGGAGTTTTTACCCTTTATTCTGTTGGTGTTTCTGCCCAGACATGTTTAGCTCGTTTCAGCTGCCAGCTGGCTCTAATTTCTGATTGAACCACCTTGCAGCGTAAAGTCTTGTAGTCAAAAAGGAGCTCTGTTGGCATAAAAATTCATTGTTAATATTTCATAATTACCTTGAAAAAGCATTGCTGGGGCCTCATACTGTAAGTCTCTTTTTCAGTGCTATGGTTCTCTTCTATAATTTTTTTTGCCTTTGACAGTTTACACAGGGCAATGTCAATGGTCGCGTTCCCCTGCTCAGAAGTTGGATGCATCAACAATGGTTGCATGCATCCTCATCGACTGTGGTCAGGCACCAGATTGCTATAACATAATGTGGTTAGCTGATGGGTAAAATACCTTTCTGGGCATTGTAAGATTTGGCATGCATAAGCAAAGGCTGGGCAGAGGAACGCGCCCACTCTATTAGTCATAAGGATGCTATGCTATAGTGTGATGGTTGGAACCTGAGATGCCTTTTAACAGGAAAGCAATATTCTATGAATGGAGGTGGCTGAAACTCATTTCTCTCTTGAAAACATACAGTATATACAAAGTGTTTTAATGTTTATAATAATGACTCTCCAGGATTGGTCAACTGTTTGATTTTTGTCTATTTGAGTTCATTTGTTGTATAGAAATAAATACATTAATAGATAAATGATACCCAAAACAATAGTTATTAATTTATCTTTTTATTGAATGGACTCGTAATACATTCTTAGCCTACGCTGCACCATACACATCACACATCACATTTTGAAAGTACTCAGACCCCTTTTCCCCTTTTACACATTTTGTTTTGCTCCAGTCTTGTTCTAAAATGTATTAAATTAAAAACATTTTCCCTCATCAATCTACACACAATACCCAATAATGATAAAGCAAAAACAGGTTTTTAGAAATGTTTGCAAATGTATTTTTAAACAAGTTATTTACGTAACTATTCAGACCTTTGCTATGACACTCGACAATGAGCTCAGGTGCATCGTGTTTCCGTTGATCATTGTTTCTACAACTTGATTGGAGTGCAGTTGTCGTAAATTCAATTGATTGGTCATGATTTGGAAAGGCACATAGATGTCTATGTAAGGTCCCACAGTTGACAGTGCATGTTAGCGCAAAAAGCAAGCCATGTGGTCGACGGAATTGTCCGTAGAGCTCAGACAGGATTGTGTCGGCACAGGTCTGAAGGGTACCAAAACATTTCTGCAGTATTGAAGGTCCCTAAGAACACCGTGGCCTTCCATCATTCTTAAATGGAAGAAGTTTGGAACCACCAAGACTCATCCTAGAGTCGGCCAAACTGAGCAATCGGGGGAGAAGAGCCTTGGTCAGGGAGGTGACCAAGAACCCGATGGCCACTCTGACAGAGCTCCAGAGTTCCTCTATGGAGATCGTAGAACCTTCCAGAAGGACAAACATCTCTGCAGCACTCCACCAATCAGGCCTTTAGGGCAGAGGGGGCAGACAGAAGCCATTCAGTAAAAGGCACATGACAGCCCGCTTGAAGTTTGACAATAGGCAACTTAAGGAATCTCAGACCATGACAAGCAATATTCTCTGGTCTGATGAAACCAAGATTGAACACTTTGGCCTAAATGCCAAGTGTCACGTCTGGAAGAAACCTGGCACCATCCCTACAGTGAAGCATGGTGGTGGTAGCATCATGCTGTGGGGATGTTTTTCAGCATTAAGGGACTGAATGGAGCTTCGAGAGATCCTTAATAAAAACCCGCTCCAGAGCACTCAGGACCTCAGACTGGGGTGAAGGTTCACCTTCCAACAGGACAACAACCCTAAGCATACAGCCAAGACAATGCAGGAGTGGCTTTGGGACAAGTCTCTGAATGTCCTTGAGTGGCCCAGCAAGAGCCCAGACTTCAACTTGATCGAACATCTCTGGAGAAAGCTGAACATTTGCTGTGCAGCGATGCTCCGCAGCTATTCTGACAGCATGAGAGAAACTCCCCAAATACAGGTGTGCTAAGCTTGTAGCGTCATACCCAAGTGGGCTTGAGGCTGTAATCGCTGCCAAAGGTGATTGAACAAAGTACAGAGTAAAAGGTTTGAATACTTACATAAATGTGAAATGTCTTTTTTTAAATGTATTTTATCTCAATTTTGTGGTATCCAATTGGTAGTTAGTCTTGTCCCATGCAGTAAATCCTGTACGGACTAGGGAAAGGAAACACTGTACAACTGGTGACCGTGTCAGCGTGCATGCGCCCGGCATAGGAGTCGCTAGACCGCGATGGGACAAGGACATCCCAGCCGGCCAAACCCTCCCCTAACCCGGACAACACTGGGCCAATTGTGCGCCGCCTCATGGGTCTCAAGGTCACAGCCGGCTGCGAGTCAGCCTGGGATGGAACCCGGATCTATAGTGATGCCTCAAGCGCTGTGATGCAGTACCTTAGACCTCTGCGCCACTCAGGAGGTCAGTTTTTTTATATACTTTTGCAAACATTAAAAACCTGTTTTTGTGTTGCCATTAAGGGTTATTGTGTGTAGATTGATAAGGGGGGGGAAAAAACATTTAATCAATTTTAGAATAAGGCTCTGACGTAACAATGTGGAAAAAGTGAAGGGGTCTGAATACTTTCTGAATGCTCTGTATGACATTGCAGAAGCTGTAGGCCTAATTATACGGACTCTTTTTTTTTTATGCCTCTCATATAGAACATTTTGTTCTTGCACACCCCAAGCTTTTCAGAGCTGGACAAAAGATCTGCTTTGGCTTCAGTAGTTGATGTGAATGCTCTGACAGACGGTGTGTAATACGTTGAGTCCACTGCTTGGCTTCTAGGGTGTCGTTGAACAGAGTGATAACACACAAGATTATGATACTGTAGTGGATTTGGGGGACAGTACTGATGGTCGCTACAATGCATATAGGTGAAACCATTTTTTCCCCCCGAGATGGTAGCTGAAGACTATAAGCTTTGGCTATTGCTTATTGCTCATTTTCCACACCGTTCACCAATCTACCCATCACCCCATACCTAGTGACTATCTCTTTGCAATTTCACTGTGACCACCAGGCTGCAGTATTTGATAAGGCCACAGCAGCCAATCTGCCCATGGGCCTACATGCAACTGTACTGATGTTGTAGATAAACTGGACATTTTCAGAAATGTAAACTATAGTATAAGCCTATCAGAAAGCATAGCTAGGATAGATTGCTATTGTGTCACCACTCACATACCATAGTTATTAGACTCAATATGAGAAGTGATGCCCAGACTTCAATAGATTGTGTTTCCCCTTTTCTCTCTCTCTCACATCCTGCTCCTATGAGTGCTGTGGACAGACCGCTTCCATTTACAGAAGCAGAGACTGAACAGAAGCCATGAATGTCAGATCGTCCAGTATTATTCGCCCATAATAGCACCATAGACGTTGTATTTAGATTCTCATGTAAAGTAAAAGTATCGTGCATATCCTCAAGTCATCGAGGGACTGATGTTGACACAGGCAGGCCTGTATTCAGTGATGTGCTTTGAAAATAAATGGATAGGTGTGTGTGTGTGTCTTGGTAAATCCTTGTTAGTAGCTACTACAAGATTTACCAAGGTCCCTTGCACAATCTACTATGCATGGTGCATCCTCAACCAGCACACCCAAAATTAAAGATGCAGAATACTACATCTAGGCAGACATACATTATACAGCAGGGATCATCAACTAGATTCAGCCATGGGCAGATCTTTTCTTGACCAAGGCCCTTCTCCTCCGATTGCTCAGTTTGGGGGGCGGGAACATAATTACAAATAATTTCTAGATTTCAAATTAACCACAAGAAGCCAAAACAGATATAATATTTGACTAAAACACAATCATTTCAAACCTTGCTTACATTTGTATACAATCACGTCTCTCTATTATGTTTTGGAATACTTGGGAACAGATTTACAAAATTAATATAACTTGGAGCTGATTTCCTGGAGTTTTTACACTCTAGTATGTCCAACAATTAAAACATTTTATTTATGCTCCTAAAACATGTGTCCACATAAAACCACCCGTGGGTCACCAGTTGGGGAAACCTGGTATACAGTATACTTTGAGTGTACAAAACAGTAGAAACAACCTCCTAATATTGAGTTGCACACACTTTTGCTCTCAGAACAGCCTCAATTCATCAGGGCGTGGACTCTACAAGGTGTTAAAAGTGTTCCACAGGGATACTGGCCCATGTTGACTCCAATGCTTCCCACAGTTGTGTCAAGTTGGCCGGATGTCCTTTGGGGGGTGGACCATTCTTGATACACACGGAAAACTGTTGAGCAGGAAAAACACAGCAGCGTTGCAGTTCTTGACACAAACCGGTCTGCCTGGCACCTACTACCATACCCCGTTCAAAGGCACTTAAACATTTTGTCTTGCCCACTCACCCTCTGAATGGGACACATACACAATCCATGTCTCAGTTGTCTCAAGGCTTAAAAATCGTTCTCTAACCTGTCTCTTCCCCTTCATCTCTACACTGCTTGAAGTGGATTTATTAGGTTACATCAATAAGAGATCATAGCTTTCACCTGGATTCACCTGGTCAGTCTATGTCATGGAAAGAGCAGGTGTTGCTAATGTTTTGTATAATCAGTGTATATGACTCAGACCATTCATTAGTTTATATCATCAATCATACATATGGTAGTTTACATCCTATAACTGTATAGTACAGTAATATATTCCATCAAACTGATCATCCTCAATTAAAGGTGAAGATTATGACATCTAGGCAGGTATGCAAAGAATTTGGAAAGTATTCAGACCCCTTAACTTTTTCTACATTTTATGATGTTACAGCCTTATTCAAAAATGGATTAAATAAATGTTTTTCCTCATCAATCTACACACAATGAGACATAATGACAAAGAGACAATAGGTTTTTAGACATTTTTGCAAATGCATTAAAAAAATACCCAGAAATACTTTATTGACAGAAGTATTCAGACCCTTTGATATGCGACTCAGAACACTTTCCGAATGCACTGTAAGGTTATCTATGACTCAGATACTGTATGTACAGTGCATTCAGAAAGTATTCAGACCCCTTGACTTTTTCCATGTTTTGTTACGTTACATACAGCCTTATTCTAAAATGGATGAAATAGTTTTCCCCCCCTATTAATCTACACACAATACCCCATAATGACAAAACAAAAACAGTTTTTTATTTTTTATTTTGCAAATTAAAAACAGAAATTTCACATTTATGTAAGTACTCAGACCCTTTATTCAGTACTTTGTTGAAGCACCTTTGGCAGCAATTATAACCTCAAGTCTTCGGGGGTATGACGCTACAAGCTTGGTACACCTGTATTTGGGGATTTTCTCCCATTCTTCTCTGCAGATCCTCTCAAGCTCTGTGAGGTTGGATGGGGAGCGTTGCTGCACAGCTATTTGCCGGACTCTCCAGAGATGTTTTATCGGGTTCAAGTCTGGGCTCTGGCTGGGCCACTCAATGACATTCAGAGAATTGTCCCGAAGCCACTCCTGCGTTGTCTTGGCTGTGTGCTTAGGGTCGTTGTCCTTTTGGAAGGTGAACCTTCGCCCCAGTCTAAGGTCCTGAGCACTCTGGAGCAGGTTTTCATCAAGGATCTCTCTGTACTTTGCTCCGTTCATCTTTCCCTCAATCCTGACTAGTCTCCCAGTCCCTGGTCTGAAAAACATCCCCACAGCATGATGCTTCCATCACCGTGCTTCACCGTAGGGATGGTGCCAGGTTTCCTCCAGACGTGACGCTTGGCATTCAGGCCAAAGAGTTCAATCTTGGTTTCATCAGATCAGAGAATCTTGTTGTGAGTTCTTTAGGTGCCTTTTGGCAAACTCCAAGCGGGCTATCGTGCCTTTTACTGAGGAGTGGCTTCCGTTTGGCAACTCTACCCTAAAGGCCTGATTGGTGAAGTGCTGCAGAGATTATTGGGTTTCTGGAAGGTTCTTCCATCTCCACAGAGGAACTCTGGAGCTCTGTCAGAGTGACCATCGGGTTCTTGGTCACCTCCCTGACCAAGGCCCTTCTCCTCCGATTGTTCAGTTTGGCCAGGTGGCCAGCTCTTGGAAGAGTCTTGGTAGTTCTAAACTTCTTCCATTTAAGAATGTCCGAGGCCACTGTGTTCTTGGGGATCTTCAATGTTATATACAGGTGTGTCTCTTTTCAAATCATGTCCAATCACTTGAATTTACCACAGGTGAACTCCAATCATGTTTTAGAAACATCTCAAGGATGATCAATGTAAACAAGGATGCACCTGAGCTTAAATTCGAGTCCCATAGCAAAGGGTCTGAATACTTACAGTACCAGTCAAAAGTCTGGACTCATTCAAGGGTTTTTCTACATTGTAGAATAATAGCTAATACATCAAAACTATGAAATAACACATGGAATCAGGTAGTAAGCAGTGTTAGACAAATCAAAATACATTTTATTTTTGAGATTCTTCAAAGTAGTCACCCTTTGCCTTGATGACAGCTTTGCACACTCTTGGCATTCTCTCAACCAGCTTCATGAAGAATGCTTTTCCAACAGTCTTGAAGGAGTTCCCACATATGCTGAGCACTTGTTTGCTGCTTTTCCTCCACTCTGCGGTCCAACTTGTCCCAAACCATCTTAATTGGGTTGAGGTCGGGTGATTGTGGAGGCCAGGTCATCTGATGCAGCACTCCATCACTCTCCTTCTTGGTCAAATAGCCCTTACACAGCCTGGAGATGTGTTTTGGGTCATTGTCCTGTTGAAAAACAAACGATAGTCCCACTTTCATTTGGTACTGTCCATACATAGTTCGTTTTGGTCACAGGTCAAGGAATGACTGAAGAATTTAATCATTTACCTGGAGCTAACACTGTAGATAGCAATACTGGGTGATTTGAAAAGTCATAGTCATACGAACAATAATATAAAACTACTTTTAGCAAAAATGTGTATCTTTAATTTACAATCTGTAGAAGCTATGAGAATACGAAGGTTCAGAACGTTTGTGAAGCATCACAGCACAGTTGAAAAATATATGGCAAATGGAAATTCACTTTGGATGGTATTAAGAGATAGTGGGAGGGGTTGAGTTGAATGGAGCAAACAAAACAAACTAAATATAACTATTGTAAAATAGATTGTGTCTGTAAAATATATATATAGTATGAATAAGCTGGAAGTAGAAGCCTAAGTGTTGTTATCTAGTAGGTTTACTCCAATTAGGGGAGTAAGGTTTCAGGGAAATAATAGTAAAATTCATTTTAAAAAGATATGTATGTGTATTTGTATGTATATTTATATATACAGTGCCTTGCGAAAGTATTCGGCCCCCTTGAACTTTGCGACCTTTTGCCACATTTCAGGCTTCAAACATAAAGATATAAAACTGTATTTTTTTGTGAAGAATCAACAACAAGTGGGACACAATCAGGAAGTGGAACGACATTTATTGGATATTTCAAACTTTTTTAACAAATCAAAAACTGAAAAATTGGGCGTGCAAAATTATTCAGCCCCTTTACTTTCAGTGCAGCAAACTCTCTCCAGAAGTTCAGTGAGGATCTCTGAATGATCCAATGTTGACCTAAATGACTAATGATGATAAATATAATCCATCTGTGTGTAATCAAGTCTCCGTATCAATGCACCTGCACTGTGATAGTCTCAGAGGTCCGTTAAAAGCGCAGAGAGCATCATGAAGAACAAGGAACACACCAGGCAGGTCCGAGATACTGTTGTGAAGAAGTTTAAAGCCGGATTTGGATACAAAAAGATTTCCCAAGCTTTAAACATCCCAAGGAGCACTGTGCAAGCGATAATATTGAAATGGAAGGAGTATCAGACCACTGCAAATCTACCAAGACCTGGCCGTCCCTCTAAACTTTCAGCTCATACAAGGAGAAGACTGATCAGAGATGCAGCCAAGAGGCCCATGATCACTCTGGATGAACTGCAGAGATCTACAGCTGAGGTGGGAGACTCTGTCCATAGGACAACAATCAGTCATATATTGCACAAATCTGGCCTTTATGGAAGAGTGGCAAGAAGAAAGCCATTTCTTAAAGATATCCATGAAAAGTGTTGTTTAAAGTTTGCCACAAGCCACCTGGGAGACACACCAAACATGTGGAAGAAGGTGCTCTGGTCAGATGAAACCTAAATTGAACTTTTTGGCAACAATGCAAAACGTTATGTTTGGCGTAAAAGCAACACAGCTCATCACCCTGAACACACCATCCCCACTGTCAAACATGGTGGTGGCAGCATCATGGTTTGGGCCTGCTTTTCTTCAGCAGGGACAGGGAAGATGGTTAAAATTGATGGGCAGATGGATGGAGCCAAATACAGGACCATTCTGGAAGAACCTGATGGAGTCTGCAAAAGACCTGAGACTGGGACGGAGATTTGTCTTCCAACAAGACAATGATCCAAAACATAAAGCAAAATCTACAATGGAATGGTTCAAAAATAAACATATCCAGGTGTTAGAATGGCCAAGTCAAAGTCCAGACCTGAATCCAATCGAGAATCTGTGGAAAGAACTGAAAACTGCTGTTCACAAATGCTCTCCATCCAACCTCACTGAGCTCGAGCTGTTTTGCAAGGAGGAATGGGAAAAAATGTCAGTCTCTCGACTGATAGACTGATAGAGACATACCCCAAGTGACTTACAGCTGTAATCGCAGCAAAAGGTGGCGCTACAAAGTATTAACTTAAGGGGGCTGAATAATTTTGCACGCCCAATTTTTCAGTTTTTGATTTGTTAAAAAAGTTTGAAATATCCAATAAATGTCGTTCCACCTCATGATTGTGTCCCACTTGTTGTTGATTCTTCACAAAAAAAATACAGTTTTATATCTTTATGTTTGAAGCCTGAAATGTGGCAAAAGGTCGCAAAGTTCAAGGGGGGCGAATACTTTCGCAAGGCACTGTATGTGGGTATGTGTATGTATGTATATAAATATATATACAGTATTTACCCTCAAATGTATGGGGGATGGGAAATTATGCAGACAATTACATTGATGTGGGTTGAGTCACTGACGTGATATTCCTGTCCAGGTTGGCGCCCCCTTGGAGTGATGCCGTGGCAGAGATCTTTGTGGGCTATACTCGGCCTTGTCTCAGGATGGTAAGTCGGTGGTTGAAGATATCCCTGTAATGGTGTGGGGGCTGTGCTTTGGCAAAGTGGGTGGGGTTATTCTTGCCTGTTTGGCCCTGTCCGGGGTTATCGTCGGACGGGGCCACAGTGTCTCCCCGACCCCTCCTGTTTCAGCCTCCAGTATTTATGCAGTTTATGTGTCGGGGGGCTAGGGTCAGTCTGTCATATCTGGAGTATTTCTTCTGTCTTATCTGGTGTCCTATGTGAATTTAAGTATGCTCTCTCTAATTCTCTTTCTTTCTTTTTCTCTCTCTCTTTCTTTCTTTCTTTCTTTCTCTCTTTCTCTCTCTCTCTCTCTCTCTCTTTCTCTCTTTCTCTCTTTCTCTCTCGCTCTCGCTCACTCACTCACTCACTCACTCACTCACTCACTCAGGACCTGAGCCCTAGGACCATGCCTCAGGAATACCTGGCCTGATGACTCCTTGCTGTCCCCAGTCCACCTGGCAGTGCTGCTCCAGTTTCAGCTGTTCTGCCTGCGGCTATGGAACCCTGATCTTTTCACCGGATGTGCTACCTGTCCCAGACCTGCTGTTTTCAACTCTCTAGAGACAGCAGGAGCGGTAGAGATACTCTGAATGATCGGCTATAAAAAGTCAACTAACATTTACTCCTGAGGTGCTGACCTGTTGCACCCTCGACAACCACTGTGATTATTATTATTTGACCCTGCTGGTCATCTATGAACATTTGAAAATCTTGGCCATGTTCTGTTATAATCTCCACCTGGCACAGCCAGAAGAGGACTGGCCACCCCCCATAGCCTGGTTCCTCTCTAGGTTTCTTCCTAGATTCTGGCCTTTCTAGGGAGTTTTTCCTAGCCACTGTGCTTCTACAACTGCATTGCTTGCTGTTTTGGGTTTTAGGCTGGGTTTCCGTACAGCTCTTTGTGACATCAGCTGATGTAAGAAGGGCTTTATCAATAAATTTGACAAATTTATTGATTGATTGATGAAAGCTACAAGCAGACCACCATAGTCCCTGTGCCCAAGAACAATAAGGTAACCTGCCTAATTGACTACAGACCCGTAGCACTCACGTCCGTAGCCATGAAGTGCTTTGAAAGGCTGGTAGTGGCTCACATTAACAGCATGATCCCAGAAACCCAAGACCCACTCCAATTTGCATACCGCTCAAACAGATCCACAGATGATTCAATCTCTATTGTACTCCACACTGCCCTTTCACACCTGGACAAAAGGAACACCTACGTGAGAATGATATTCATGGACTACAGCTCAGCGTTCAACACCATAGTGCCCTCAAAGCTCAACACTAAGCTAAGGATCCCTGGACTAAACACCTCCCTCTGCAATTGGATCCTGAACTTCGGGCCTCCCCCAGGAGGTGCGGGTAGGTAGCAACACATCTGCCATGCTGGTCCTCAATACTGGAGCCCGTCAGGGGTGTGTGCTCAGTTCCCTCCTGCCCTTCCTGTTCCCCCACGACTGCATGGCCAGGCACAACTCCAACACCATCCATAAGTTTGCTGACGACACAACAGTGGTAGGCCTGATCACCGACAACAACGAGACAGACTATAGGGAGGAGGTCAGAGACCTGGCCGGGTGGTGCCAGAATAATAACCTATCCCTCAACGTAATCAAGATAGAGGAGAGGATTGTGACTACAGGAAAAGGAGGACCGAGCACGCCCCCATTCTCATCGACAGGGCTGTAGTCGAGCAAGTTGAGAGCTTCAAGTTCCTTGGTCTCCACATCACCAACAAACTAGAAGGGTCCAAAAACACCAAGACAGTCGTGAAGAGGGAACAACATAACCTATTCCCCCTCAGGAGACTGAAAAGATTTGGCATGGGTCCTCAGATCCTCAAAAGGTTCTACAGCTGCAAAATCGAGAGTCTCCTGACTGGTTGCATCACTGACTGGTGCGGCAACTGCTCGGCCTCCAACCGCAAGGAACTGCAGAGTGTAGTGTGTATGGCCCAGTACATCACTGGGGCCAAGCTGCCTGTCATCCAGGACCTCTACACCAGTCGATGTCAGAGAAAGGCCCTAAAAATTGTCAAAGACCCCAGCCACCCCAGTCATAGACTGTTCTCTCTGCTACTGCACGGCAAGCAGTACCGGAGCGCCAAGTCTAAGACAGACAGGCTTCTCAACAGCTTTTACACTCAAGCCATAAGACATCTCTTTTACGCTGCTGCTACTCTCTGTTTATCATCTATGCTAAGTCCCTTTAACTCTACCTACATGTACATATTACCTCAATTAGCCCAACTAAGCGGGTGCCCCATTGAGTCTGTACTGGTACCACATGTATATAGCCTCGCTACTGTTATTTTCACTGTCATTTTACTGTTTTTTTATTTCTTTACTTATCTATTGTTTACCTAATACCTACTTTTTACTTAAAAAGTGCACTGTGGGTTAGAGCTTGTAAGTAAGTATTTCACTGTAAGGTCTATACTTGTACTCGGCGCAAGAGACAAATAAACTTTAATTTGGTTTGATATGCCCTCTTACAAAAAAAAGCAAAGCAGATGGGATGGCGTATCACCGTAGAATTCTGTGGTAGCCATGCTGGTTAAGTGTGCCTTGAATTCTAAATAAATCACTGACAGTGTCACCAGCAAAGCACCGTCCCACCTGCTCCTCCGTACTTCACAGTGGGAACCACACATGCAAAGATTATCAGTTCACCCACTCTGTGTCTCACAAAGGCGCGGTTGGAACAAAAAATCTCAAATTTTGACTCCTCAGACCAAAGGACAGATTTTCACCGGTCTAATGTCCATTGATTGTGTTTTATGGCCCAAGCAAGTCTGTTCTTCTTATTGGTGTCCTTTAGTCGTATTTTATTTGCAGCAATTCGACCATGAAGGCCTGATTCACGCAGTCTACTCTGAACAGTTGATGTTGAGATATGTCTGTTACTTGAACTCTGTGAAGCGTTTCTTTGGGCTGCAAACTCTAATGAACTTATCCTCTACAGCAGAGGTAACTCTGGGTTTTCCTTTCCTGTGGCGGTCCTCATGAGAGCCAGTTTCATCATAGCGCTTGATGATTTTTGCGACTGCACTTGAAGAAACTTTCAAAGTTCTTGAAATGTTCCGTATTGACTGACCTTCATGTAATGATGGACTGTCATTTCTCTTTACTTACTTATGCTGTTCTTGCCATAATAGTGACTTGGTCTTTTTACCAAATAGGCTGTCTTCTGTATACCGCCCTGACCTTGTCACAACAGAACTGATTGGCTCAAACCCATTAAGAAGGAAAGTAATTCAACAAATTAACTTTTAGGAAGGCACACCTGTTAATTGAAATGCATTCCAGGTGACTACCTCATGAAGCTGGTTGAGAGAATACCAAGAGTGGGCAAAGCTGTCATCAAGGCAAAGCGTGGGTACTTTGAAGAATTTCAAATATAAAATATAATTTGATTTGTTTAACACTTTTTTGGTTACTACATGATTCCATATGTGTTATTTCATAGTTTTGATGTCTTCACTATTATTCTACAATGTAGGAAATAGTAAAAATAAAGAAAACATTCACAAAAATGTCTACAAACCTGCTTTCGCTTTGTTATTATGAGTATTGTGTGTAGATTTATGAGGAAATGTTTTTTATTTCATCCATTTTAGAATAAGGCTGTAACATAACAAAATGTGGAAAAAGTCAAGGGTCTGAATGCTTTCCGAATTCACTGTATATATTATTTCACATTGATATTGAAAAACCCCTCTTCCTATGCTGCTGCTTCATTTGAGGCAACTTCCTCTTCTCTTCGAGCTCTGTGTGACTGAGTGGCGGTTGAACACAGTCACAGAGCACATTTTCAAAACAAGAACGAATACTGCTGGATGACAGAACATCACACCAACAACACACACTGAAGAAAACCACTTGCAGTGGTGTCTGCTCAACGAAATAATACAGACACTGACTTGGCAACACATGACTGAGGACCTGGCTGGAGTCAAGACAGAGGGATAATTTGTAAGAGGCGGGCTGACTCCTATGCAACCATGCTGAAATCTTTCAACCTCTTGAAGCAGCTTGGCTCTGTGGGGAAGTAAGTACTTTCATGTGCCATTTTGGACTTTTTGTTTTTTTGGAGGGGGATATATTTGTGAAAATACAATAGCATATTTATTTTCAGTTCTAATACAATAGTTATTTTCAAAGAACTTGGAACTAACTGCATAGAATGGAGAATAAATGGTGAGATACTGTACTTCTAACCAATGCTATCAAGTTTTGTGACAATCTAAACTCTAAAGTCTGATTCTACGTTCTAATCTTAGTTATTTTCATCATGAGCATCTGTGGGTGAAAGAAGAACCTTTAGACAAGGTTTTGGTGAGTGGGGAGCCTGTTTGGTAGAGTCCACAGGAGGTTGGTGGCACCTTAATTGGGGAGGATGAGCTCATGGTAATGGCTGGAGCAGAATCAGGGGAATGCTGCCAAATACATCAAACACATGGATGCCATTCCATTTGCTCCGTTCCGGCCATTATTATGAGCCATCCTCCCCTCAGCAGCTTCCTGTGGTAAAGTCATCTGACTTCTGCAAAGGACAGAGTATCTTTGGTGTCTGAGGACAACCGCAGAGTTCATGATCATCATGCCACCGTTGGTATGAAAGTAGGAGGAAGAGTGAAGCAGACAGGGTTCCATGGTGTAGTGCGAATAGTGGATGACTGTAATGTTTCATCATCTTCAGTGAGAGAACAGTCATAACAATGAATAATTATTTTGAATGGCGTCACGGCAAGATTACGTGCATCATGTCTTACTTTGTGTGTGGCCTGTGACACAATGACACAGCAGAGCCATATATTTAAGAGAGTTAGGCCAACTTTTAGAATTTAGAATATTCGTCTAATTCTAGACATTTAGTTACATAGCATTGTTTAAATATTTGCCATGTCATGTTAATGGTGAGCTAACATGGCTACCATAGAATGTTGAAATGTCATGTACAATAAATACATTAGCCAGAAAACGACTGGCCACACCTCAGAGCCGGGTCCTCTAGGTTTCTTCCTAGGTTCCTGCCTTTCTAAGGAGTTGTTCCTAGCCAACGTGCCTCTACATCTGCACTGCTTGCTCTCTGGAGTTTTAGGCTCGGTTTCTGTATATGCACTTTGTGACAACTGCTGTTGTAAAAAGGGCTCTATAAATACATTTGATTGATAATGCAGTAACTACATTGGCAAAACTCTCAAAATATATGACTCTGGGGGGGTTCAATTGTTAACTTGAGGGCACATCCCCGCCCACAAGATTCATATCTACCTCAATTACATCGTACCCCTGCACATGGACTCGGTACTGGTACCCTGTGTATATAGCCAAGTTATCGTTAATCATTGTGTATTTATTCCTCATGTTATTCTTTTTCTCTCTTGTTGGGAAGGGCCTGTAAGTAAGCATTTCACTGTTACTCTACACCTGTTGTTTATGAAACTTGTGACAAATACAATTTTATTTGAGATTCCCCTATACCTTAAAGAGTAAACTGTGCCCCTGAATGTCCTTTGCTCCAGTAATGTCCCATGTACAAAAGCCAATCTGTACATGTGTATGTACGTGTATTATGCTTCAGATCAGAAAAAATATGTAATTGGATGCCCACGTCGGGTTGTTGATGCCCACGTCGGGTTGTTGATACCCACGTCGGGTTGTTGATACCCACGTCGGGTTGTTGATACCCACGTCGGGTTGTTGATGCCCACGTCGGGTTGTTGATACCCACGTCGGGTTGTTGATACCCACGTCGGGTTGTTGATACCCACGTCGGGTTGTTGATGCCCACGTCGGGTTGTTGATGCCCACGTCGGGTTGTTGATACCCACGTCGGGTTGTTGATGCCCACGTCGGGTTGTTGATGCCCACGTCGGGTTGTTGATGCCCACGTCGGGTTGTTGATGCCCACGTCGGGTTGTTGATACCCACGTCGGGTTGTTGATACCCACGTCGGGTTGTTGATACCCACGTCGGGTTGTTGATACCCACGTCGGGTTGTTGATACCCACGTCGGGTTGTTGATGCCCACGTCGGGTTGTTGATGCCCACGTCGGGTTGTTGATGCCCACGTCGGGTTGTTGATACCCACGTCGGGTTGTTGATACCCACGTCGGGTTGTTGATGCCCACGTCGGGTTGTTGATGCCCACGTCGGGTTGTTGATACCCACGTCGGGTTGTTGATGCCCACGTCGGGTTGTTGATGCCCACGTCGGGTTGTTGATGCCCACGCTACCCTGGCTTGAAAGCTGAGGGTTTCTGCAGCAGGTTGCAACAGACCATGGAAGTGGTGTGTTTGCAGGCCTCCATGCCACTGACGTGTTTCAGTCTATTAATAATCCCTGGTAATTAACAGGGCGGCTGCACCAGAACAGAGCTCTAACCACAGTAAAGGAGCCCCTACCTACACTATTCTCACTTTGTTCAGAATAACTGAATGTGACCTTAACTATAAAAAAAAACACACACAGATAGAAAGACGCCTATGGGCTTTTGTTTAGTTGAAGAAGAAAAAAACTGTTAGAAATGTCGCATTTGATCATATGCGGAAATGCGCCTTACTGTTTATTTTATTTTGTGTAATGTCAGTATTCTAGTCAAAGAAGCATAGTGCAAAATATACTGTATTGGCACACTCCACTTACCAAGAACATTGCCAAGTAAGACTGCAACTGTAACACAAATATTGCCTGAAAGCCTTTTTTAACATTATTAATAGGTCACAGGATGCCACAGATCTTCTCACAGAAGATCTGGTTATGGTGAGTTAAGGCTGATGATAAAGGGTGACAGTGGTGGCTCATTTCACTACGTGAAAAGATTTCTCAGTGAATACATTTGTACCTAGCTCAGTGTGAACATAAGATACGCTCTATATCTGTCATTTTCATTGGTCTAAGGTGGAGCAGCGGGTGGAGCCAGCCAAGAAGGCAGCGCAGGTTATTCACAAGAAGCTGCTGGGCTGTCTGCAGAGTCAACTAGGGCTGGACACAGAGAGAAGAATGGTAAAGTCTACTCTTTCACCTTTCACCCCTGACCCTTGACTTGAAGTCATTCTATTATGATTATCAATATAAAATGATCTCTCTCTCCAGAAAAAACTCCCTCTCATGCTGCTCTCTGTTAGCATGGCTGAGAGCTTTAAAGACTTTGATCCAGACTCTTCTATCAGGTACTTTAAGTAACCAAACCATGTATTCAATCATCCAAATGATCAGTTGAAAATTCATCAATGAATCAATTAGTCTATTTCCTCTCTGATAGGAAAGTATTGGAGATGTGTTGCTTCATGGAGAGTCATCTGGCCGCAACACTGTCTGACTTTGAGCTGAAGCTGGAGAAGGAGGTTTTGGAGCCTCTCAATAAGCTCAGTGAGGTAAGGGCTGCATTAGCAAGAGTTATTCAGACACTTTTGGATAACAATTTAAGTTTGGGATTATGTAGTATTACATATGAAAACTTTAAAAAAATATATACATATATTATTATTTAAAATTGTTATTGCCCCCCCCCCTCTTCTGAGGACAACAGTAACTTTGTTTTATATTTTAGTTTTTTACACTTTTTTGTTACATATACATTTTACACACATTTGACATACATGGTACTTTTATACACAGTAATTACACAACAAAGATATTGTTTTTTGATTATACACATTACATTTTGGGCTACTCTCAGCCCGTCCCACCTATCTCTGTAGACATCCTCTTTTGATATCCACGTGCCATGTATTTCTCAACTGTGATGTGATGTTTTACATTCATTTTGAACCTTTCTAATCGCACAGTATCCACAGATTGTGAGTTAAAGAGGAACATTTTTCCTAAGATTATTATTATATTGTTGACTGATTGACTATGGCTTTCCAAATTGCCCAACACTGCTATTTGTAGGAATCATTTTAAAAGAATGTTGTGATTTTTCAGCCAGAAACAAGCTAGATGGGGACAATACCAGAATAAATGATCTAAGGATTCTGTTTCTTCACAGCAAAATATGCAGAGCTGAGATTGTTGTATGTCCCATATATATAACATTCTGTTGGTGGCAAGAATTTTGTTTAATATTTCAATTGAAAACTCAATGTTGAATGAAGCGCTGTTTTGTATATCAATTCATACACCATGTGCATGGAATCGGTACATCGACAATCTCTTCCCAGATATTTTTGCAACGTGTATGGCGCAGCTGTCAATATTTTTGTCCTCAAATGAAACTGGCATATTTTTCGATATATATGCCAACCTTTTTCAGCCACTTTTGGTCTTTAATATACAGTATGGCAGACAGACAATTCCCTACCTTCTCCACCTTCCACTTAACTCATCCATTTTTGAGGTAATGCTGCAATCAGTAAAACTTTGGATTGAGAAAACATTTCCATATATTTTCGATAGCTGCATATGTGACATAACTACACCATTCCTATTCATAATATTTGTAATAAATATAATACAATTTTACAAAATCCATAATGTTTTTTTTTATCAATCAGTATATTTGAGTTGAACCATAATATTGGTTATAATATTTTTTCTGTATTTTCTGGTAGATAATATTGGAATTGTAACCAGCTTTGCAGGACTTTTTTAAGGAAGAGTGATACTTTGAACAAGGTTTCATTTTCAATTGAGAAGTTGTAATCTGTATAAAGGCCAAAAGGCAATTTTTAAACAAAGGATGAGCCTTTCTTAGTAATCTACTGGAGCTTTAGTGAGAGATGTAATGACATATGTACACTATCTGTAGGAAGACCTTCCAGAGATTCTCAAAAACAAGAAGCAGTTTGCCAAACTCACAATGGACTGGCACAATGCACGCAACAAGTGGGTCACACATTCTGTGTGTTTGTATTTGACGGATCCTATATGCTCCAGACAGTACACAGTTCATATATACATATAATAACTACCTTTAGTCAGTATCTCCATTGAGTCCTTTCTTTTACTTTTTATGGCTTCTGATCATGAATGACTTTGCCCCTTCAGGTCCCAGGCTAGTACAGGACCTCAGGCAAAGCAGGATGGGCTGAAAGAGGAGGTGGAGGAGGCCTGGAGGAAACTGGAGAGCATCAAGGTGTTGTATGGTGTTGGATGTTACTGTTTCAGACACTTTATTGTTTAATGCAGTAGTTTTAGCCTCTAACATACAGTATTAACTTTTTGTGTGGCTGTACATTCCCCGCAGGACCAATACTCTGCAGATCTGTATCACTTTGCCACTAAAGAAGATGACTATGCCAACTACTTCATTCGTGTGAGTGTGGCCTACTAATTGTCCTCCCTTTCAAGCTGTACTTCCGTTAATTATCATGTGCTATTAGCTATTAGGAATTATAATTGATAAGTGTCTGGGTTGTGCTCTCTCCTTAGCTGCTGGAACTACAAGCAGAACATCATAAGAATTCCCATGACTTCCTTGAACGAAACATCAGTGAGCTGAAAGACAGTCAAACAGGTGAATAGGGTGTGTGTATGTATGTACTGTGTGTATGTATGTAGTGTGTGTGTGTGTGTGTGTGTGTGTGTGTGTGTGTGTGTGTGTGTGTGTGTGTGTATTTGCAATTACAATACCCAAGCCATACTTAGTGTACATGGGTAACCCCCCCCCCCCTATCCAATGTGTAGCACCCACTTGCTTAGGATTTGTCCAGTGTGTCACCAGTATGTGTGTTAACACAGACTCCCAGGAGAATAACTATAAGGGGAAGGTTTACGGGGAGCCCCTGCTGACTCATCTGTACAACAGCGGCAGGGAGATCGCTGTTCCCATCCAGGAGTGTGTTCACATGCTGCTGCACACCGGCATGAGAGAGGAGGTGAGGACTGGGATTATTAATCTACTACATGGTATACATGTGAATGGGATATTATTAATTAACTGAGCAGGTGAAAGGACTGTAGCCAGTCTACGATAATGTTTGCCCTCTTGGATAAAATCTGTCTATCTCTATCTCCCTTCATCTCTCTCCCAGGGTCTGTTTCGTCTGGCAGCAGCAGCCTCGGTAGTGAAGAGACTGAAGAGCAGTCTGGATGGAGGGGTCGTGAACCACAGTGAATTCACTGACCCTCATGCAGTTGCAGGTCAGAGAGACCGTCCCTGTTGACAGTACCCCTTTTCAAGTTTCAGGTTTTCAAGTTTCAAATATCTTTACTTGACAGTTAACAACACATAGGCACTAAGCAGCATTTTCTCTTTTATCCATGTAGGGGCTTTGAAAAGCTACCTGAGAGAGCTGCCTGAACCACTCATGACCTTTGAACTCTACAATGATTGGTTTCAAGCAGCAGGGTAAGGTCCTTGATTGGTCTACATCTTAAAAGCATACAGTACATAGTGTCTTTACATGATTTCGCTCCCCTCTAATTTATGCTCTTCAAATGTCTGTCTGTTCCCCTCTTTATTTAGGGAGAAAGAATTGACAGACAAACTTGAGCAGTTTAAAATTGTGCTGAAGAAGTTACCATCAGAAAACTACAACAACCTCCGGTATGTCCATATCTCTGTAACCCATAGCTCTCTCGGATCTTGACTGATTCCTGTGTGAAGTTGTAAAAACTCAAGAATGATGCAGGGTGTATGATTGTGAATATCTCCCTAGCCATATTACAACTATGTGTTGTGATAATTGCGTTGCTATGACCTGCTAGTTCATATACCTTGGCACCGTGATATATAGGCCTAAGGTCGAGACAATAAGAAGACAGAACTAATTCAACCACACATTTGTTTCATTACAAAACCCGGAGAGCAACATCTGTCCGGTGAAGTCCACAAAACATCAGTTACATGACCTAGAGCATGGTCAAGCAAGGTAATGTTTCTGACATTTTCGAACTACTAAACAACTATTGATTTAGAACCACTGAGAGTTGTCGCAAAGAAAACGGGAGCTGTCTTCACTATTCCAGCGTCGTTTCAACTTCAACATTTCAGCATCATCTAATAATCTATGCCAAAAATGTCAAAAACTATTTAGTCCAACCAATGTAAGCTAAATATGATGTGGCTGTCCATAGTACTGATTTCTGTGCTTGCTTGTGTGTGTGCAAGTAGAAAATATGTTGACTCACCCTACTTGTAGAGAAACGCCTATGCAGTCCTCCTCATGTTGTCTAAACGGTCTATGACTCTGTCAATGTCAAGAGAATTTTCAATCCCAATGATAATAACTATCAATCAATAAGCTTTGACCAATCCCCAAGGTTTGTAAGACCCTGGATTTAATAATAATTAGGCAAAGACTCAGCTTATGCAAAAGGTTCGTACAGTTTATTCACGACAGCGCTCTGAAGTCCATAATACAAAGACATCCATTTTATAACTCACTCCCTATTTACGCATATACATACACACGAACAGTAGGTGAGTTGTATCCACTGTTTATCACTACCAAGCCGACAATTTCATTCCCCCGAGATTAGAGGAACCTTGAAAGGATTCCCTGTCCTATCATACGTTTCTCAGAGTTCGGGTCAAACACAGTTGAATTGTTCTTGGTATTTTCTTAGACACACACACACACACACACATTTCTCTCCCTCACATGTCTCTACCAAACCTTATTGGACTTACATTTAGTACTTTAATCATTCATTATACATGCTACATAAACAAATAATCACTAATAGTTACGTTTCAGGGTGGAATTCTTTAATCATTACCTTTAAGCATACTTCCCTTATCAGTCAATTAGTACACACTTTTAGTTTTTGTTGTCCTAGGCTACCTGGCAAAAAAAATTGCTTGCTAGCCTAACTTCCTTTCATGGGCAATGATGCGCCAGGCCAGCTAGTTAACATTAGCCTACTACATCTAGCTACATGTTGAACTTCCATCCTCTCAGGCCAGGGGCACAATGTATGAATTTATGGTTGGATCCGAATCGCCGTTATAATCATTGGCCAGTACGGAGAATTAAGTAAAACCACAAGTCCAAAACCCTATCTCCATCCATGGCTAATTTAGGAAAGGGACCATTTTAGCTTGCTAGCCACCAGAGGACAATGACACAGAGAGATGCAACAATTAACGTTTTTCTTTGTCAATGACGTTTGCCTTCTGATGCAATGTGGTTGGTCTGAAGCCAAATCCGAACGGGCTTCCCTTGACACTTTTTTTGGTGTGCCAGGACCATTCACAACTGAGTTCACTCAGTTTAGCTCAACGCTGGTTGGCCATTATCTTATATTTTCTATCAAGGTATGCCAAATGCTCGCTGGCTTCCCTTGCATTCAATGCTCTGGGCAGCAACAATGCCATACTCTTTTTGACCAGACAGAATCAGAATTGAAGGAAATGTATTTAACACAGAGAGACAAACGATACATTTTCTTTTTTTCTTTTTTTCTTAGTACATCTTTTTGGGAAGCCTGGCTTGGCATCCATGATAATAATGGCGCCGGAGCGGCTGGCTGCCGTTTTACGGGCTGCTAACCAACTGTGCTATTTTGTTTGTTTTTTCATATTGTTTGTAAATTATTTTCTACATAATGTTGCTACTACCGTCTCTTATGACTTAAAAGAGCTTCTGGACATCAGAACAGCGATTTCTTTCTGTAATGAGTAGGTAAACCACCACTACCCTCCATATTATTGGCCAACGTGCAATCATTGGAAAACATACGATCTACGATTAAGACTATCCGGCCAACGGGATATTAAAAACTGTAATATCTTATGTTTCACCAAGACGTGGCTGAACAATGACAAGGATAATATAGAGCTGGCTGGCTTTTCCGTGCATCGGCAGGACAGAGCAACTACGTCTGGTAAGACGAGGGGTGGGGGTGTGTGTCCTTTTGTCAATAACTGCTGGTGCGCGATGTCTAATATTTAAAAAGTTTTGAGGTATTGCTCGCCTGAGGTAGAATACCTCATGATAAGCTGTAGACCACACTATCTACCAAGAGAGTTCTCATTTATATTATTCATAGCCATCTATTTACCACCACAAACCTTTGCTGGCACTAAGACCGCACTCAACCAGCTGTATAAGGCCATAAGCAAACAAGAAAATGCTCATCCAGAAGTGGCGCTCCTAGTGGCCGGCAATTTTAATGCAGGCAAAATCCTTTTTACCTAATTTCTACATGCATGAGAGCACCAGCTGTTCCGGATGCTTGTGTGATCACGCTCTCGTAGCCAATGTGAGCAAGACCTTCAGACAGGTCAACATTCACAAAGCCGCAGGGTCAGACGGATTACCAGGACGTGTCCTCATAGCATGCGCTAACCAATTGGCAAGTGTCTTTACTGACATTTTCAACTCTCTGACTGAGTCTGTAATACCTACATGTTTCAAACAGACCACCATAGTCCCTGTGCCCAAGAAAGCGAAGGTAACCTGTCTAAATGATTACCGCCCCGTAGCATTCACGTCAGTAGCCGTAAAGTGCTTTGAAAAGATTTTGAAAGGCTGGTCATGGCTCAAATCAACACCATCATGCCAGAAGTGGAGCGGGTCGAGAGTTTCAAGTTCCTTGGTGTCCACATCACCAACGAACTATCATGGTCCAAACACGCCAAGGCAGTTGTGAAGAGGGCACGACAACACATTTTCCCCCTCAGGAGACTGAAAAGACTTGGCATGGGTCCCCAGAGCCTCAAAAAGTAATACAGCTGCACCATCGAGAGCATCCTGACCGGTTGCATCAACGTCTGGTATGGCAACTGCTCGGCATCTGACCGTAAGTCGCAACAGAGGGTAGTGCATACGGCCCAGTACATCAATGGGGCCAAGCTTCCTGACATCCAGGACCTATATACTATGCAGTGTCAGAGGAAGGCCCAAAAAATGGTCAAAGACTCCAGTCACCCAAGTCATAGACTGTTCTCTCTGCTACCACGCGGCAAGCGGTACTGGAGCACCAAGTCTAGGACCTAAAGGCTCCTTAACAGCTTCTACCCCCAAGCCATAACACTGCTGAACAATTAATCAACTGGCCACCCCGGACTATTTACATTGACACCCCCCCTCTGTTTTTATACTGCTGCTACTCACTGTTTATTATCTATGCATAGTCACTTTACAAATGACCTCAATTTACCTGTACCCCCACACACCGACTCGGTACCGGTGCCTCCTGTATATAACCATATTATTGTTATGTCATTTTGTGTTACTTTTTCATTTTGATAAAATGTTTTTACTTTAGTTTATTTAGTCAATGGTTTCTTAACTCTATTTCTTAACTGCATTGTTGGTTAAGGTATTGTAAGTAAGCACTTCACGGTAAGGTCTACACATGTTGTATTCGGCGCATGTGACAAATAAACTTTTATTTGATTTGATGAATACACGCCACTGTATGTGCTTCTCCCTCCCTCCCTCCCTCCCTCCCTCCCTCCCTCCCTCCCTCCCTCCCTCCCTCTCTCTCTCTCGCTCTCTGTCTCTCTCTCTCTCTCTCTCTCTCTCTCCCCCCCCCCCCTCCCCCTATTAGGTACCTGGTACAGTTCCTGTCGTGCCTGTCAGAGCAGCAGTCGGTTAACAGGATGAGTCCCAGTAACATTGCCATAGTACTGGGTCCCAACCTGCTGTGGCCTCGCATTGAGGGGTGGGTACTACTGACATACTGACAGAGAGATGAAACTGAACCACTCTATTAGTGTGTCATAATCACCCTGTCTCAATGTTGTTCCTGGTGTCACTTTCTATTGTTACATATTTTAGAATATTAGAATATTTTAAATGTCTGACTGTCTTTCCTTATTTTATTTCCCAAAACATTGAATGTTCTTTATGTATGTTTACTATTATATCTGGATTCAATCCTAACTTATTTTTATTATTACATTATTATGTATAATGTATATACATTTATTATTACATTATTACATGTTATTAATCTGATTATGTCTGTTTAGCTATGTCTCTGTGCTTTTTAGTACTTGACTTGAACCTATGTGTGTTTCTTTCTTTCTCTCTCTCCCTCTCTTTCTGTCTCACTTTCTCATCTCTCACCCCTCATCCCGCTTCTCTTTCTTCCTTTCAATCTCCCTCTCCCCCGTCCAATTCTGTACCATCATACATTTTTCTCTTCACATCTCTCCATCAACCTCTCTCCCTTTCTTTCAGGGAGGCAGCGCTGTTGGACATGGCATCTGCCTCCTCCGTCCAGGTGGTGGCGGTGGTTGAGCCTCTCATACAACACTCCAGCAGCCTGTTTCATGAAGGTACAGTACCACATTCAATGTGATGTTTGTGTGTTCGAGGGAGGAGCAGTGGGAGTTTTTTTAGGGATGAGTTGATTTGCATGACATGTGTGGAAGTTAGCTACTAGATAACTGAGAGGGCTGCTTGAACCCCTTATGACCTTTGGATAGTATTTTTATTCATTCACTTATTTTTGTCTCACTATGTTGAACTGTATGTTAGGTAGGTCTATGTATTTTGTATGGAACACGGTTTCTCAAAGTAGGCCTGTGTTGTGTTCCTTTCCAGAGGTGGACTTTGAGATTCCTGAGCTTCCTGGGGTCCCAGATTTGAAAATGTTAGAACCTCAAACTTCAGAGTCTGGGAAAGAGAACCTTGCCAGAATGACCTCCTCCTCTTCATCATGCGCTTCCTCTTCCTCTTCTCATGCTTCTCTCTGTAAAACAATCAGGTACCACAGGCACAGACTGAACAGGATGTATGTTCACTTTCTATTATAACAGTGTGTTATCTAACACTGACCGTCTCCTCCACAGCTCAGCATCTCAGGACAGTGGAGGTTTTTTCATCATTAAGTCAGGCTCCATTGGTCGTAGAACCACCACCTGGGGGAACCCTGCCTCAGACCCACCATGCTCAACCCCACTTAACCGTACCCCAGTCCATACCCAGAGCCCGTCCCCTGTCCCAAGCCCGACACTGGTCCACAACCCATCCCCACTACCCAGCCCCAAACTGGCACCTGGCCCAACCCTGGTTCCCTCCCCACCACCAGTGTCTGTCTGCAGTCCGACCCAGAAGCAGAGCCCTGAATCGGGCTCACTAGAACCCATCCTAGAGGCCCCACCGGACTCCCCCAGAGCTACACTGAAGATCACCTCACCATACAAACGTAGGTGGCCGTCCACGACAGAGTTGTGTTTTCGATTCCCACGGGGGACTAGTATGAAAAAGTATTCAAATGTATGCACTCACTACTGTAAGTCCCTCTGAATAAGAGCATCTGCTAAATTACTCAAATGTAAAGCACATAACTCGGGCTAGCTAGCTAACGACATCTAATGCTTAGACAGTAGTGAAGACAATACTTAGTCAGACAGTACTAAAGTCCTTCAGAGCACTCACGTTGTGTTATAGACCACCCAGCAGAAGTGACAAACCACTGCCCCATTTTAGTACAAGGAAGCCACGATCCCCGGCAGCAGTGGCTAAAATAACCAACATCTTCTAATGACAAAACTGTCCTGATAAAAAACTGTTGCACTACCACAACCCACACTTCTAGTTTCAAGTAGATATACAGTGCCTTTGGAAAGTAATCAGACCCCTTGACCTTTTCCACATTTTGTTTGGTTACAGTCCCATTATAAAATTGATTAAATGGTTTTTTTTCGCCATCAATCTACACACAATAACCCATAATGACAAAGCAAAAACAGGTTTTTAGACATTTTGCAAATGTATAAAAAAAATAATGACCTGAAATATCACATTTACATAAGTATTCAGACGCATTAATCAGTACTTTGTTGAAGCACCTTTGGCAGCGATTACAGCCTCAAGTCTTGTTGGGTATGATGCTACAAGCTTGGCACACCTGTATTTGGGGAGTTAATCCCATTCTTCTCTGCAGATCCTCTCAAGCTCTGTCTGTTGGATGGGGAGAGTTACTGCACAGCTATTTTCTGGTCTCTCCAGAGATGTTAGATCGGGTTCAAGCCCGGACTCTGGCTGGGCCACTCAAGGACATTGAGAGACTTGTCCCGAAGCCAATCCTGCATTTCTTGGCTGTGTGCGTAGAGTCGTTGTCCTGTTGGAAGGTGAACCTTCGCCCCAGTCTGAAATCCTGAGCACTCTGGAACAGGTTCTTATCAAGGATCTCTCTGTACTTCCCTCTGTTCATCTTTGCCTCGATCCTGACTCGTCTCCCAGTCCTGCTGCTGATAAACATCCCCACAGCATGATGCCACCACCATGCTTCACCATAGGGATGGTGCCAGCTTTCCTATAGACATTCAGGCTTGACATTCAGGCCAAAGAGTTCAATCTTGGTTTCCAGAGAATCTTGTTTCTCATGGTCTGAGAACCCTTTAGGTGCCAGCAGGTTGTCATGTGCCTGGGGGGGCTCCCGAGTGGCACTTCATCTCAGTGTAAGAGGTGTCACTGCAGTCCCTGGTTCAAATCCAGCCTGCATCACATCTGGCCGTGACTGGGAGTCCAATAGGGCGGTGCACAATTGGCCCAGCGTTGGCTGGGGTAGGCCGTCATTGTAAATAAGAATTTGTTCTTAACTGACTTGCCTAGTAAAATAAAGGTTAACAAATGTTTTTTTTTGCATTTTACTGAGTGGCTTCTGTCTGCCCACTCTACCATAAATCCCTCATTGGTGGAGTGCTGCAGAGATGGTTGTCCTTTTGGAAGGTTTTGGAAGGTTCTCCCATCACTCTGACAGAGGAACTCTGTCAGAGTGACCATCAGGTTCTTGGTCACCTCCCTGACCAAGTCCCTTCTCCTCCGATTCCTCAGTTTGGACAAGCGGTCAGCTCTAAAAAGAGTCTTGGTGTTTCCAAACTTCCTCTTCCATTTAAGAATGATGGAATGTTTTGGTACCCTTCACCAGATCTGTGCCTCGACACAATCCTGTCTCTGAGCTCTATGGACAATTCCTTTGACCTCATGGCTTGGTTTTTGCTCTGACATGCACTGTCAAGTGTGAGACCTTATATAGACAGGTGTGTGCCTTTTCAAATCATGTCCAATCAATTGAATTTACCACAGGTGGACTCCAATCAAGTTGAACAAAAATCACCCAAGCTCAATTTCGAGTCTCATAACAAAGAGTCTGAATACTTATTCAAATAAGGTATTTGAGTTTTTTGTTTGTAATACATTTGCAAAAATGTCTACAAACCTGTTTTGTTATTATGTGGTATTGTGTGTAGATTTATGAGGAAATGTTTTTATTTAATCCATTTTAGAATAAGGCTGTAACATAACAAAATGTGCAAAATGTCAAGGGGTCTAAATACCCCAAATACTCTAATATAATAATACACATCTATAGTCCCAAAAATACGTATTCTAAACGTATCCTCAACACCCCTTTCTCCTTTTTCTCTTTTCACAGCGAGGAAATCCTTCCTCCAACACATGCCGCCCATCCAGAGTAAAGAGCAGGTGGCCGTTACATACTCCAAACCCAGGGCCCCAGCACCTCTAGCACCCAAGCCCCTTGCTCCAGTCCTGAAGAAGACCCTAAGCAAAAAGGGTGCAATTAGGCCACCCCAAATCCCACCTCCCAAGCCCCCAGTACTGGAAAGAAAACAGGTGACATCTATAGCGCAGTGAGGGGGTAGAGATACACTATATACTGTATACAAAAGTATGTGAACCCCTTCAAATTAGTGGATTTGGATATTTCAGCCACACCCATTTGTTTATGTGTAACTCTGTGTTGTTTTTGTTGCACTGCTTTGCTTTATCTTGGCCAGGTCGCAGTTGTAAATGAGAACTTGTTCTCAACTGGCCTACCTGGTTAAATAAAGGTGAAATAAAATAAAAATACTGACAGGGTGTATACAATCAGGCACACAGCCATGCAATCTCCATTGTCAAACATTGTCAGTTAAATGGCCTTACTGAAGAGCTCAGTGACTTTCAACATGGCCTCGGATTCCACCTTTTCAACAAGCCAGTTCATCAAATTTCTGCCCTGCTAGAGCTGCCCGGTCAACTGTAAGTGATGTTATTGCGAAGTGGAAACGTCTAGGAGCAACAACGGCTCAGCCACGAATTGGTAGGCCACACAAGCTCACAGAATGTGACCGCTGAGTGCGGTCTGTCCTTGGTTGCAACACTCACTACAGAGTTACAAACTGCCTCTGGAAGCAACGTCAGCACAATAACTGATTGTCGGGAGCTTCATGAAATGGGTTTCAATGGCCGAGCAGCCACACACAAGTCTAAGACTACCATGTGCAATGCCAAGTGTCGACTAGAGTGATGTAAGGCTCGCCGCCATTGGACTCTGGAGCAGTGGAAACGCTTTCTCTGGAGTGATGAATCACTCTTCACCATTTGTTAGTCCAACAGACAAATCTGGGTTTGGCGGATGCCAGGAGAATGCTACCTGCTCCAATGCATAGTGCCAACTGTAAAGTTTGGTGGAGGAGGAATAATAGTCTTGGGCTGTTTTTCATGGTTCGGGCTATGCCCCTTAGTTCCAGTGAAGGGAATTCTTAATGCTGCTGCATACAATGACATTCTAGACGATTCTGTGCTTCCAACTTTGTGGCAACAGTTTGGGGAATGTTCTTTCCTGTTTCAGCATGACAATTTCCCTGTGCACAAAGCGAGGACCATACAGAAATGGTATGTCGAGATCGGTGTGGAAGACCTTGACTGGCCGGCACAGAGTCCTGACCTCATCCCCATCGAACACCTTTGGGATGAATTGGAACGCTGACTGCAAGCCAGGCCTAATCACCCAACATCGGTGCCTGACCTCACTAACGCTCTTGTGGCTGAGTGGAAGCAAGTCCCTGCAGCAATGTTCCAACATCTAGTGGAAAGCCTTCCCAGAAGAGTGGAGGTTGTTATAGCAGCAAAGGGGGGACCAACTCCATATTAATGCCCATGATTTTGGAATGAGATGTTTGACGAGCAGGTGTCCACATACTTTTGGTCATGTAGTGTATAGTGTATTATCTAAAGAAGTGTTCTTACGCTTTATGTACAAATGTTGACTGTAACCTGACATTTGGAGTAACCTGCTTTGGGTTGCATATCAAGGCCAGAGATGTATTGTGCTTTTGCAGCCAGTTCAACTCTTAGAGAAAAAGTGCTTTGTAGTTTGAGAGCTACCATACATGCATTATATGTTGTGATTTCTTTAGTGCATGTTTTGTATCACAGTTGTATGAATGTTTTCAGACATGTAAATAAAATATTAATGCCCATGCTTATTAAAAACATTTTATTTCATTTATCATTATAGAAATATCATTGGTATCAATAGCAGCACATTGATGCGGATGGGGGACACTGTTTTTCTTAATATAGTCTAAAAATAGGATTCAACCATTGGTTGACAGAATAGCAGACAAGCAGGTGACTATCCTATCGAAAAGCAAGATGAGAGTTAGCTAGACCCATAATGAATTTGGGAAACATGTCTAAATGGGGTATGATGTAAATATGTGAATTAACAAACATACTGTAACAACATTATACTTGTGATTATTACATTGTACAAAATTATCTTCAATTTCATTTCTGAGTGAATTTCTCATGGTTTGTGTTTCATACTGTCAGTAGAATAAGCAAAAATGAAGTGTTTGTCTTGGGTGTAATCTTCAGGCAAAAGAGTATTGTTTTCCTGAAGTTAACATCACGTGCTAAGAGTTAAGATCTCTCTCTTGTCGTAGTTCATTTCCATGGGACTGGTTGGTGGTGAGGGAAAGATGAAGTTGGGTTGAAACCGCTACTACTTTGTCTTCGTGTCCTGCCTTTTGCCTTGAATAGTTATATGAAGTCACACTGAGCATTTTTCTCAGGAAGTCCACATATATTTAACCAGCTGTTAACAGACTTACACACTGTTGAGCAATGTCTTTAGTGTTTACATCACAGGAGGCTGCTGAGGGGAGAACAGCTAATAATAATGGCCGGAACGGCACAAATGGATGGCAAATAAATGTGTTTAATGTATTTGATACTATTCCACTTCAGTCATTACCACGAGCCCGTTCTCCCCAATTAATGTGCCACCAACCTCCTATGGTTTCCATGGTAACTCCTCTGTGTCCAACCACTTTCTCTGGTACATTCTCACACTTTCTACCCCATCTCTTTATTTCTTTGTTCTCCACTGGTTCCAGTGACCTCTTTTAAAAGGACATGTAGTTTGCTATTATTAGCCTGTTCTAGCTCCTTCCATACAGCATGTTTGCTTGGGGAACTTTCAGCATCCATAATCTTTCAATGAGTCTTTCAACAAACATACTTTCCATTACATTTGGGTGAATTTGGGAACAATTTGGGAACAATCAAAGTCTTTAAGTGAGTCTCCTGACGACATAACATTACATTTCTGAAAGGAATATTTGAAAATTATGAAGAAGGGTTCAAAGCTGAGTCAGGTCAATAGAGCCAGTTTCTTAAAACAAGACTTTACAAGGAATTAACCAAGAATCACAACCCACTGGGCACAGACGTCAATTCAACGTCTATTTCATGTTGGTTCAACGTAATTTAATTGAAATGACATGGAAACAACGTTGATTCAACCAGTGTGTGCCCAGTGGGACATCTGTTGTAGGTAATTCTAGTTAAACACAATTGAGGCTGTCATTGTAGTTCAGACTTTGATTTCCTCCTCCTCCTCCTCATCAGGTGTAATGCAGATGTAAGGGGTTTTCTTCATGGTCTGGCACATGGTCACCTTTCCCTCCAGATCCATCCTCTGCTGCCCCTTCAGGAGCCCTCCAACCCCATAGAGCACCCCCAGCACATCAGTGGAACCCTGGAACCTCTCACTCTCCATAGCAGGCCTCTGTCTAGAGGGGGAGCCCATAACTAAATCAGGCACTGCCCCTTTAAGATGCTGCTCACCTCCATTCATCTCCATTCTCCTAGCCTCCTCTTCCTCCTCTTCCCACTCCATCCCATATGGACTCTTCCTGCTGCTACTACAGTCCTCTCGAAGCAGAGAATCCACCAATGAGGCAGTGGTGGCATCCATCTCCGAGTCCATCTCCGAGCCTTCATTGGTCGCAAACCCAATCGCAGAGCCGCTTGGCTCTTCCGCCTCTTCTGCCTCCCAGGCGTGGCTGGGCTCTGGGTGGCCATTAGGGCTGTCAATCAAACCGAACACCTCGCTCATGAGGGAGGGACCCAGGTCGAATGTGAATGATGCCATGGAGGACAAGGAGTCGAACCGGGTCATGTGACTGGGGCCAGAGGTCAGGGTCGGGTCAGCGGAGGAGGACAGGAGGGCAGAGACGTCGGTGAGCGAGCCGCAGTGGGTGTTGGGGGTACAGGAGTTAGAGCCTCCCTGCTGCGACTGACGCTCCGCTGAGCGGGAGAGGCGGGGCAGAGTGACGAAACCTGACTCCAGACCTGAGGTGGAGTAGAGACAGGGAGATTAGGCATAACATTCTGTATTGTGATTTACATTTTGACAGAAACTTAAAAATGTAAAATAATAAATGGAATTTCAGTTGGCACCATAGTTTTAACATTAAATAAACATGTGTCATATAATAATTTCCATGGACTCACTGTGTTCAATAATAGTTAACATGATTTTTTAATCTTTGTACCCCACTCATACAATTATCTGTAAGGTCCCTCAGTCGAGCAGTGAATTTCAAACAAAGATTCAACCACAAAGTTTTAAAATGCTTTGCAAAGAAGGCCACCTATTGGTAGATTTAATTACACATTGGATTGTGTATCAATACACCCAGTCACTACAAAGTTACAGGTGTCCTTCTTAACTCAGTTCCCGGAGAGGAAGGAAACCGCTCAGGTATTTCACCATAAGGCCAATGGTGACTTTGAAACAGTTACAGAGTTGAATGGCTACGATAGGAGAAAACTGAGGATGGATCAACAACCTTGTAGTTACTCCACAGTACTAACCTAATTGATAGAGTGAAAAGTAGGAAGCCTGTACAGAACAAAAATATTCCAAAACCTGTTTGCAACAAGGCACTAAATACAGCAGAAAATGTATCAAAGCAATTAACTCTTTGTCCTGAATACAAAGTGTTATGTTTGGTGCAACTCCAATAAAACACATTACTGAGTACCACACTCCATATGTTCAAGCACAGTGGTGGCTGCATCATTTTATGGGTGTGCTTGTAATTGTTAAGGACTGGGGAGTTTTTCAGGATAAAAAAGAAATGGAATGGAGCTAAGCACAGGATCCTATAGAAAGAAAAGTTATAGAAAGAGAGTTGGCGAGTTACAGTTTTGACTTAAATCTGCTTGAAAATCTATGGCAAGACCTGAAAATGGTTGTATAGCAATGATCAACAACCAATTTGACAGAGTGTGAAAAAATACATTGAGAATAATGGGAAAATGTTGCACAATCCAGGTTTGGAAAGCTCTTAGAGGCTTACCCAGAAAGACTCACAGCTGTAATCACTGCCAAAGGTGATTCTAACATGTATTGACTCAGGAGGTTGAATACTTATTATAATCAAGATATTAGTATATTAGTGTTTGTTTAAAAAAAAAAGTTTTTTTTTAAATGTTAGCACTTTTTTCCACTTTGACATTGCAGAATATTTTGTGTAGACCGTTGACCAAAAATTACAATTACATCAATTTTAATCCCACTTTGTTACACAACAAAATGTGGGGAAAGTAAAAGTGTGTGAATACTTTCTGAATGCACGGTAGATGCTCTCCCATCACCAACAGAGGGCAGTGAAAACTATGTCATAAAATAGTGAGTCCTGCCAGTTTCAAAATGCTGAAAAATTCCAACTCTTTCTCTATCTCTGAGTTAGACATCACCTCTCAGGCACGTTGTTCCCAGGACAGATGACTCACAATACATGTCACACACCAGTGCCCTCATGACTTACTGCTTCCATAGCTGAAACAAGACCTGGGATAACTATAGTTTTAACTATGCTTTGTGGAAAGTAAAATATTATTCCGGGGGAACAAATAGTTACTTTGGAGGTGACAACAACTATTTGAATCCCCATAAATAACTACTTTTTAAAACTAGTAGAATACAGATTTCAGAAAGTGACTACTTTTAAAAACTACACTGAACAAAAATATAAATGTAACATGCAACAATTTCAAAGATTTTACTGAGTCACAGTTCAAATAAGGAAATCAGTCAATTGAAATAAATAAATGAGGTCCTAATCTATGGATTTCACATGACTGAGAATATAGATATGCATATGTTGGTCACAGATACCTTAAAAAAGGGATAGGGACATGGATCAGAAAACCTGTCAGTATCTGGTGTGACCACCATTTTCCTCATGCAGTGCTGAGGAATAGAATGCTCCTTTGCATAGAGTTGATCAGGCTGTTGATTGTGGCCTGTGGAATGTTGTCTCACTCCTCTTTAATGGCTGTGCGAAGTTGCTGGATATTGACAGGAACTGGAACAGGTCGATCCAGAGCATCCCTAACATGCTCAATGGTTGACCTGTCTGGTGGGTATGCAGGCCATGGGAGAACTGGGACATTTTCAGCTTCCAGGAATTGTGTACAGATCCTTGTGACATGGGGCAATGCATTATCGTGCTGAAACATGAGCGCCGGGATGAATGGCAAGACAATGGGCCTCAGGATCTCGGATGTGGAGGTCCTGGGCTGATGTAGTTACTGCGGTTGTGAGGCCGGTTGGACGTACTGCCAAATTCTCTGAAAAAACATTGGAGACGGCTTAGGGTAAAGAAATGTACATTCAATTCTCTGGCAACAGCTCTGGTGGACATTCTTGCAGTTAGCATGCCAATTGCACACTCCCTCAAAACTAGAGACATCTGAGGCATTGACAAAACTGCACATTTTAGAGTGGTCTTTTATTGTCTCCAGCACAAGGTGCACGTGTGCAATGGTCATGCTGTTTAATCAGCTTCTTGATATGCCACACCTGTCAGGTGGATGGATTTTCTTGGCAAAGAGAAATGCTCACGCACGACAGTTTTTTTATCAAGAATGGTGTGACAAGCACAAAACATCTTGTCAGCGGCAGTCCTGTGGGCGAAAACAGCTCGTGGATGAGAGGTCGAGGGAGAATGGCAATAATCGTGCAAGATAACCACCATGCCACTAACAGCCAAATAACGACGCAGTACAACGGCATCTGTGAATGAACAACTCGTCGGTGCTTGTCATGGATGTGCTATTGCAGCAGATGACCACTCCAATCAACCAAATGCAAGAAGAAGCAGTTTCTGTGGGTACGCGATCACCAACACTGGACAATTAAGGAGTGGATAATAATAGGAGTGCACAATTGTGAGCAATAATAGTACCAAAGCCTAGTTACATTGTTTAATGGATAAATCAGTTCACCAGGGTGCACTATAGCTTACCTTGCCATATGCAGTAGGCCTACCAGTCAAAAGTTTGGACAAACCTGCTCATTCAAGGGTTTATCTTTATTTTTAATATTTTCTACATTGTAGAATAATAGTGAAGACATCAAAACTATGAAATAACACATATGGAATCATGTAGTAACCAAGGGTGTTATACAAAATAGGTTTTATATTTGAGATTCTTCAAAGTAGCCACCCTTTGCCTTGATGACAGCTTTGCACGATCTTGGCATTCTCTCAACCAGCTTCATGAGGTAGTCACCTGGAATGCATTTCAATTAACAGGTGTCCCTTGTTAAAAGTTAGTTTGTGGAATTCCTTTCCTTCTTAATGCGTTTGAGCCAATCAGTTGTGTTGTGACAAAGTAGGTGTGGTATACAGAATATAGCCCTATTTTGTGAAAGACCAAGTCCGTATTATGGCAATAGCAGCAAAAATAAGCAAAGAGAAACGGCAGTTCATCATTACTTTAAAACATGAAGGTCAGTAAATCTGTAAAATGTCAAGTTTCTTCAAGTGCAGTTGCAAAAACCATCAAGAGCTATGATTAAACTGGCTCTCAGGAGGACCGCCACAGGAAAGGAAGACCCAGAGTTACTTCTGCTGCAGAAGATAAGTTCATTAGAGTTACCAGCCTCAGAAATTGCAGCCCAAATAAATGCAGAGTAGGTGAACCGATGATCTGTGATTTATTTCGAATTCAAGGCACACTTAACCAGCATGGCTACCACAGCATTCTGTAGCGATACACCATCTCATTTGCTTTGCACTTAGTGGAACTATAATTTGTTTTTCAACAGGACAATAACCCAACACACCTCCAGACTGTGTAAGGGCTATATGACCAAGAAGGATGGAGTGCTGCATCAGATGACCTGGCCTCCACAATCACCCGACCTCAACCAAATTGAGATGGTTTGGGATGAGTTGGACCGCAGCGTGAAGAAAAAGCAGCCAAGAGTGAAGCTGGTTGAGGTGAAGCTGGTTGAGAGAATGCCAAGAGTGTGCAAAGCTGTCATCAAGGCAAAGGGTGGCTACTTTGAAGAATCTCAAATTTAAAATATATTTTGATTTGATTAACACTTTTTTGGTTACAACATGATTCCATGTGTTATTTCATAGTTTTGATGTCTTCACTATTATTCTACAATGTAGAAAATAGTGAAAATAAAGAAAAACCCTTGAATGAGTAGGTGTGTACAAACTTTTGACTGGTACTGTATGTTTTGAAACCACACTATGGATTTTATCCCAAAAGCCAGAAGAGGAAGACAAGAGAAGCATTGAACTACACACATTAATTAAGCTGTGGCAATATATTCATTTTGACAATAGATATTCTGCAGGTTAAAGCAACTGGGATATTAGCCCATCTACTGAGGTTGGATTGAATTGATTTGAGCGTTCTGTTAAAGTTTTTGCCAATGGTTTTATCTAAGGATGGAAATATATCTATTCCCAATTATTCAAACATGTAGTGACGGTTCGGGATCTTGATAGGCAGTAGAGCAGATTTTGTTCAATTTATATTATAACTTGAATTTTTATAACTTGAATTTTATTACTTTATTTTATGGACCTGAATTTGTCTATGAAGCTTTTGGGAGGGATTGTCTCAATAAACTTAATATATCGTTGTCGTATAATGAGATCACATGATCTGTAGGATTGAGAGATATTTGTGTAATTTCTTTCTATTGTTGAATTGCCCTGAGCCAGGGGCTCCATAGACAATAAAAATAGCAGTGGTGAGATGGGATCACCTTGCCTGCCACTTCTAGTTATTCTGAACAGAACAGAGCAGTTATTGTCTGTTATTAATATGGCTGAAGGATTGGCATATAGTATCTTAAACATATTAATGAAATTGGAGCCAAGTCCCATATGTTCCAAAACCGACCAAAGATATAACCATTCTAGTCAATCAAAAGCGATTTCTGCATCGAGGGATAGAACTGCCCAAGGAGCTTTGGTTCTGATGAAGCATGTAAGATATGTAATAGGCAACGGAGGATAATAGTTTTTTAACAAACCCGCTTTGCTCCAGATACCAATTTGGGTAAGTAAGTTTAGAGACTGGGCGACAGAAGTTTTGAATATAGTTTAATATCTGTGTTTATCAAAGCTAGAGGGCGATAATGAGAGCACTAGATGGCGTCCTTAACTTTTTTATAAAAGCTAAATTAGTGCTGTATTTACATCTCTTCCAAATGAACCTTCGTGAAGAGCTGTATGAATCATTCTAAGCAACACCAGACCTAACTGGTTCCAACATTTGAAATATCCCTCAGGAGGAATACTATCACAACCACGTGATTTGCCTTTAATCATGTTATCCAATGCTCTTTTGTAGGTCATGGAGAGAGATTTGGGCTCCCAGCAAGCCCCCTTCCTCAGTTGAGAGAAGAGGAGTTTTATATTTTTTAAAAAGGACTCAATCTGGCTTGGTGTGGATTTACAATCAGAGGTGTACAATTCTTTATAGAAACGGGATAATCTTTGGTCAATTAATATGGGTTCTGATAGTAATTCACCTGATTCAGATTCAGATTCGATTCTTCACGCAAAAGGCGTGGATCTGGGCCTGTTCCAGTGAAAGCAGGATTTCCTTCTCGTCAGACTCATTAAAGGAAAAAGTTTCTTCCAGTCCGTGGTAAGTAATCGCTTTTCTGATGTCCAGAAGTAATTTTGGGTCATAAGAGACGGTAGCAGCAACATTATGTACGCAATAGGTTAAAAAATAAGTTACACAAAATGCAAAAAAATAAATAAAAATTGCACAATTGTTTGGGAGATTGTAAAATGTCAGCCATTTTCTTCTGCGCCATCTTAATCATCTTATCCTACCAACGGGATATTAAAAACTGTAACATCCTATGTTTCACCGAGACGTGGCTGAACAAAGAAACGGACAATATAGAGCTGGCTGGATTTTCCATGCACCGGCAGAACAGAGACGCTACCTCTGGTAAGACGAGGGGCGTGGGTGTGTGTCTTTTTGTCAATAACAGCTGGTGTGCGATGTCTAATATTAAAGAAGTCTCGAGGTATTGCTCGCCTGAGGTAGAGTACCTTATGATAAGTTGTCGACGACACTATCTACCAAGAGAGTTCTCATCTGTTTTATTCGTAGCCGTCTATTTACCACCAGAAAGCGAAGCTGGCACTAAGACCACTCTCAACCAACTCTATAAGGCCATAAGCAAAGAAGAAAATGCTCACCCAGAAGCGGTGCTCCTAGTTGCCGGGGACTTTAATGCAGGCAACAGTTTTACCAAATTTTTACCAGCATGTCACATGTGCAACCAGGGGGAAAAAAATCCTACACCACCTTTACTCCACACAGAGATGCATGCAAAGCTCTCCCCATTTGGCAAATATGACCACAATTCTATCCTCCTGATTCCTGCTTACAAGCAAAAACTAAAGCAGGAAGTACCAGTGACTCTCTCAATCCGGAACTGGTCAGATGACTCGAATGCTACACTATAGGACTGTTTTGCTAGCACAGACTGGAATATGTTCTGGGATTCATACAACGGCATTGAGGAACACACCACCTCAGTCATTGGCTTCATCAGTAAGTGCATCGATGACGTCGTCCCCACAGTGACTGTACGTACATATCCCAACCAGAAGCCATGGATTACAGGCAACATACGCATCGAGCTAAAGGCTAGAGCTTCCACTTTCAAGGAGCGGGAGACTAATCCGGAACCTAGTAAGAAATTCCACTATGCCCTCAGACGAACCATCAAACAAGTAAAGCGTCAATACGGGATTAAGTTTGAATCCTACTACACCGACTCTGATGCTCGTTGGATGTGGCAGGGCTTGAAAACTATTACGGACTACAAAGGAAAACCCAGACGCAAGCTGCCCAGTGACACGAGCCTACCAGACAAGCTAATTGCCTTTTATGCTCGCTTCGAGGCAAGCAACACTGAAGCATGCACGAGAGCAGCAGCTATTCTGGATGATTATGTGATAAAGCTCTCGGTAGCCAATGTGAACAAAACCTTTAACATGTTGAGTGTAGGAGGCAGTATTTTGATGTTTGGATGAAAAACGTACCCAAATGAAACTGCCTATTTCTAAGGCACAGAATCTAGAATATGCATATAATTGTCAGATTAGGATAGAAAACACTCTAAAGTTTCCAAAACGGTCAAAATATTGTCTGTGAGTAGAACAGAACTGATATTGCAAGCAAAAACCTGAGGAAAATCCAACCCGGAAGTGCTGTTTTTCCCGAAAGCTCTCTGTTCCATTGCCTGTCTTCGCTCCATTTAAAGGGATATCAACCAGATTCATTTTCCTATGGCTTCCACATGTTGTGAACAGTCTTTAGACATAGTTTCAGGCTTTTATTTTGAAAAATTAGCGAGAAAGATCACATCGCATCATTGTATGGCTGGGTGCCAGCAGCGTTTTGCATGCGCAACAGCTTGGAGCAGACATTTTCTCTCTCTCTCCTATTGAAGAAGGTACAGTCCGGTTGAAATATTATCAATTATATATTGTAAAAACAACCTGACGATTGATTATAAAAAACGTTTGACATGTTTCTATGAACTTTACGGATACTATTTGGAATTTTCATCTGCCCGGTTGTGGCCGCTCGAGCCTGTGGAATTCTGAACATAACGCACCAACCAAACTGAGGTATTTTGGATATAAAAATAATCTTTATGGAACAAAAGGAACATTTATTGTATAACTGGGAGTCTCGTGAGTGCAAACATCCGAAGATCATCAAAGTTAAGCGATTCATTTTATTGCTTTTCTGACTTTCGTGACCAATCTACTTGGCTGCTAGCTGTTTGTAATGTTTTGTCTGCTGAGAGAGATGTCCTTACATAAACGCTTGGTATGCTTTCTCCTAAAAGCTTTTTGAAATCTGACACGCCAGGTGGATTAACAACAAGCTAAGCTGTGTTTTGCTATATTGCACTTATATTTTTAGTAATTTAATTTAAATTTGGCGCTCTGCAATTCAGCGGATGTTGACGAAAATGATCCCGCTAATGGGATGGGTGCATCAAGAAGTTAAACAGGTCCACATTCACAAAGCAGCTGGACCAGACGGATTATCAGGACGTGTACTCAAAGCATGCGCGGACCAACTGTCAAGTGTCTTCACTGACATTTTCAACCTCTCCCTGGCCGGGTCTGTAATACCTACATGTTTCAAGAAGACCACCATAATCCCTGTGCCCAAGGAAGCAAAGGTAACCTGCCTAAATGATTACCGCCCCATGTCACTCACGTCGGTAGCCATGAAGTGCTTTGAAAGGCTGGTCATGGATCACATCAACAGCATTCTCCCGGACACCCTAGACCCACTCCAATTCGCAAAACGTCCCAACAGATCCACAGATGACACAATCGCAATCGCACTCCACACTCACCCTTTCTAACCTGGACAGAAGGAACACCTATGTTAGAATGCTGTTCATCAACTACAGCTCAGAAATCAACACCATAGTCCCCACGTATCTAATCAGTAAGCTAAGGATTCTGGAACTAAACACCTCTCTCTGCAACTGGATCCTGGACATCCTGACTGGCCGCCCCCAGGTGATAAGAGAAGGCAACAATACGTCTGCCACGCTGATCCTTAACTTCATATGGCTGCAGGGGCAGTATTGAGTAGCTTGGATGAACAGGTGCCCATTGTAAATGGCCAGCTCCTCAGTCTCAGTTGCTAATATATGCATATTATTATTAGTATTGGCTAGAAAACACTCTAAAGTTTCCAAAACTGTCAAAATATTGTCTGTGAGTATAACAGAACTGATATTGCAGGCCCTGAGGAAAATCCAAACAGGAAGTGGCTTCTATTTTGAAAACTCCATGTTCCATAGCCTCCCTTTGCTGGATTTAAAGGGATATGAACCAGATTCCTTTTCCTATCGCTTCCTCAAGGTGTCAACAGTCTTCAGACATAGTTTCAGGCTTTTATTTTGAAAAATGAGCCAGAACGATAACATCGCGTCAGGTGGTCACATGAGATTTGCTTGCGCAACAGAATTTGGACAGCCATTGTTTTCCCCTCTCCTACTGTGAAAGACATTTGCGGTTGATATATTATCGATTATATATCGATTTAAAAACAACCTGAGGATTGATTATAAAAAACACTCTTTCCTGTGGATTTCTGAACATAACGCGACAAACAAACAGGTATTTTGGATATAAAAATCATCTTATGGAACAAACGGAACATTTGTTGTGTAACTGGGAGTCTCGTGAGTGAAAACAGCCGAAGATCATCAAAGGTAAATTATTAATTTGATTGCTTTTCTGATTTTCGTGACCGAGCTACCTGATGCTAAGTGTACTTAATGTTTTATCGTATAAATATTTATAGTAATATTTATTGTATGTAGCGCTATGCTATTCAGCGGTTGTTGATGACACTTATCCCGATAGGGGGATTGCAGCCACAACAAGTTAACACTGGGGTCCCTCAGGGGTGTGTACTTAGTCCCCTCCTGAATCCCCTGTTCACCCACGACTGCGTGGCCAAACACGACTCCAACACCATCATTAAGTTTGATGACGACACAACAGTGGTAGACCTGATCACCGACAACGATGAGACGGCCTACAAGGAGGAGTTCAGAGAACTGGCAGTGTGGTGCCAGGACAACAACCTCTCCCTCAATGTGAGGAAGACAAAGGAGCTGATCGTGGACTACAGGAAAAGGTGGGCCGAACAGGCACCCATTAACATCGACGGGGCTGTAGTGGAGCGGGTCGAGAGATTCAAGTTCCTTGGTGTCCACAACACCAACGAACTATCATGGTCCAAACATACCAAAACAGTATTGAAGAGGGCACGACAAAACCTTTTCCCCCTCAGGAGACTGAAAAGATTTGGCATGGGCCCCCAGATCCTCAAAAAGTTCTACAGCTGCACCATCGAGAGCATCCTTACCGGTTGCATCACCGCCTGGTATGGCAACTGCTCTGCATCTGACCTTAAGATGCTACAGAGGGTAGTGCGAATGGCCCAGTACAAGCTTTCTGCCATCCAGGACCTGTAAATAGACAGTGTAGGAAAGCCCTTAAAATTGTAAAAGACTCCAGTCACCCTTTTGGCTGTTTTCTCTGCTACCACATGGCAAGCGGTACCGGAGCGCCAAGACTAGGGCCAAAAGGCTCCTCAACAGCTTCTACCCCCAAGCAATTAGACTGCCACCGGACAAATTACATTGACACCCCCCCCCCTACCCCCCCGACAGTTGAAGTCGGAAGTTTACATACACTTATGTTGGAGTCATTAAAACTCATTTTTCAACCACTCCACAAATGTCTTGTTAACAAACTATAGTTTTGGCAAGTCGGTTAGGACATCTCCCTTGTGAATGACACAAGTCATTTTTCCAACAATTGTTTACAGCCAGATAATTTCACTTATAATTCACTGTATCACAATTCTAGTGGGTCAGAAGTTTACATACACTAAGTTGACTGTGCCTTTAAACAACTTGGAAAATGCCAGAAAATTGTCATGGCTTTAGAAGCTTCTGATAGTCTAATTGACATAATTGAGTCGATTGGAGGTGTACCTGTGGGTGTATTTCAAGGCCTACCTTCAAACTCACTGCCTCTTTGCTTGACATCATGGGAAAATCAAAAGAAATCAGCCAAGACCCCAGAAAAAAAATTGTAGACCTCCACAAGTCTGGTTTATCCTTGGGAGACATTTCCAAATGCCTGAAGGTACCATGTTCATCTGTACAAACAATAGTACGCAAGTATAAACACCATGGGACCACGCAGCCGTCATACCTCCCAGGAAGGAGACACATTATGTCTCCTAGAGATGAACGTACTTTGGTGCGAAAAGTGCAAATCAATCCCAGAACAACAGCAAAAGGACCTTGTGAAGATAATGGAGGAAAGAGGTACAAATATACCTATATCCACAGTAAGACGAATCCTATATCGACATAACCTGAAAGGCCGCTCAGCAAGGAAGAAGCCATTGCTCCAAAACCACCATAAAAAAGCCAGACTACGGTTTGCAACTGCACATGGGGACAAAGATTGTAGTTTTTGGAGAAATGTCCTCTGATGAAACAAAAATAGAACTGTTTGGCCATAATGACCATCGTTATGTTTGGAGGAAAAAGGGGGATGCTTGCAAGCCGAAGAACACCGTCCCAACAGCAGCATGGGGGTGCTTTGCTGCAGGATGGACTGGTGCACTTCACAAAATAGATGGCATCATGAGGTAGGAAAAGTATGTGGATATATTGAAGCAACATCTCAAGACATCAGTCAGGAAGTTAATGCTTGGTCGCAAATGGGTCTTCCAAATGGACAATGACCCCAAGCATACTCCCAACGTTGTGGCAAAATGGCTTAAGGACAACAAAGTCAAGGTTTTGGAGTGTCCATCACAAAGGCCTGAACTTAATCCTATAGAAACATTTAACCCAAGTTAAACAATTTAAAGGCAATGCTACAAAATACTAATTGAGTGTATGTAAACTTCTGACCCACTGGGAATGTGATGAAAGAAATCAAATCTGAAATAAATCATTCTCTACCTTTATTCTGACATTTTACATTCTTAAAATAAAGTGGTGATCCTAACTGACCTAAAACAGGGATTTTTACTTGGATTAATTGTTGGAATTGTGAAGTTGAAATGTATTTGCTATGGTGTATGTAAACTTCAGACTTCAACTGTAGCCTCATTATTGTTATTCTGTTACATTTTTTTTAGCCTACTTGGTAAATGTTTTCCTCTTATTGAACTGCACTGTTCGTTAAGTAAGTAAGTAAGCATTACATGGTAAGGGTCTACACTTGTATTCGGCGCATGTGGCAAATAAAGTTTGATTTGATATAGGGCAGGTAATCAAGGAGGTGATGAGTCCAGGTGAGTCTGATGACGGGCAGGTGCGCGTAACGAGGGTGACAGGTGTGCACTATAATGAGCAGCCTAGGTGACCTAGAGGCAGGAGAGGGAGCACACGTGACAGTACCCCCTCCCGACAAGCGGTTCCAGCCGCAGGACTCCGACCAAAATGACGATCCCGGGGTTCAGGAGTGGACCGGTCACCTCTGCTGAGGCATGGGAGCATGGCGACCTAGAGCCCCGGAGAGAGAGCACACGTGACGGTACCCTCTCTCTGGCGCGTTCGGCTCCAGCCGCAGGACGCTAACCAAAAGGGACAATCCCGGTGATCCGGAGAGTTCCGGTCGCCTCCACTGAGGCGCAGAAACCTGATGAACCTGCTGAGGCGTGAGAGTCTGATGAGCCAGCTGAGACCTCCCCAGTTGCCTTGTCGAGGCACGGGAACCTGTTGAGGCATTGGATCCTGTCGAGCCAGCTGAGGTTTGGGAGTCTATCGATCCCGCTGAGGTATGGAAACCCGTCGATCCAGCTGAGGCAGGGGAACCCGACAAACCGGCTGAGGCCTCCCAGGTAGCTCCGGTTCGGACACCCGGACCAGACATCACCTCCAACACAAAACAAATATTACCCCCTGGTGCTTCCCTTTGGTGAGGCGTCGTTCTGTAACGTGTGCGCTGAGAGTCGGGAAGCAAGTTCAGGGAGTGAGTGTTTTAATAAATAAAACGCAACTAAATACAAAACAAGAAACACAAACATGACACTGGAACAGAAACAATGATGCCTGGGGAAGGAACCAAAGGGAGTTATATATATATATATATATATATGGCAGGTAATCAAGGAGGTGATTGAGTCCGGATGAGTCTGATGACGCGCAGATGCGCTTAACGATGGTGACAGGTGTGTGCAACCTGGTGACCTAGAGGCCAGAGAGAGAGCAAACATGACAAGTATTGATAATCCCATAGATCTAAAATAAAAAGCAGGACTCACAGGAAAACCCACCCACTGGTCACTACCCACCCAGAAGACACTCTATAAATCGTTCCCACTTCCCTGCCCCCTTTTCCCCAGCCCTCCCTCCCCGGTTCCCAGACCTGCACTATAATTACAGAGTTTTGGCATAATGGCAGCCTTACATATGAAATAAATTAAGCAGCATATTTCTGGTCTAATGATAATTAAATAATAACAATGTCAAACAAAATAAGTAACCAATTCAGACCTTTACAATTAGGTTAGCAGATTTTACGAGTAAGGGTGGGTATTGAAGAAGCAAGAACGAGAATGAAAACAAAAAGATGATAACAGATATGCAACCCTTAATGCATAAACAGTAAAAAAAATGGGATAGCTATGTCGTGTCTTTGGCTATGCCGGATTAAGTGATATGACATGCTATTCTATAAAATAATTTCTCCGTAATTAATATTACCTGATTGAGCTAATCATGTAAATGTAATTAACTAGAGAGTCGGGCACCACAAAATAATATTTATAGAGCTGTTATCTTCCGAATAAACTCTTAAAGACCTAGTAATATTTTACATCCAATAGCAGTCAATATTAATGGTCATCTTACTTCAGTCTCATCTGAAAGTTGTAAATTCTTGGTTATCTGCATGAACCCTGGCTAACAATTTGAATCAGCAATACAAAATTGGGTTTAATAATTTATTTACTAAATACCTAACTAATCACACAGAATTACACATACACATAATTAAATCATAACTTGATTACAAATCACGTCATAAAGGAAAACGTCCCTAGCGGGCGGAACAGATATGACAGTTGGTTACACAAAAGAAAAGGGGCTGGGTTTGAGTGAAGGAGCGGGAAGACTGAGGAAGAAAGGCCGAAGCTGTGCTATCGTAAATACAGTATCTTATGCATTCTAATTACCACCCATTTGGAAAAGGAAAATGCAATAAATATTTACTCTGAGCTGCGCTTCGGTAGGTTGGTGGTAGATAGAAGGCCGTGTTGCCCAACCGAGTCCTTTGAAGAATGTCTCTGGTTGTCAATTGGATACGTTGTAGTAACTTCGTAGTGTGATAGACGGGATACTCTGTCTGTTCCTTCCCAACCCTCGTTTGCATCTGCTGTTGCTAACTAAACGGCTAGGAGGTATCACTTCTGTAGTGAATAAGAGTTCAAAGTTCATACCATTCGCAACCAAAGCTCACGCTGATGTTGGCTTCGTTCTGTAGTTATTATCTGAACCATTCTGACATCGGACCGTCGTCCTTCATCCTCGGAACAGGAGGTTATATTGTCGTCAAGGGCTTATATAGGAAGGGAGAGGAGGGCGTGTTTGAAAAGTTTTATAGCCCATGTCCCTTCACAGGGGCGGGCCACTGATTGAGCGCAGCTCTATCTTATGAAAACCCAAATCTCACATTTTAGAAGCTAAAATCACATTTCATCACATCACGAATAATTTCATATTCAAACATTTAAATTGAACAACAATTCCATGTGAATCCGATAACTCTGATGTATAGACTTTCCACTGTAGAGTTTATGTCATTTTATCATTGATGAGAATGTCTCAGATGACAACCGAACTGACATCATATTCATTTAGTACCACCGCATATGTTCAATGGGTCAGATTAACAGAATATAGTTAATCTCCCCCCACCTTCTGATGTTCCCAGAATCTCTATGTTAACCAAGGGGTTTGCAAATGTAACCTCAGTAGGGTAGAGAGAGGAAAAAGGGGGGAAGAGGTATTTATGACTGTCATAAACCTATCCCCCAGGCCAATGTCATGACAGCTGTATGATCCATATATTGTCCATTGTTCATTAATTGACATGGTGTCATCACTATGTAAATGTCCTGGACGAAAGGCAATATAAAAAGTATAACAAGTTCAATGCTTAGCAATACTAGTAATATCGTTCCTTGAACCCAAACATGAGGGGTATCCTCATAATTTTCTTATGCTGAGATAACCGGATATTCGTGCCTGACGTGGTCCGCTCCACGGTCCTGGACTGGCCTGCCACCCGGGTTCCCGCCGGACCCTGGCTTTTTGCGACAATGCTTTTGGTGGCCTACCATGGTCCCTGACGTCTCCGCATTTGTCGTCGCTTGCACAGTGTGTGCACAAAACAAGACTCCTCAACAAGCTCCAGCTGGTCTCCTCCAACCTCTGCCTGTCACTCACCATCCCTGGTCCCACATCTCCCTGGACTTTGTCACCGGTCTTCCCCCATCTGATGGCAACACCGCCATCCTGACTGTGGTGGATTGGGTTTCCAAAGCTGCCCACATCATTCCTCTCCCCAAACTACCCTCAGCCAAGGAGACGGCCAGCTCATGGTGCAGCACGTCTTCCGGATCCATGGACTGCCGGTCGACATGGTCTCTGACCGGGGCCCTCAGTTCTCATCTCGGTTCTGGAAGGCGTTCTACACCCTCATTAGGTCATCGACCAGCCTGTCCTACGGATTCCACCCCCAGTCCAACGGCCAGTCGGAGCAAGCCAACCAGGATCTGGTGACTACTCTGCACTGCATGGTCTCCGCCAACCCCACCTCCTGGAGCCAGCAGCTAGTGTGGGTTGAATATGCCCGCAACACCCTTCCCTGCTCTGCCACGGGCCTATCTCCTTTTGAATGTTCCCTGGGGTATCAGCCCCCGCTCTTCCCCAAGCAGGAGGAAGAGTGCGTCATGCCTTCTGCCCAGATGTTTGTCTGCCGCTGTCATCATACCTGAAGGAGAGCCCGGTCGGCTCCATCGGACCCCGGCTCCCCGGCATCATCTTGGGCAGAAGGTATGGCTATCCACCAGGGAACTGCCCTTCCGGGTAGAATCCCACAAGTTCTCCCCCCGGTTTATTGGCCCATTTCCCATCGCCAAAATGATTAGCCCCTCAGCTGTTTGTCTTCTGTTGCCACATACCCTTCGTATACATCCCACCTTTCATGTGTCCAGAGATAAACCCATGTCTTTGCGATTGTCTCCACCTCCTCCAGATGTCACCCATCTTCCCCATTATCCCCTGTGTATTTATACCTGTGTTCTCTGTTTGTCTGTTGCCAGTTCGTCTTGTTTGTCAAGTCAACCAGCGTTTTTCATCTCAGCTCCTGCTTCTCCCCAGTCTCTCTTTTTCTCACCCTCCTGGTTTTGACCCTTGACAGTCTTGTCCAATTGCTGAAATTCCCGTACGGACTCGGGAGAGGCAAAGGTCGAGAGCCATGCATCCTCCGAAACACGACCCCGCCAAGCCGCTCTGCTTCTTGACACACTGCTCGTTTAACCCGGAAGCCGGCCGCACCAATGTGTCAGAGGAAACACCGTACAGCTAGTGACCAAAGTCAGCGTGCATGTGCCCGGCCCGCCACAAATCAAATCAAATCAAATCAAATCAAATTTTATTTGTCACATACACATGGTTAGCAGATGTTAATGCGAGTGTAGCGAAATGCTTGTGCTTCTAGTTCCGACAATGCAGTAATAACAAGTAATCTAACTAACAATTCCAAAACTACTGTCTTGTACACAGTGTAAGGGGAAAAATAATATGTACATAAGGATATATGAATGAGTGATGGTACAGAGCAGCATAGGCAAGATACAGTAGATGGTATCGGGTACAGTATGTACAAATGAGATGAGTATGTAAACAAAGTGGCATAGTATAGTATAAAGTGGCTAGTGATACATGTATTACATAAGGATACCGTCGATGATATAGAGTACAGTATATACGTATGCATATGAGATGAATAATGTAGGGTAAGTAACATTTATATAAGGTAGCATTGTTTAAAGTGGCTAGTGATATATTTACATCATTTCCCATCAATTCCCATTATTAAAGTGGCTGGAGTTGAGTCAGTGTCAGTGTGTTGGCAGCAGCCACTCAGTGTTAGTGGTGGCTGTTTAACAGTCTGATGGCCTTGAGATAGAAGCTGTTTTTCAGTCTCTCGGTCCCAGCTTTGATGCACCTGTACTGACCTCGCCTTCTGGATGATAGCGGGGTGAACAGGCAGTGGCTCGGGTGGTTGATGTCCTTGATGATCTTTATGGCCTTCCTGTGACATCGGGTGGTGTAGGTGTCCTGGAGGGCAGGTAGTTTGCCCCCGGTGATGCGTTGTGCAGACCTCACTACCCTCTGGAGAGCCTTACGGTTGAGGGCGGTGCAGTTGCCATACCAGGCGGTGATACAGCCCGCCAGGATGCTCTCGATTGTGCATCTGTAGAAGTTTGTGAGTGCTTTTGGTGACAAGCCGAATTTCTTCAGCCTCCTGAGGTTGAAGAGGCGCTGCTGCGCCTTCTTCACGATGCTGTCTGTGTGAGTGGACCAATTCAGTTTGTCTGTGATGTGTATGCCGAGGAACTTAAAACTTGCTACCCTCTCCACTACTGTTCCATCGATGTGGATAGGGGGGTGTTGTTCCCTCTGCTGTTTCCTGAAGTCCACAATCAGTCGCTAGAGTGCAATGGGACAAGGACATCCCAGCCGGCCTAACCCTCCCCTAACCCAGACGACGCTGGGACAATTGTGCACCGCCTCATGAGTCTCCCAGTCGCGGTCGACTGCGACACAGCCCGGGATCGAACCCGGATCTGTAGGGACGCCTCTAGTGCTGCGATGCAGTGCCGCTGTGCCACTGTGGAGGCAATTTGGGGTTTTAACCCTATCCCGAACCTTAACCCTTACCTTACCATTCAGAAAGAGTGCCTAAACTTACACCTTAACTTCAAAATTTGACATTTGGAGAAATGGAACGATAAAGAGCAGCAGGAGTCAGCCCAGGGTGTGAAAAACACTTTGAAATTTTACATTTTGAGCAATATTGAAATTTAATGTTTGGAGAATGTGGATGAAGTTAGACTGTAAGAGTTTGTTGGTATTACCTTATGACTCAGACATTATGGAAATATATTTGTTAGTAATTTTGAAGCTGCAAAAGTGGTCTAATCTAATGTTGAGGTGATTCCATGTTCCTTGTGTATTTAATTATAGGCTATAGGCTACATTAAGATTAATATCTAAGAGCCCTCAAAACCATGTGCTTATGATCATATATTTCAAATAATTTGCATGTATTCAAATACATTCAAATATTGTTTAGTTTTCTGGTACTGTATTTAAATATCAAAGAAAATAGTTGCCTTTTAGTTTAAACTCTATATAAACTACAGTATATTCGACTACCATAAGTATTTGAAAAGTTGGTATTTTCAAATAAACTACAAAATGCTAAGAAAATGTGCCCAGGTCTGCTGGAAACAAACACGATGCAAGGTAAATTAGTACCACTACATAGTTTGAATGGGAAGTGCCCTCTGCCAGGTCTCTTACACCAATAACATGCTTGCACGCACATAGACAAAAACATGCTTCCAAACACACACACCAAAATAGAGCAGAGAGGTCAGACAGTGAAACATGAGGGTATTAATGTGGGGCAGTCAGTCACATAGGGCCTCAGACCAGACACACAGCAGCACAGTAATGTCTGATGCGCCTCTCTCTTATCATCACATAACAAGCTAAAGAGAGTGTGAGGGTTGTTGTGTGTCAGCCAAGGTGATTCATCATGACAGCTGTGGAAAATTTGTCTGAATTACTGTGGAAATGAGAGTATGTTTTCACAGCATGTCCAACAGCAGCTATTGCGTCTATGCATGCCACAGACAGTGTTAGCTTTCTGAGTTTAAGCTTAGACCTTAGGTCCAGGATATACCGCAAGTTTTCACAGGTATGGTTGCATGTTCATTTATTGTGTGGATGCGTGCATATGTTTGTGTATGTGTGTGTGTGGGTGTACAGTAAGACTCACCATAACCATAAGTGGTCTCATCCAGGGAGGTAGGAGAGGTGTGGAAGAGGTTTTTAATAGGGCAGCCGTCCACATTCAGTCGGGGGAGGGACACTGCATTCTTGATGATGGGGGAGATGGGAGGGGGTGGCGGGGACAGGTCCTTCGACCCCCCCCTGGGATGCTCTGGTGTCTTCCGAACATGCCGGAGGGTCCGGGAGAAGAAAGCCCCGATCTTGTTGTCAGGACTTGTGACGGAATCATCATCCTCGTTTCCGTTGGCGGCCCCGCCGTGATTGCTAAGGAACGAAGTGTCCCCGAACACGTCCCCTCCGCGGCCCACGTGCATGGTGTGACGGAAGTCTCCCAGCGGAGGGCTGATCATGTCCAAGGTGAGGTCACCCTTGAAATGACGTTTACCCTGAGAGCCGGCCACCAGGCCCTTCAGCCCAGGGATCTTCCCCAGGTTCATGGTGATGGCCAAGGGTAAGGTTCTCTAACAAAATTACAAAAATCCCTTTAAATCCACTGAAAGTAGGGATGGAAAAGGAATTTAAATATCTTTGGTGAAAGATTTGCTTCAAAATTCTCCCAGGGGGATTGTGTGGCTCAAAAGTAATGATCATGTAAGTTTAGGTTTTGAATAGAATTCCACCACCAGGTCTTGTAGGGTCAAACTCGGTAATGGAGACGTCTATTGTATTCTCTTGTTATCATGTGCTGTTTGCAATTTCAGTCCCATTTTCTGCTGTTTGTTGTCATCCATAAGTCGAGAGAAATGGAGGAAAAAAGTATGCAGCTCAGTTCCTGGAATTCACTGCCAGTTTGAGTGTGGTCAGAGACGCTATGCTCTACAGTTGTTTTAGGCTTTGGGTTTTTAAAACATCAGCTCAGGAATAACCCCAGTTATAGCTGCAAATATCCCTCCTGTGGTTGTACACTGGAACCATTTATTAAAAGAAAGCACAAAAAATGTATTAAATTCTCCGCCTAGAAGAGGCTCAAATGCAGCTATAACAGTCCAGTAATCCTGAGGGGAATTTTTTTGCTAGAGACTGATTTAGTGTATAGATGTAGAACCAGGTAGGAGATCTGGCAGAACACATCACAATCTGGAACATTCAGTCATAAAGTAACTGGATCAGGTTTTTCTACAGACCCTTGCCTGCTGTTAGTCGTCAAAGTTCCGGGTTTCTAAGTCCATTGTTCTAGAACCTTCTAAATGTAGACCACAGTGACTCTCCTGTCACTGCCCTCGAGAACAAATTAAATGTAAGTATGTTTTAATTGTCTGAGAGTTTCAGGGTATTTTGTCTCTCTCTCGTCCTGTGTTTTGTTACAACATGAGTGCGTGCTACTTAATCAGATCACATATTTCCCCAAAATACTTTTGCAAAATCTCTATAAAAGCAGAGCAGAGACCCTCATTCAACACTTACAACTGATCTGACCAGAAGCCCCAAATCTTGTTTTCAAACATGCAAAGTATGTTCCACTAGAAAAAAAACGTACTGTTCTATTTTTAGCCCAAAATTCATAAAATACTGACAAATGTACTGATAAGAAAATCACTTAGCTGAATTTTATTGCACAAAATACCCCAGTAAGTCAACACTGGCAGGAGGTATGCAAATAATGGACTTTTCCTTTGTTATCTTTAGCCAGCAAAGTAATGGATATTGCTTTCTGTAATAATTTGATAGTGTAACGTACACTGACAAGGTGTTCTTGTTCTTTTAAGAGCTTTCCATTGCCGAGGCCCTCCCACGAGCGATAGCCTGTCTTTATTAATGACTTGGAGCAGACCTCTGAATGGGATTGCGTCAGGGTTAAAGCAGCCTTTTAATTTGCTCCTGACCACAGTCCTAGGCCCTCTCCTTTAGGTCTCCACTGGCTGGCGTTTTAAGAGGGGCAGCTGGGAGCAGCACAGAGGGAGGAAGCACACCTCATACCACAGACTGGAAAGAGAGAGAGCGAGGGAGAGGAGTCGAGAGAGAGATAGAGAGCAGTACCAGGGGTCTACTTACCAGACCAACAGACTTCTATTAGGTGTGATGTTGAATTTGAGATAGTCTTAACCTCTCGAGAGCATGAACCAGACACTCATAACCAGACTTCATATACTTACAGTTCAAGTCACCACCTCAACATCTCTGACTAACTCTCCTATGTGACTGTGAGCTGCAGAGGCAAAAGCAATCATGCACTGCTCAGCTTGTGTGTGAATGTGAAGCAAAGCAGATTCTCTCTCATGGTTGAAAGAAAGAGAAAGAGAGAGAGAGAGACTTGTTGACCTCTCGTCTGACTCCCGCAGACACAGCTGGAGCCCGAAGGTTTATCCCCACACGTCTTTAAGGAACGCTTCTAGATGTCTCCTACACGTTCCAGCATCCCCCCATGCCCTGCTCTGTCCTCCTCCTCTCCTTCTGATCCTTTGTTTTCAGAGTTACACAAATCCAGCCGCCCACACTCCAGGCATCTGATAGAGCAGGGCTGAAACTGAGCACCAGTTGGTTTCAGAAAAAATAACAAAAACAGAAGTCTCTAATAAAAGGTAATAAGTTTAATACAGTAATCCGGGCGGCTGTCTGAGTTTTCAGAAGGAAAAAGGGGGGTCTCCTCAGGGGATTGGTCGTAGCCTGGATAAGCCCCTAATCCCTGGATCTCTTCTTCCCCTCAATACTTTTTTGGGGCTCTCTCCTCCCTCTTTCTGGGCTCTGTCCTGGCACTGTCGTTCCTCTCTCTGGGTCTGTGCTGGTTCTCTCCACCAGGCCTGCTGGTTATCTGCTGGTTATCTGGGTCTGATAAGCTACCTTGGCCTCACTCTGAACATGCTGTCTGTTGTGGGAGATAGAGAGGGGGGAGACAGGGAGTTAGAAATGGTGGGTCATGGTTCCGGTACATACAGTTGAAAGTCGGAAGTTTACATACACTTATGTTGGAGTCATTAAAACTTGTTTTTTAAACACTCCACAAATTTCTTGTTAACAAGCTATAGTTTTGGCAAGTCGGTTAGGACATCTACTTTGTGCATGACACAAGTCATTTTTCCAACAATTGTTTACAGACAGAATATTTCACTTATAATTCACTGTATCACAATTCCAGTGGGTCAGAGGTTTACATACACTAAGTTGACTGTGCCTTTTAACAGATTGTGGAATTGCTTTAGAAGCAACTGATAGGCTAATTGACATAATTTGAGTCAATTGGAGGTGTACCTGTATTTCAAGGCCTACCTTCAAACTCATTGCCTCTTTGCTTGACATCATGGGAAAATCAAAAGAAATCAGTCAAGACCTCAGAAAAAAAATTGTAGACCCCCACAAGTCTGGTTCATCCTTGGGAGCAATTTCCAAATGCCTGAAGGTACCACGTTCATCTGTACAAACAATAGTATGCAAGTATAAACACCATGGGACCATGCAGCCATCATACTGCTCAGGAAGGAGACGCGTTCTGTCTCCTAGAGATGAATGTACTTTGGTGCGAAAAGTGCAAATCAATCCCAGAACAACAGCAAAGGACCCTGTGAAGATGCTGGAGGAAACAGGTACAAAAGTTTCTATATCTTCAGTAAAACGAGTCCTATATCAACATAACCTGAAAGGTCCTCAGCAAGGAAGAAGCCATTGCTCCAAAACCACCATAAAAAAGCCAGACTACGGTTTGCAACTGCACATGGGGACAAAGATCGTACTTTTTGGAGAAATGTCCTCTGAACTGTTTGGCCATAATGGGCATCGTTATGTTTGGAGGAAAAAGGGGGAGGCTTGCAAGCCGAAGAACACCATCCCAACCATGAAGCACCATCTTGTGGGGGTGCTTTGCTTCAGGAGGGACTGGTGCACTTCACAAAATAGATGGCATCATGAGGGAAGAAAATGATGTGGATATATTGAAGAAACATCTCAAGACATCAGTCAGGAAGTTAAAGCTTGGTCGCAAATGGGTCTTCCAAATGAACAATGACCCCAAGCACACTTCCAAAGTGGTGGCAAAATGGCTTAAGGACAACAAAGTCAAATTATTGGAGTGTCCATCACAAACCCCTGACCTCAATCCTATAGAAAGTTTGTGGGCAGAACTGAAAAAGCGTGTGCGAGCAAGGCCTACAAACCTGACTCAGTTACACCAGCTCTGTCAGGAGGAATGGGCCAAAATTCACCCAACCTATTGTGAGAAGTTTGTGGAAGGCTAACCAGAAACATTTAACCCAAGTTAAACAATTTAAAGGCAATGCTACCAAATACTAATTGAGTGTATGTAAACTTCTGACCCACTGGGAATGTGATGAAAGAAATAAAAGCTTAAATAAATTATTCTCTCTACTATTATTCTTACATTTCACATTCTTAAAATAAAGTGGTGATCCTAACTGAACTAAGACAGGGAATGTTTACTAGGATTAAATGACAGGAATTGTGAAAAACTGAGTTTAAATGTATTTGGCTATGGTGTATGTAAACATCCGACTTCAACTGTAGGTAAGACACACAGAAATATAATGAAAGGTAAATCATCTTGCATTCGGAGTGCAGCTAGTACTGACAGTTGTTTTCATAGTGCAGCTGGTACTGACAGTTGTTTTCAAAGTGCAGCTGGTACTGACAGTTGTTTTCATAGTGCAGCTGGTACTGACAGTTGTTTTCATAGTGCAGCTGGTACTGACAGTTGTTTTCATAGTGCAGCTGGTACTGACAGTTGTTTTCAATGTGCAGCTGGTACTGACAGTTGTTTTCAAAGTGCAGCTGGTACTGACAGTTGTTTTCATTGTGCAGCTGGTACTGACAGTTGTTTTCAAAGTGCAACTGGTACTGACAGTTGTTTTCATTGTGCAGCTGGTACTGACAGTTGTTTTCAAAGTGCAGCTGGTACTGACAGTTGTTTTAATTGTGCAGCTGGTACTGACAGTTGTTTTCAAAGTGCAGCTGGTACTGACAGTTGTTTTCATTGTGCAGCTGGTACTGACAGTTGTTTTCATAGTGCAGCTGGTACTGACAGTTGTTTTCATTGTGCAGCTGGTACTGACAGTTGTTTTCAAAGTGCAGCTGGTACTGACAGTTGTTTTCATTGTGCAGCTGGTACTGACAGTTGTTTTCATAGTGCAGCTGGTACTGACAGTTGTTTTCATTGTGCAGCTGGTACTGACAGTTGTTTTCATTGTGCAGCTGGTACTGACAGTTGTTTTCATTGTGCAGCTGGTACTGACAGTTGTTTTCATAGTGCAGCTGGTACTGACAGTTGTTTTCATAGTGCAGCTGGTACTGACAGTTGTTTTCATTGTGCAGCTGGTACTGACAGTTGTTTTCAAAGTGCAGCTGGTACTGACAGTTGTTTTCATAGTGCAGCTGGTACTGACAGTTGTTTTCATTGTGCAGCTGGTACTGACAGTTGTTTTTGTTTGTATTCCACATTTTTTCCACTCCTTTTCCTGCCACTACCCAAGTAGTAACTATATAATAGTTTCTGTTTGACTGTAATTCAACTGGCTAAACATAACACAAAACTCCAAAATTACACAAGCTGAGTATTAAGGGGGTTTCCCGAATATCTCTCTGGTAGGCTACATCCCAGAACCATCCATCCAATCCACCCCCTCCACCATGTAGCTGCCATACCTGTGAGCCAAGGTGAGGGATGGTGGATGTTCACTGACTGGTCTGTGAGGTATGGTATGGTAACATTCCAAATGGCACCATATTACTTATATAAGTCATTACTTTTGACCGGGTCAAAAGTAGTGCACTATGTAGTGAATAGGGTTCCATTTGGGACGTACTGTAGATGGAGAAGCCATCTACACTGTAAACCGGAGAAGCCAGGCTCTAATAGGAGCCGTGTGTGTGTGTGAACACATTCCTGGGAGCAATATCACTGGACTCTCTCTCTCCATTACAACCATCACATCAGAGAGCGAAGAAAAGAACCCAACCACATCCCTGATTAGAAACACCTTAAGGTCTGATCCTGCTTTCCTTCTCTGAGTCTGGCTGTGTTACAGTACTGTATGAAGATCTCATGGTTTGGAGAGATACAGCTGGCACACACACACATGCAAAAAAAAACACATGGCTAGATCAATGGACTGGAGAGATACTGTACTGTACTCTCAATCATCTTTTATTGAATCGAATGAGTCAGGATTTTATACAGAATTATGTTTTGTTGGGTATACCAACCAGCATTTGACCCCTCTCCTCCTTTCCAAACTCCGGTCCTATTGTAAGTCCCATACTCACTAACTAAGTTAACCAGGTGAACAAACATACAAGATAAGGCTGCATTTTTTCACTCCCCCGCCACATCCAAATAATTTATCTTCCCCTTAGCTGTGCTCTATTTGAATCCAAGGAAAATAGAGCAACACTTCCCCTAAGCCAATCATTTTTTTTATGCTTTTTCAACAAACATCCATAGGCTCTTGAAGCATCTATCCTTCCTTCATCCTTTGTCCTCCTTTTCCCTCCTTTCAGCGTTCTCTCCAGTCCCCCTTGTTCTCTCTCTACCCCTCTTTCTCTCCATTTGTCATTTGCCATGCTGTTGTCGACAGACTTTGAGGGGGTCAGGAAAGTAAAGAGTCAGGCCCATTTGGTGACATGACAGGTCATGTATCCTCTACTCTTTATGTGTGGCAACCAAGACACCAACAACAAGTAGCCTCAGGTGTTAAAACAGACAGTTCCTCCATACTGGGAGTTCACACCTTCTAAACTAAACTCTTTCCTGGTTGCGTCAATCAAAGATGGTGGATAAATGAAGATAGTTCACTCAGGCCGTTTACCATTGAATTATTTTCTGTCCGCTTAACGGGATGGCTCTCCCATAGACACCAATGCGATAGCATCTGGGTCTGGTCTGATTAGGTCATTGACTTCAATGTAACCAGAACAAAACCTGAGAGTGGGGTGTCTCGCTTCCTCTTCAGACTCTGGCGTCAATGACACGGGTCACATGGAGGAATGTGGGGCACAGGTACAAATGTCTAGAGTTCAAATGAAGGAATCTCATTGGATGAGGCCAACAGGGAAGGAATGCCCCAACTCTATATTCCAATACCTCATCATCAGGTTCTGATTCTAGGTGTTTGCTTGGTTATTCTGGTACAATATGCATGAGTAAGGCCGGTGGCAGGCCAAAATTGAAAAATAAAAATCAATAGAGGCATGCGATGGTCAAACAGGTCTACTGCAGCCATGCGTGAACAAGAGTAGATCCATCAGACCTGCCTGGTGTTGCAGGCAGAGCGCCAGGAAAACATTGCTATTATCACAGAGCCTGCTCTCTCCATTGATCTGCCTTGTGTGTGAAGCTAACAAGCTCTCCAATCAATTGTATTGGCTGTATCTCCCTAATGAGGTCAGAGTAATGAGAGCTCTGTTATGTGGTGTTGCTACCCTTGACATGTGGAGCAGGGGCTGCGTCATTAACTTGTCAATATGTGAGTCAGGGGTTCCCCTACGGTGTTCTGTTAAACAAGTCATTTTAATGAATAGTTGAATCCTCAATGGTAAATGTTCTGATTCCCCCCATAAAACATCCGATGAGCGTAAGCAAGAACGAAAAATACAGGAGAGGATAGATTCATATAATTTGTGGACAATATTTTTGATCTGCTAAGACCTAAGCATAGACCAGTGATATATTGCAACACAAGCAACCCTAAATATAATGCAGGACAGATTATGTTTCATGCCAAATGATCTATGGACAGTCACCCTCAAAACTTTTACCACAATAACAAATGTGCATGTTAGGATACAGCTAGGCTACAGAGTCATAGAACCGTATACATCGGCAGCCTATGGCTCATAATTTCAGTTATCAAATATGATGACTTGATTGTGAATAGACAGCAAGACAACATTAAACAAAAAAGTTTTCCTCCATACTTTACTTTCAGTTGACAGAGTCTATTGATATTTGAGAGATTGCATTTATAGAAGACTAATTAATAGCCTTAATATTTATTCAAATAGCCTAATGAAAGGAGAGGCTACGAGAGGAAAATAAAAAGTTGAGTGTAAAGAAAAACTTACCTGGGCAAATAGACTAAGAGTCGTTCACGCGATTAAAAGAGCATACTTTTTATGATAATCCCAAAAATCCGTAATTATAATGAAGTATCATGATGTATTGTGAGTTCTAGTAGCCGGTCTTGTAACCGGACAGTACGTTTAGCGCGTTCTGCTTCAGCAGAATGAGCTTGAGTAGGCGCTGAAGAATGGTGCGGGCTACTCATAAACTGATGACGAGGCCATCATCGAATCAGCAGAGGCGAAGCTGGCAAGGGGAATTTACTGTATGAAGTAGCTAGTGATACGCGGGTTGACTCATAACCTGCAGTCCCGCAGTTATATGCAGGTTATAGGGTCAAACAGGCTATAATTTCGTTAATTTGGGGTTTAATTTATGTTTTCTTTTATGTATTCACAAAAAATCCATTATGTTATTACTTTTTACTTTGTTTTGCTTTAGGCTTATTTAATCATGCTTTAAATTAATTTAACACAAATTAAAAACTTAAATACTATTTTTCTTTGCTTTTAAAAGATGCCACATAAAAACATACAGACAGAAACAACATTTAAATAATATCCTATACCATACCTGGAACATCTGCAAATAGACGGGGAGAGATACTGGAAGAAAAAAGAGATGGGAGAAGTTAAATCTATCTCTGAGCTTACAAAGCAAGAACGGAGAAGCAAGAGATGACAATGGAAACGTAACCAATGGAATAGAAGACAGACTTTAAAGAGAACAGTTGCAATGGAAACCTACCTCTCAGGCGACACACCACCTCAGTCACCAGATGACTTGCAGCCAGAACATGAGGCCAACATACCTGCCCCTAACTTACCTGCCCTTGATGCACGCCCTGATACCCCTTCCTCATCATCTGCAACAGGAATGAGAAGTCAAATACTTGCTGGAAGGAAAAAGGTTGGAAGAGGTCACTTAAAAACATACAGATTTCATTGCATGACAAATGTCAAACTTGATCAAACTTACAGAAAGCTGAGAAAAAAAAGGTATGATCAACTGATGAAGAAAATGGAGAGACAAGATTCTCCTAAGACAAAGTCAAAACAGCAAATGAAGGGAACGCCGAAGAACTTGAGAAGGATTTTAATTGTTTCAAAATGCCACCATTGCAGAGCTAAAGCAAAAGTATCAAAAAATGCAGAGTGCAAACAAGTGGCTTCAAAAATGCTCACAGGCAACATCCTGAGAAAGTATGGCATGATCAAAGAGCAAATGAAAATAGGCCAACAAGTCTTCAATACTCCAGGGAAAATCAGTGTAACATAATTAGCATTGCCACATAAGAGAAAATCACTAGATTCTATGAACATGATGTCAACAGTAGAGCAACAACAGGGAAAAAGCACATACTAACGAGCAACAAGAAGAAAAAGTAGAAGCGCTTCTTGAATGGCACAATCGGAGTGCCAAGTCTGGGACCAAAAGGCAACTTCTACCCTCAAGCCATAAGACTGCTGAACAGTTAATCAAAGGGCTACCCAGACAATTTACATTGATCCCTTTAATTATTTATTTACTTATCTTTATCACTCATCACTGTCAATTTATCACTCATCACTGTCAAACTGTCAAAAAATTATCAGCTGCAATTGTTGCAACCCCTATCACTAGCCTGTTCAACCTCACTTTCGTATTGTCTGAGATCCCTAAAGATTGGAAAGCTGCCGTGGTCATCCCCCTCTTCAAAGGGGGTGACACTCTAGACCCAAACTGTTACAGACATAGAGTGGGGCAAAAAAGTATTTGGTCAGCCACCAATTGTGCAAGTTCCCCCACTTAAAAAGACCAGAGAGTCCTGTAATTTTCATCATAGGTACACTTCAACTATGACAGACAAAATTAGAAGAAAAAAATCCAGAAAATCACATTGTAGGATTTTTTATGAATTTATTTGCAAATTATGGTGGAAAATAAGTATTTGGTCAATAACAAAAGTTTATCTCAATACTTTGTTATATACCCTTTGTTGGCAATGACATAGGTCAAACGTTTTCTGTAAGTCTTCACAAGGTTTTCACACACTGTTGCTGGTATTTTGGCCCATTCCTCCATGCAGATCTCCTCTAGAGCAGTGATGTTTTGGGGCTGATGCTGGGCAACACAGACTTTCAACTCCCTCCAAAGATTTTCTATGGGGTTGAGATCTGGAGACTGGCTAGGCCACTCCAGGACCTTGAAATGCTTCTTACGAAGCCACTCCTTCATTGCCCGGGCGGTGTGTTTGGGATCATTGTCATGCTGAAAGACCACGTTTCATCTTCAATGCCCTTGCTGATGGAAGGAGGTTTTCACTCAAAATCTCACGATACATGGCCCCATTCATTCTTTCCTTTACACGGATCAGTCGTCCTGGTCCCTTTGCAGAAAAACAGCCCCAAAGCATGATGTTTCCACCCCCATGCTTCACAGTAGGTATGGTGTTCTTTGGATGCAACTCAGCATTCTTCGTCCTCCAAACACGACGAGTTGAGTTTTTGCCAAAAAGTTATATTTTGGTTTCATCTGACCATATAACATTCTCCCAATCTGGATCATCCAAATGCTCTCTAGCAAACTTCAGACGGGCCTGGACATGTACTGGCTTAAGCAGGGGGACACGTCTGGCACTGCAGGATTTGAGACCCTGGCGGCGTAGTGTGTTACTGATGGTAGGCTTTGTTACTTTGATCCCAGCTCTCTGCAGGTCATTCACTAGGTCCCCCCGTGTGGTTCTGGGATTTTTGCTCACCGTTCTTGTGATCATTTTGACCCCACGGGGTGAGATCTTGCGTGGAGCCCCAGATCGAGGGAGATTATCAGTGATTTCCTAATAATTGCTCGCACAGTTGATTTCTTCAAACCAAGCTGCTTACCTATTGCAGATTCAGTCTTCCCAGCCTGGTGCAGGTCTACAATTTTGTTTCTGGCGTCCTTTGACAGCTCTTTGGTCTTGGCCATAGTGGAGTTTGGAGTGTGACTGTTTGAGGTTGTGGAGGTTGTCTTTTATACTGATAACAAGTTCAAACAGGTGCCATTAATACAGGTAACGAGTGGAGGACAGAGGAGCCTCTTAAAGAATAAGTTACAGGTCTGTGAGAGCCAGAAATCTTGATTGTTTGTAGGTGACCAAATACTTATTTTCCACCATAATTTGCAAATAAATTCATTAAAAATCCTACAATGTGATTTTCTGGATTCTTTTTCTAATTTTTTAAGTGGGAGAACTTGCACAATTGGTGGCTGACTAAATACTTTTTTGCCCCACTGTATAAACAGTAATGAAACCGATTTCCAGTTTCCAATGCTGACATGTTCAACAGGATACTACGTTCTTATCAACAAGAACACAGAAGTATCCTGAAGACGGTCTTCAAAGTATTTTATGTGTCGGCCGCTAAGTCGCAACAACTCCCAGGTGGCCTGAGCTTCTGGCAAGGCTGATCGAGTTTTGATGACACCCACTCTTCATGTTTTACCACTTCCCCAACACACACACACACCTACAAGCACACACACTTGCACACACACACACACACACACACACACACACACACACACACACACACACACACACACACACATACAAACACAAACACACCACCTCCGTAGAATTGTAAAAAACAAGTAAACACCCTTCCTCATCTCATCACTTAAATGTAGGACAAAGTTTCCCCTCAGTGCTGATCTATGGTCAGTTTTGCTTTTCAACCCAACATGTTTATGGCTGTAGACCTGTGGAACAATAAGCTGATCCAAATCTGTGCCTAGCAACAATGTCTACCTCAAGCCTTCGCTGAGGTGTCTGCCTGGCCATTTTGGATCACACACTTGTATCAGTATAAACAAGTAGAGTAGGGCATGTGAGGATGGCAGGGCTGTTTATGGTCTGTCCTGTGTCCAGCTGCCACCTCTACCCACGCTTCTCTGATTCAAATGGTGTGGCATGAGACGTTGACAAGGCTGGTACTTATACAAACCACTTGCCGTGCACAGCTCTAGGTGTCTTGAACCAAATTTGACTTTTTTTCACCCACAAACTAGGTTCAATGCCTGATCGATATTGTGATCTATCTTGTGACAAGGAGCATTGTGACATCAGCAATTTGAAGCAAATCGATCTGGCTTTCCAATCTGGTTTAAACAGGGATGGATGAAGGGATAGTATCAGGCTTAGGCCTACTTCTTTTTCTATCTCTCTCATCTTTCTCATCTCTCCCTCTCTGGCTTTCTTTCTTCTGTTGCCTTTGCATAAGCTCATACTCTATCTTCCAATCCATCTATTTGGGTCTGTTTCTCCTTCTTTTCTCACAGGCTATCCCTGAATCCCTCCGTACTACCTCCCCTCTCCGTCCCAAGATAAACAACCCAGTGCTGAAGCATGCCAGCTATTTGTCCAAAAAAGCCCACAGATTTTGGACACTGTTCAGATATATGGGTCCCCACAGGGAGGCAAGATTACAAATGTAAACCTTTTTATTTTTCTCTCTGTCTCCCTTTGTCTGACTAGCTCTTTCGTTCCCTCACTCTCTCAGATGAGGTTTAAGTCAATCATTCAAAGGGCCCTGTGGACTCACAATTATCACACCCAGTACCGTAATACTGGCACCCTTACATTTGACCTGCACACCCTCTCCATAGCCCAGCAATTGTACTGTATCAAGTCCCCCTCTCCCTCATTGTTTAACAATCACTGACATGTTTCTATGACTGGCCAGGGGTTTCAACACTCTCCCTAAATTATCATAAGGGGAAAACCTCTGGTTCTCAGGCTTCAAAGCTATGGCTAAACTTCAGTATAGTCCCACAGGAGCTCACACACATAAGCACGCACAGACACACACAGTCACCCACACACAATTTAACGACACAGTTGGCGGTAACACACTACATTCTCTTTTAGGTTTGGATAATTGTCTTGATTGTTGTTGTTTTTTTGGTGGTCTTTGGTAGTTGTCTTGACATTAAACACTCTTTGTCTGTCTGCATCTCTTTACCCTCTGTCTGCCTCTCTATCCTCTCTCCCTCCTTGTGTTACGGCCCATCAGCACTGTGTATCAGCTGTGCGACAGTGTGCGATGACAGCAACCTCCGTCACCCATGCACAGTAACCAGCCGGCGAGGCGAGCTACTGTCAGACCACAGCATCCTACACACATGCACAACACACACGCACACAATCACACACACAAACATGGTATCCCGTGTTTAGACTGGGCCACCATTCCTATATAGAGATACAGATAACAGTTTGGCTTCCTGAGCATGTTGAGGGTGTAATTACACAATAACCAGAGCAACAACAACCGAGAGAGAGAGAAGGGAGATAAAGAGCGAGAGAGAGGTTGAGGTCAAGAACCAAAGAGAGACAAACGTGCCTCACAGGTTTTCATTTTTAGTGGACTGACTGTGTGTTTTGTTTTTGGGTTGTTTGGTAGGGGGAGGTGTGTACATGGCTGTGTGTATGTCTGGTTCATAGTATAAGCCCATGTTGCCTCCTGTTGTCTCCTGAGTTTTGTGTTTGGAAGTGTAAATGTGCCAATCTTTTCCAAACCTTTGCTTGTGATTTGTGTCATTGTAATTGGATAGAAGAACAGTTTGGATATTCTTACATTCTTCAAGGGGCCAGTAAAATGTGATGAGTATATCACAGACAGAACAGGGACGTCTTTCCAGGAAATGACTTTCACACAGTATAGAAGGTCTGCCAGCTATGTTGAAACCCTTTTACCAAATGCCTCCTCACATACTTTCCAGGTCTATACCCAAACAGTTTGAACTCCTAATTTTAAAAATGAACCTCTCCAGAAATAAGTCTCTCTCTGTTGCCGCCTGCTATCGACCCCTCTCCGCTCCCAGCAGTGCCCTGGACACCATTTGTGAATTGATCGCCCCCCATCTAGCTTCAGAGTTCGTTCTGTTAGGTGACCTAAACTGGGATATGCTTAACACCCCGGCAGTCCTACAATCTAAGCTAGATGCCCTCAATCTCATACAAATCATCAAGGAACCCACCAGGTACAACCCTAAATCCGTAAACATGGGCACCCTCATAGACATTATCCTGACCAACTTGCCCTCCAAATACACCTCCGCTGTTCTCAATCAGGATCTCAGCGATCACTGCCTCATTGCCTGTATCCGCTATGGGTCCGCGGTCAAACGACCACCCCTCATCACTGTCAAACGCTCCCTAAAAAAATTATGCGAGCAGGCCTTTCTAATCGTCCTGGCCCGGGTATCCTGGAAGGATATTGACCTCATCCCGTCAGTCGAGGATGCTTGGTCATTCTTTTAAAGTAATTTCCTCACCATCTTAGATAAGCATGCCCCGTTCAAAAAATGCAGAACTAAGAACAGATATAGCCCTTGGTTCACTCCAGACCTGACTGCCCTTGACCAGCACAAAAACATCCTGTGGCGGACTGCCATAGCATTGAATAGTCCCCACAATATGCAACTGTTCAGGGAAGTCAGGAACCAATACACGCAGTCAGTCAGGAAAGCAAAGGCTAGCTTTTTCAAGCAGAAATTTGCATCCTGAAGCTCTAACTCCAAAAAGTTTTGGGACACTGTAAAGTCCATGGAGAACAAGAGCACCTCCTCCCAGCTACCCACTGCACTGAGGCTAGGTAACACGGGCACCACTGGTAAACCCATGATAATCGAAAATTTCAATAAGCATTTCTCAACGGCTGGCCATGCCTTCCTCCTGGCTACTCCAACCCCGACCAACAGCTTCTGACGACTGCCTCGCCTGGTTCACCAACTACTTTGCACACTGTGCTAACTAACCTCCAAACGAGCTTCAATGCCATACAACACTCCTTCCGTGGCCTCCAACTGCTCTTAAACGCTAGTAAAACCAAATGCATGCTTTTCAACCATTCGCTGCCCACACACGCCCGCCCGACTAGCATTACCGGTTCCGAACTAGAATATGTGGACAACTATAAATACCTAGGTGTCTGGCTAGACTGTAAACTCTCCTTCCAGACTCATATTAAACATCTCCAATCCAAAATGAAATTTAGAATCGGCTTTCTATTTCACAATAAAGCCTCCTTCACTCACGCCGCCAAACTTACCCTAGTAAAACTGACTATCCTACCGATCCTCGACTTCGGCGATGTCATCTACAAAATAGCTTCCAACACTCTACTCAGCAAATTGGATGCAGTCTATCACAGTGCCATCCGTTTTGTTACCAAATCACCTTACACCACCCACCACTGCGACCTGTATGCTCTAGTCGGCTGGCCCTCGCTACATATTCGTCGCCAGACCCACTGGCTCCAGGTCATCTATAAGTCTATGCTAGGTAAAGCTACGCCTTATCTCAGTTCACTGGTCACGATAACAACACCCACCCGTAGCACACGTTCCAGCAGGTATATCTCACTGATCATCCCCAAAGCCAATACCTAATTTGGCCACCTTTCCTTCCAGTTCTCTGCTGCCAGTGACTGGAACGAATTGCAAAAATCGCTAAAGTTGGAGACTTTTATTTCCCTCACCAACTTTAAACATCAACTATCTGAGCAGCTGTACATAGCCCATCTGTAAATTACCCACCCAATCTACCTACCTCATCCCCATACTGTTTTTATTTTATTTACTTTTCTGCTCTTTTGCACACCAGTATCTCTACTTGCACATCATCATCTGCTCATTTATCACTCCAGTGTTAATCTGCTAAATTGTAATTATTCGCTCCTATGGCCTATTTATTGCCTACCTCCTCATGCCTTTTGCACACACTGTATATAGACTTTCTTTTCTCTACTGTCATTGACTTGTTTGTGTTATTGGCTTGTTTATTGTTTACTCCATGTGTAACTCTGTGTTGTTGTCTGTGTCACACTGCTTTGCTTTATCTTGGCCAGGTATCCAGTTGCAAATGAGAACTTGTTCTCAACTAGCCCACCTGGTTAAAAAAAGGTGAAATAAAATAAAAACAATTAAAACTGTATAATTTAAAATGTTCAGGTAATAAGCAACCTCACAAATGTATATGTAATGGTTTGAAAAAAAGTGGCGTTGCAAATGGTCCAGCAACAGTTTGCTAATAACATAGACACACCGTTTGTGGGAGATCTTGGACTGGGTCTACTACAAATAAGTTCCATGATGAGACTATCTTTTAAATTGCAATTTACACCACAAATGTAACTTAACTTAATTAAATTCAAATTATACCGCTAACCAATATCTTCCTAGCTTTATTGCAGTGAATGCTTAATTGTGGGCTTAGCAACTGTTTTCAATTACTCATCTAGAGCTGCAATGAGGATCCATGTTGAGGTCCAAACTAATTTGACAACTAAAATAACAGCAACTACTGTGTTTTTCAGCCATCTGAGGGAGGGAGAGGTCTGGAGGGACCACAGGTATAGTACATCTTCTCCAGGAGTATGGCACAGGGTTTGATATGTTCTGGAGTGACTTACTGCAGTCGCAGTGAAATCTTAGTGGCCAGATGAAAAATCCCCAAATTCTTGTTTTCATGAAGTCTGTTTCCTGACCTACTCTTTCCTTTCCTATACTGCCATGGGCTTAGCGGAGGAAAGGTTTGTGTGTACTTGCGTGTGTGTGCAAGTGTGTGCGTATTTATATGTTTACATTCACATCATGAAAGAAACTTCTCTATATCAACTTTCTGTTTTTCTAGTCTCTGAACAGCAGGGACATCAACAGTTAACATGTTGGGTAATTTTCTCCTTCTTTTGTTTTCCCAGAAAGCAAATATTTATGTAATGGAGCAGTCAGAGCAGCCAAAGCATAGACCCAGAGACCCTTGGCCATGCAGCCGCGGTATTTGAGCTCTATTAGGAGCTGAGAGCAGAGCTGGATTTGGTTATTATAAATCCCAGATGTTGCCTTCAGAAGGGAAGGTGGGAAGTGGAGGGGATGTACAGGAGAGGCCTGTATCCCTGGTACCCAGTCTATATCCCCGAGTCCAATGATCTGCTGTGGAACCTCTCTGGGTGGATGGTGCCTGTACGCACAGATCTAGGATCAGTTTACCTTCCTCAAATCCTTACCTTGGATTAGGACCAAACAAGCTACATGGGCTACTATTGAATATCACAGTCTTGGTTTCATTTTAAAACCCTCATCCGCCCATTTATCTCTATGTACCCAAGCCCAAGAACAATCGCATGTGGCTTTTTCTCAGGTCAGGGTGCGACGTTGATTAGCTTCCTCTGAGGAACAAGACCCCTGTAGGCACACGGTTCCTCTAGCAACGCAGTAGTGAGGTAGGGATGGAGGTGTAGCTGTTGGTATTTGTTTGGACTGTGTCCCTATTTCCGTGAATTCTGACCTGGAAGGAAATGTGGCGGGGACCAGAGACAATGGGCTATTATAAGGTCCAGCTACATGCTCATGCAAGACTAAAACAGGAAAACGGACTGAGACACACACACACTCACACTCTCTCTCTCTCAAAAGACCCACACACTCACAAACAGAAATCGTCTGACACATACCTCACAGTCTCCAAATAGCTTTGGATCTCTCCCACAATAGATCTTTCATCCTTTCGTACCCATCCTAAACAAATGGATCATCCCAGCCCCAACCCTCCTCTATTTGTTGTAAAGGTGACGTGTCTGAGTTCACAGGACTATGCTGAGACTTTAGGTCCCAGTTATCGGGGATCTTGTGGAAAAAACCAGTGTTGTCCTCTAAGCCTGTATCTGTCTATGTGATAACAGAGAGAAGGGGAGCTTTGCTACATAAACTGTATGTGTTTATTTAGTTTGAGCCGTATACCCGAGGAGCAGGGGACAGGAGGGGTCAAGTGTGTGTGTCTGTGTCTGGAGTGGAGCGGAGCAGTGTGTGTGTAGCAGACACATAAAGGCTCAGCCTCTCAGGCCTGTGGTCCACTGAATTTTAGTTAAGTTAGTTAAGAACAAGCTCTTATTTACAATGACGGCCTACCTCAGACAACACTGGACCAATTGTGCACCGCCCTATGGGACTCCCAATCACAACCAAATGTGATTCTGCCTGGATTCAAACCAGGGACTGTAGTGTTGCCTCTTGCACTGAGATGCAGTGGCTTAGACCGCCTCGCCACTCAGTAGCCCAAAAGTCATCACGTGCATTCCTTATAGCATGCACAGTGGCGCACGCACACACGCACACACACCAGGTACACTCTTGACTCCTCCCTGCGTGTAAAGGACATGCAACATACTGAAATGTAATGTGTGTGTTTGTACGTCAGTCAACATGTGGATAACACTCTCTCCCATTCTGTTTTGGAGACAGTGTCTGTGTGTGTTTGTATTCACCGCAGGGTAATTAGTACTCAACATGTGGTGAAGAGTGGCATCTTAACAGTAGAGTGTGTGTTTGTGACAGTGGGCATGTAAGTGGAAAAAGAGGCATGTGGTCACCCATTCTGTGGTGGGGATAGAGATTGGCCATTTTTCTATAAAGAAATGAGGGCACTAAAAGGTTCTTGCTCTCCAGAATTTTGTTTTGTTGCCATGAGAAACAAACAGCTGGACTTGTTATCTTCTTCCAATGGGTCCTTGTGGTCTGAGCTTTTCTGTGCTGGTTGGTATATGTTGCTGTTCACTTTTCTATGCTGGTCTCTGAAGTGGACTGTTCTGGTCTTTGCATCTGGTCTGTCAATTATGTGAAGATCCATGCTGGTCTTTGCTATTCTAACTAGTCCTCTCTGGTATCTGTACTGGTCTGTGCTGGTATCTCTTCTACTCTGTACTGGTCTTTGTATTGGTGTATTCTCAGAAAGACAGATGGTGGTGTAGAGATGATGCCAGGCCAGGGAGGCAGACATAGACAGAGACAGGGCCTGATGTGGACTAACCTTGAGAGGAGACTGTGGTAGTCCTACTACTGTGCTGTGACAGCCGGTCTCTGCATGGCTCTCTACCCAGGCCTAGCCACCACTGGGTAGCATTCCTTACTTACCCTGAGGCCAGGTCCAGAGAGAGAATCTGCATCTCAAATGGTACCCTGTTCCCTATATAGTGCACTACTTTTGACCAGGGCCTTATATAGGGAATAGGGTGCCATTTGGGACAGAAACAGAGTGAGGCACAGGAGGACTCCTTATATAGAGACCCAACTCTCTCCACTCTCCACAGAGACACTGGTTTAACTGCATGTAAAATCCACATTGACCCTGCTGAGAGGTTTAAACACATTTTTTTAATGTCTTAAGTCATTTTAAATGTCTTGATAGTGCTTACTTACCATAAATGTTCCTTTCAACAGCTGTTTATAGCTCGCATCTACTCTCCTAAAACAGCCACTCAAAGCACTGCTTGTTACTGTATACACAGATAGGCCACATGACCACACAAATGAATGGCAAAAATGCTATGAAAACACACGCAGGGAGGAAAGCACGCATGCATGCACACACAGACACGGAAGGAAGGAATGTTATATCTTAGGTTTGATTTATGATGTACAGGGCAGTTTGGAACTAATTCAATGTAATTCTGAGATTGCAGGAAGGACTCCAACCTGTTATACACTTACCATTCCTTGAGGAACTTTAGTTTGAGTGTGTATGTGCAAGTGTGTGAGATTTTGTGTTTGTGTATGTGTGTATGGTATCTTCATTGGGAGCTGCTGGCATGGGGACAGTCAGACTGTGGATATGGAACTTGGCTTGGTGCTAAAGCCTGACTATAACTGAGGAGCCACGTATGCAGGGCCTTTACTGCCCAGCTAAAGACGATTCTGCCCCTGCCCTCCTCCCCTCTCTCACATACAAACACACACGCACGCACACACACACGTACACACACAAAAGAAGACAATGGCGCTGCAGTGGATAGCTGCCGCCTTCGGACTCCTGACCAATTCTGCTATTTTGTGGGGTTTTTACGTTGAGCTTCACTTTAAAAAAATAATAATATCGCCTATGACCGAAAACAGCTTCTGGACATCAGAACAGTGATCACGAACCTCGATTTGGATGAAGATTTATACAACGATTCGGCAGCTGTGGATGTACTGCTCATTGGGTAACCTTGAGCCACAGGACTGTTTTGGTTGCACAGACTGGAATATGTTCTGGTATTCATCCGATAACATTGAGGAGTTTACCACATCAGTCACCAGCTTTATTGATAAGTGCATCGATGAAGTCGTCCCCACAGTGACCGTATGTATGTACAGTACTTATCGCAACCAGAAAACATGGATTACAAGCAACATCCGCACTGAGCTAAAGGCTAGAGCTGCCACTTTCAAGGAGCGGGACACTAATTCGGACGCTTATAAGAAATCCCGCCACGACCCCATCAAACAGTCAAAACGTCAATACAGGACTATGGCAGGGATGTGGCAGGAATTGCAAACTATCGAGGGTTAGAAAGGGAAAACCCAGCTGCGAGCTGCCCAGTGACAGAGGCCTACCAGACGAGATAAATTCCTTCTATGCTCGCTTTGAGGCAAGCAAAACTGAACCATTAATTAGAGCACCAGCTGTTCCGGACTACTGTATAATCTCCCTATAAATAGCCAATGTGAGTAAGACCTTTAAACAGGTTAACATTCACAAGGTCGTGGGGCCAGATGGATTAGCAGGACGCGTACTCAGAGCATACGCTGACCATCATGCAAGTGTCTTCACTGACATTTTCAACCTCTTCCTGACCCAGTCTGTAATACCTACATGTTTCAAGCAGACCACCATAATACCTGTGCCCAAGAATATGTCTAAATAACTGTTGCCCCGTAGCACTCACATCTGTATCCATGAAATGCCTTGAAAGACTGGTCATGGCTCAGATCAACACCATCATCTTCGACATCCTGGACCCACTCCAATTTGCATACCGCCCCAAAGATCCACAGATGATGCAGTCTCTATTGCACTCCACACTGTCCTCTCCCACCTGGACAAGAGAAACACCTATGTTAGAATTCTGTTCATTGACCACAGCTCAGTGTTCCACACTATAGTGCCATCCAAGCTCATCACTAAGTTCAGGACCCTGGGCTTGAACACATCCCTCTGCAACTGGATCCTGGACTTTCTGACGGGCCGCCCCCAGGTGGTGAGGGTAGGCAACAACACATCCACCAAGCTCAACACGGGGGCCCCCCAGGGGTGCATGCTTAGTCCCCTCATGTACTCCCTGTTCACCCACAACTACGTGGCAGCGCATGACTCCAACAACATCATTAAGTTTGCTGACGGGGCTTCCCAAGTGGTCGCAGTGGTCTAAGGCACTAGTACTAGCTGTGCCACTAGAGATTCTGGGTTCAAATCCAGGCTCTGTCACAGCCGGCCCGCGACCGGGAGACCCATGGGGCAGTGCACAATTGGCCCAGCGTCGTACGAGTTAAGGGAGGGTTTGGCCGGCAGGGATGTCCTTGTACCATCGTGCACTAGCGACTCCTGTGGCAGGCTCGGCGCAGTGCACACTGACACGGTCGCCAGGTGTACGGTGTTTCCTCCAACACATTGGTGTGGCTGGCTTCCGGGTTAAGTGGGCATTGTCAAGAAGTAGTACGGCTTGGTTGGGTTGTAATTCAGAGGATGCACGGCTCTCAACCTTTGCCTCTTCCGTGTCCATACGGGAGTTGCAGTGATGAGACAAGACTGTAACTACCAATTGGATACCACGAAATTGGGGAGATAAAATAAATCAAAGTTTGCTGATTTATTTATCATTATTTATTTTTTTGACCTCTTTATCTCCCCAATTTCGTGGTATCCAATTGGTAGTTACAGCCTGATCACCCACGACGACGAGACAGCCTAGATTGTGCAAATATATATAAAATACTGTATATTTTGATTTGTCTAATACTTCTTTGGTTACTATATGATTCCATATGTGTTATTTCATAGTTTTGATGTCGTCGCTATTATTTGACAATGTAGAAAATAGTACAAATAAAGAAAAACCCTGGAATGAGTAGATGTGTCCAAACTTTTGACTGGTACTGTATGTATAGTTGAAGTCGGAAGTTTACATACACTTAGGAGTCATTAAAACTTGTTTTTCAACCACTCCACAAATGTCTTGTTAACAAACTATAGTTTTGGCAAGTCGGTTAAGACATCTACTTTGTGCATGACACAAGTAATTTTTCCAACAATTGTTTATAGACAGATTGTTTCACTTATAATTCACTGTATCACAATTCCAGTGGGTCAGAAGTTTACATACACTAAGTTGACTGTGCCTTTAAACAACTTGGAAAAATCCAGAAAATGAGGTCATGGCTTTCGAAACTTCTGATAGGCTAATTGACAGAATTTGAGTCAATTGGAGGTGTACCTGTGGATGTATTTCAAGGCCAACCTTCAAACTCAGTGCCTCTTTGCTTGACATCATGGAAAGATCTAAAGAAGCAGACTTGTAGACCTCCACAAGTCTGGTTCATCCAAGGGAGAAATTTCCAAACGCCTGAAGGTACCATGTTCATCTGTACAAACAATAGTACGCAAGTATAAACACCATGGGACCACGCAGTCATCATACCGCTCAGGAAGGAGACGCGTTCTGTCTCCTAGAGATAAACGTACTTTGGTGCGAAAAGTGCAAATCAATCCCAGAACAACAGCAAAGGACCTTGTGAAGATGCTGGAGGAAACGGGTACAAAAGTATCTATATCCACAGTAAAACAAGTCCTATATCGACATAACCTGAAGGGCCGCTCAGAAAGGAAGAAGCCACTGCTCCAAAACCGTCATAAAAAAGCCAGACTATGGTTTGCAACTGCACATGGGGACAAAGATCGTACTTTTTGGAGAAATGTCCTCTGGTCTGATGAAACAAAAATAGAACTGTTTGGTCATAATGACCATTGTTATGCTTGGAGGAAAAAGAGGGAAGCTTGCAAGCCAAAGAACACCAGCTCAACGCAAGGAGGCCTACAAACCTGACTCAGTTACACCAGCTCTGTCAGGAGGAATGGGCCAAAATTTACCCAACTTATTGTGGGAAGCTTGTGGAAGGCTACCTGAAACGTTTGACCCAAGTTAAATCATTTAAAGGCAATGCTACCAAATACTAATTGAGTGTATGTAAACTTCTGACCCACTGGGAATGTGATGAAAGAAATAAAAGCTGAAATAAATCATTCTCTCTACTATTATTCTGACATTTCACATTCTTAAAATAAAGTGGTGATCCTAACTGACCTAAGACAGGGGATTTTTACAAGGACTAAATATCAGGAATTATGAAAAACTGAGCTTAAATGTATTTGGTTAAGGTGTTTGTAAACTTTCAACTTCAACTGTACATACACTATATATTTAAGTATGTGGACACCCCTTCAAATTAGTTGATTCCGCTATTTCAGCCACACCTGTTGCTGACAGGTGATAAAATCGAGCACACCGCCATGCAATCTCCATAGACAAACATTGGCAGTAGAATGGCCTTACAGAAGAGCTCACTGACTTTCAACATGGCACCGTCATAGTATGCCACCTTTCCAACAAGTCAGTTCATCAAATCTCTGCCCTGCTAGAGCTGCCCCGGTCAACTGTAAGTGCTACTTTTGTGAAGTGGAAACGTCTAGGAGCAACAACGGCTCAGCCGTTTGGGGAAGGCCCTTTCCTGTTTCAGCATGACAATGCCCCAGTACACAAAGTGAGGTACATACAAAAATTGTTTGTTGAGATTGGTGTAGAATAACGTAAATGTTGAAGTAATAATACTTCATCCTCTGAATTCGAATGATACTTATATTTTAATTGGAGTGTTTCGTCAATGAGATGCAGATGGAAACTGAGTCAAATGACTGATCATCCAATGGTTGGTTAGTCAGAATCCTTTTATTTATTGTCTCAAGTGGTCTTCCACCATGACATTGCATGGTCTAACCAAGAATATCTGGAAGTATTTACAATGTCTTATAATTAGATTGGTGGCTTTAGGCTGCTATGGAAAATACTCTCATCAAAATGTAATGACAGAGAGGGAGGACTACTCACTGAGCTGAACTTGAGCTTCCAAGTATCAGAGGGCACATTCAGCTCAAATACCTCCATGTTTCCAGAGGAAGAATAGGAGGAATAGGATTTATGAAAGTAGGACAACGTCATGTAGTATCTCTTATGAATTCCTTCACATTTGGACATACACCCTAAACCACCAAGTGGGTCACAATAGAAGAGGATGTGTATCGATATGTGGTTGCGTGTGTATTACTACTGTTCCCCTACCCCCCTCTCCCGGAACATCACACCCAAACTATAAGAATGTAACCCAGCCTATTCTGCCCCCTCACTGGGTCGTACCCGTTGCCCTGCCCTTTCTCACTCCAGCGTTAGTCCTAAATGGTAACCTATTCCTTTTATAGTGCAGTACTTTTGACCAGGGCCCAAACGGATCTGGTCAAAAATACTGCTCTATATAGAGGATAGGGTGTTATTTGTGATGCACTCCAGTCCCCTGTCTAAGGACCTCCAGAAGCCTGTTGATCCAGACGCGCAGCGGAATTGGCATTTCCTGTGGGCGGGGACAGAGGCAGAGACATTCCTGGGCCAGGCACCTCCACTTCCTGTCTCTGTTCACACCCCGCAGAAAGACGTGTTTCCTGCCTCTCCCTCAACGCTCAATGACGCTCTGCAGAATCAGTATAGAAGACAGCTCAGACTGGCTGTAGGTGTAAAGCCTGCTCTAATCAACTGTATTAGGGTGAAAGGAAGTATTCATGATGGAGTGTTTCTAAAGTATCAGGGAGATATTAGATATCCACCCCATACAGCACTGTAATTGTAAAGCCTGCTTCAGAGTTACAGGGCAGGAGGCACTTATATGTTAGCCATTGCCTTCACTGCTCAGGACTTCATTGGTCTTGCCTTTCTCTGACTCAATCATTGCTATCCAGTAGCCTATATACTACTCTTTGTGGAAATGGTTCCACACTGTACATGATAGAGAAATGATGTCCATGGCATATCTCCCATGATGTATAGATGTACATCAAAACATACCTCCCATGCCAGTATGGTGTGTGATGGTGTGTCTCATGGGGGAGGTGTTATGTAATCTGGTGTGACTGTGCTGGACCTCCTGCTATGGGCAGCTGTCTGCACCAAAGGGTGGGTATGTATTCAACAGCTGGCCAGGGGGGGGGGGGGGGGGGGGACAGAAGAGTATAGTAAGCCAGGGTCTCCCATTTCACATTTTATAATGATGAGAATGGAGAGAGGAAGGGTAGTGAGTGGGAGAGAAAGAAATTGTTAGATGAGGGTAGAATGACTATATCAAACATTAGGCACAGGATCCTATAACAGGTTTTAAAATATTTTTGCCCTGCTAGAGACCGACTGGATCTAAAAGGTCCCACATATAAAAGTTCCTATGCCTAAATAACGAGTATTTACCGCCTTAACCAGCACTCATGTTACAGTAAACAGAATGCTTCAATGGCTTATTGGTCTGGCATAGAGTGTATTTCTGTGTCCATAGCACCCTCTGCTGGTAAAGTTAGCTGTGAAGGAACAACTGACCATTTGAATGATGTAGCGTTAAGATTTCCCTTCACTGGAACTAAGGGGCCTCTTTACAGTTGGCACTATGCATTGGGGCAGGTAGCGTTCTCCTGGCATCTGCCAAACCCAGATTTGTCCCTCTGACTGCCAGATGGTGAAACGTGATTCACTGTTTACACTGTTCCAGAGTCCAATGGTGGCGAGCTCCAGCCGATGCTTGGCATTGCACACTGTGATCTTAGGCTTGTGTATGGCTGCTCGGCTCGCAACAAACAGTTATTGTGCTGACAGTGCTTCCAGAAGCAGTTTGGAACTCAGTAGTGAGTGTTGCAAACTAGGACAGGCACATTTTTACGTGCTATGCGCTTCAGCACTCGGCAGTCCAGTTCTGTGAGCTTGTGTGGTCTACCACTTTGCGGCTGAGCAGTTGTTGCTCCTAGACTTTCCACTTCATAATAACAGCACTTACAGTTGAACGGGGCAGCTCTAGCAGGACAGAGTCTTGACGAACTGAATTGTTGGAAAGGTGGCATCCAATGACAGTGCTTTGTTGAAAGTCACTAAGCTTTTCACTAAGGGCCATTCTACTGCCAATGTCTGTCCTTGATGTTATCGTTACAAATAATCCGGATAGGTATCAGTCTGGTGTTTTCTGTAATTACCTTAGTGATCACTGTTTTACAGCTTGTGTTCGTAATGGCTGCTCAGTGAAACAACCTGTCCTGATTTGTCATAGACACTTGCTAAAAAACTTGAATGAGCAAGCCTTCCTTCATGACCTGGCCTCTGTAAATTGGTATAGAATCAGCTTGATCCCCTCTGTCGAAGAAGCTTGGACCATCTTTTAAAAATATTTTCAGTGGTATAATACACCCCATAAAGATGAGGGAAAAAAACAGGTTCAGCCCGTTTCGACAGTCATCTTGCAGAGTTACTCCAACTCAAGAATTCCATTTGGCGAAAGGCTCGGCACACACATACTCAGGCTGACTGGCTCTCGTTCAGGCAAATGAGAAATAAGTGCACTCAGGCTATCTGGAAGGCCAAAGTTAGTTACTTTAAGGAGCAGTTCTCTCTCTGTGGGTCTAACCCCAAAAAGTTCTGGAAAATGGTTAAATACCTGGAGAATCAACCCTCTTCCTCACAGCTACCCATGTCCCATGATGTGGTTGTTACTGACAAGGAGCACATGGCTGAGCTCTATAATCACCATTTAATTAAGTCAGGATTCCTATTTGACTCAGCCATGCCTCATTGCCCATCCAACATTTCCTTATCTCCCACCCCTTCTAATGCAACTAGCCCTGGTGCTTCTCCCTCTTTTTCCCCTGCCCTGCTACAAAATTTCACAGAGTCTGAGGTGCTAAAGGAGCTCCTTAAACTTGAACCCCCAAAAACATCTGGGTCAGATGGTTTAGATCCTTTAAGGTTGCAGCCCCTATCATTGCTAAGCCTGTCTCTCCTCTCTGGGGTGGTTCCCATTGCTTGGAAGGCAGACACGCTGCATCCTTTATTTAATGGGGGAGATCAAGCTGATCCTAACTGTTACAGGCCAATTTCTATTTTGCCCTGTTTATCAAGTGTTGGAAAAACTTGTCAATAATCAACTGACTGGCTTTCTTGATGTCTATCGTATTCTCTATTCTCAGAGAATGTAATGTCCATTTCTCTACCATAAGCCACCTTTAACATCATTTTAGAGAATTCTGCAGTACGTCCAACCGGCCTCACAACCGCAGACCACGTGTAACCATGCAAGCCCAGGACCTCCAAATCTGGTTTCTTCACCTGCGGGATCGTCTGAGACCAGCCACCCAGGCAACTGATGAAACTGAAGAGTATTTCTGTCTGTAATAAAGACCTTTTGTGGGAAAAAACTAATTCTGATTGGCTGGGCCTGGCTCCCAAGTGGGTGGGTCTATGCCCTCCCAAGCCCAACCATGTTTGCACCCCTGCCCAGTCATATCAAATCCATATATTAAGGCCTAATTAATTTATCTAAATTGACTGATTTCGTTAAATTAACTGTAATTCAGTCAAATCGTTTAAATTGTTGCATGTTGCTTTTATATTTTTGTTTTTCCCATGTTCCTGACTTTCCCTGGTCCTTCTTTCCTCTAGCCTGTCTTCTGTTGGTTCACCTGCTCAATCATTTTCTTTGTCCATCACTCCTTATTTCGTTTTCCTTGCTTCTCTCTTTCTTGATAGACCAAAAATAAGTTGAAGACAGCATCCAAGTAATTAAAGAAGACAATTGTACTTGTACATTTGAAATAAAGTTATAATCAGTTCAAATTGGAATTTCACCACTGTTGCAACCAAAATACTGTATCCCTGACAAGTTCAACAAAAAGGAACACAAACGCCTCGCAGACAGACAGCAAACGAGCGGATTATTTGGGGGAGAAAATGAGCAAGAAATTGCGCCACTCTCAGGGTTTAGTCAATACTGCAGCACAAAAAAGTACATTTACAATCAATGACTCTAAATAATATGGGAGGGGCGGGGGGCCTCTAAACGTTTCAGTTAGAATACCAAATCTATGAAATTAAAACATTTTTATGGCAGACATTTTTGAAATACGACGTCATTACAAAGACAGCCCTTAACAGCACACAGTGTCCATACTTGATCAACCCATGACATTCATTAAAACTGGTATTTTATTTGACGAAGGAATTATTGTCTAACGGTAATGATGCTGTATGAAACTAACTCCACAGTTGTCTAATTGAAGGACAAAAATCTCCCTCACCCCCACCAGAGAGAGCTTGCTGCTGGCGAGACATTCGATTCATAGCTGCAAAATGGCCGACCGTCAACCAACTGACTTTCCAGCGCTTTAAAAACGAATTCTTCTGCACATTAGCTAGGTTTACATTATCATAGTACTTACTTAGAAATCAAGAGCACCAACAAGTATATTTCTTTGTTAGCCACATAACGTTACTTCATTATTCGTTTAGGGGCTGTTGATTTTCAAGTAGCCTCGAATGACAAAAAAAAACCGAGGATTTCGCACTGAAGCACTTTAGCCACAGATGAAAGAGGAAATAATCTTAGCTTTAGTTAGCTAGCTCTATTTCATATGTGATTCCTGAGGTGAGTATATCTTCGTCACTATTTGTAAAGTTGTTGGTTAACTGCATGCATATTTTGCAATAATATGCATATTCCATAGATAAGAGGCTATTGCTAACAGTCTTGCAACGCAGCAATTTTCTGTCGACATCGGTGCTAAAATATGTCTAGCTAGCATGCTACAGAGTTGATGTCGTCGCGCGAGTGAGCCTCTGGAGGAGTTCTCTTGGCGCTCACTTCAGTCACGAGCAGACCAATGTAGCAATATAAATCCGGAGTCTGGGTAGTAATCCTGCAGAAAATGCTGGCATACTTGTATTTAAAAAACAAAACAAATTTGGTGTTAGCTTGCTAGCTAGTTTAGCAACTAGTTACAGGGTGTGTAGTTGGTCGACACAGCAGATAGCTAATTTAGCTACATCTCTTTTACCTTGCTAGCGTCGGTGCAAGACCTCGCGTACACTAAAATATGAAGATGTTGGTCCATTTACCGTTAGTCAGTGAACTACCTGTGTTGCGTGGATAGATAACGTTAGCTCCTCGGTTTCGTGATCTGAGCCTGTTGTCCTTGTGTGTCCATTTTTAGCCCGCCATAGTTTCATAACGATGGCTAACATCCATCGACATGCAGCGTTTTGGTTGTTAGCCACGGTTGCTGAATGGCCACCATCGGCAGGGTTTAGCATTAGCTAGTTACATTGTAATAATTGTTGCACCTTCATACTTGCAAAGGTAGCTAGCGAACTATGTTGCTTATTCCCATGCACGAAAGGTTACGTGCGTGCATGAAGGATAGCTGTTGCAGCTAACGTAACTAGGCTGACAGTAGTTACCCCGAGCTCCCGAAATCATGACAACTGTGGCTAGCCTCTAACGTTAACTATGCCACTGATAAATAAGGGCCAGATAGCTGCACATTCGCATCATGATCAGTTTTGTTGCCTTTACAGGTCATTTTCAGAGCATTGTGTTCATGGCGATGTGTCACCTTGACTTATCAACAATGAGTGTGCTGGCTGTTCATGTATTTTTTGTGATGTAACGTTACATGCCCCGTTTTTTATTTGAATGCTTACTTATGGGTTCCTTAAGAGAAACATCAACCCGTTTAGTATATCTGGCCTTTTAGAAACAGTAACTGCATTTTAATAGGTGTGTCAAGGCAGCCATACTTCAGATCCCTTACAGTGCTGTCATGGCATAGGCTAGCTACTGTTAAGTCATAGTTTGAAAACAAGGCATTAGAAAGTGTGTCCCTGCTTTGTCAACAGGACTGGGCCTTTAGCATTCAAAGCTTAGAACAAGACCTAAACACTCCATCCTTTTACTGGCTAAATCACAAGGCTTGGAGGGGAGGATAAGCCAGAAATTTCCTGCAGGTGTATTATGTGGATAATTACCCTATGAACAGTGAACCTGCCAAGCAATCTTCTGAACCCTAGGCTTGTAAATCATTGTGGCTCAAGCCAGTATACAGATTGTTCTAAGGACAGTTGCATTGGTTTGCGGTTTATAATGTGTTTCTTCTATTTCCTCTCACCCCCAGAAAAGAGTATCAGGACAGGGAACAGTAGTTCATGGAAGACAAGAAAAGGAAGAAAGACGACAAAAGGAAAAGGGAAGCATCTCAGAAGGTAAAGATGTATTTCCACGCCAACATACAACTTTGCCCAGAATGATGCTCAGTTTAACTTGTTGCAGTCTTATTGTTTTTCTTAGGACTTTTGTTTTGACACAATAGTATTCTGATGAACCAGATTATAGGCTACATGATATCACCAAGTTGTGATGACCTGGCCAGCTGGGGTATATTCAGTATTGCAAAGTTGTATACAATACACACAACACATCTCAATAAATGAAATGTAATGAATAATAGATTGTTGATTAGTGTTGTTATGCCTGGCACTCTGTCCAGACCACAGTACTCCAACCAGCCAGTGCCACTGCCACACATTTGACTCTTTCATTGTCCTACTTTGATGTTCATACAGTTATGTTTGTCTTTCACTTGAATGTCTTTAACAAATTAATTAATATCTCCATATTTGGCTTTTGATGTACTTTTGTCTTATTTCAGGTTGCAGAGCAAAAAAACAAAGGTGAGTGGTGTCTTTGTGTCCTCTGCTAGATTCACCTGGTTGCAATGTTCACAACGTCGCACCTGTTTCTCTGTCTGCTTATGGCGGTCTTGTCGTTCTCATCGCTAGCATTTTTTTGCGACACCTAATGAGGAACTTAGTACTGTTCCAGTATGCAGATTTTTCGTCACTGATCATTTGTATTAATCACGATTTCGCAAGTGCTTGCATCTTTGGCTCATGGACTTGCCCAAAACTGTCTTGAGTTTCTGTTCGGAGGGGTGGAGACTTTGCTAGAGACTTCGCTAGTCTCATTAGTACATTTTCTAATATTTCTCCCACCAGAACTTAATAAAGCATCTGATGCAATTACGCATGATTTTGGTTCTGGGTGCCTGAGCTTTGTTTGTTTATGCGGTTGGCTTTGTGCTTTGTCACTCCAGTGACACACTATCCAGCAGATAAAGAGCACAGTTTCTTTCCCTCTTCCATCCTTCTCACAAGTAACTGAATATTGGAATATATTAAATCAAACCATATTTGTCACCCTGTACACAACGGGTGTAGACCTTACAGTCAAATGCTTACAACCTTAACCAACAACGCAGTTAAAAAAAAAAAAAGAAATAAAAGTAACAAATAATTAAAGAGCAGCAGCAAAATAACAATAGTGTGGTTATATACAAGGGGTACCGGTACAACACATTGGCTCTGTACCAGTATCCCCTGTACATATTAGGGAATGCATTTGGAAAATATTGACATGCATTTGAAAATACTCATACAAATATTGCAATACTCCATGCATTTTAACTCCGGTCTGATTTGCTCTTGGGTTATTTGAAATGTTTTTGGAATCCTTGTGCGATCCCAGGATATTTGGTAATACTGGCACTGAACACAAGGGGTGCTATTTTCGAACCCCAAAGGTTAGCAATGCTAACAAGTATATGTAAAATCCCATAGGGAATGCTAGCTAAATGCTCATGAACACATTGAAAACATTTTATGCAGTCTCTGACAAACAATTTGCAGGACAGACATCCCAGCTCTTAAAGTTATACAAGTAACGCAAAATTGCTACTCAGTTTGCTGTACGCACAAAGCAAATATTAGACCGTAAGCCTCTAGATCCAGGAGGGGGATTCTCTGCTGTTACCAAGACTCTTAATTTTGCAAGAAGCTAGCTAACTAGCCACTAAATTAGCAAACCAAATGTACAACTGCAGAGCAATTAGCACATTTTAGACAGTTAACTTAGTTATAAGATATCTAGCTGGCAAAGTTGTAATTTCCATACTGTAACGATCTCTCGTCGTTATGTGCTTGAAAACATATAGCATATGACTGGGGACTACCAGTAAGCTTCGAAATGAAAAATGTGAAGTGTGAAATGAACAACGCAATATACTTTATCTCCTAACTTAGGGCAGAAGTTGACTGCAGTTATTTACTTAAAAAGTAGCTACAGATATTCCGATAGATAAAGAACCTTAAATAGTTTCAACGGTCATCCCGTGGCTATTTCCAAATACCCCTGTTCATGGCCCAAGCCAATTTCAAATAACCCAAGCCAATTATTTCAAAATACTTCAAATGAAAGTAGTATATTTGGCTATGTATTTGATGTATTTGAACCAGGTCTGGTCTATTGTTTAGATGCATGTGGCAATTTGACTCTATTTAACTTTATTTAACTAAGCAAGTCAGTTAAGAACAAATTCTTATTTTCAATGACGGCCTAGGAACAGTGGGTTAACTGCCTGTTCAGGGGCAAGACAGATTTTTACCTTGTCAGCTCGGGGGTTTGAACTTGCAACCTTCTGGTTACTAGTCCAATGCTCTAACCACTAGGCTACCCTGCCGTACGATGATGGCTAGATAAAAGGTTTTATTATCCACTAAGAAATATTATTTTAATTTCATATCACCATTTTTATGCTGAATGTCCTCTATACTCCTTACTAACTTCTCTGTCTTCTCCTTCACCATGCAGTGCCAGAATTGACCAAGCCCTTGTCCACCCAGTCTCCTGTTGCCCCCAGCTCTGCTTCCCCCAGCCCTGGACCCACCCCCTCGGCATCCTCCTCCCCTGCCACCGCGGCTGCAGGCGGCACCCCCCCTCAGGGCGGGAACAATGCGAAGCGGCCGGCGGTGGCCAACGGACAGCCCCCCACAGCAGGCACCCAGGCCCCCCAGCGCTACATGCCCCGCGAAGTGCCCCCGCGATTCCGCTGCCAGCAAGACCACAAAGTGCTACTGAAGAGGGGCCAGCCGCCGCTGTCCTCCATGCTACTGGGGGGAGGGGGCGGAGGGGGAGACGGCCTCAACGCAACCATGGCTGCTGCCTCAGGTGGGTGTCTGGCACGAGTCGACATGGGGCATCATGCAAAGTTAGGCTCTGTTTGAATACTTTAGAAGTGCATCCCACTTTACTCGCTTTGTCTTGGTAGACCGTTTTGGGGACAACTGTTTGTTCTCTCTTTGTCCAAGTCCATAAAAATTGAGCGGCAGTCAATGTGTGTGTCTCTCGTGTCTTTGTTGTTTCCCGTCCAGATTCCAGTCCAGGCTATGTGGGTCCAGCTGCACCCTCACTGCCCCTCACCTCATCATCCTCTTCATCATCAATCGCTGCTTCTTCTACTTCTTCAAATTATGCAAATTCCACGTGGGGGACGGGCTCTGGCAGCCTGCCCTCCTCTCAGGGCAGGGAGAAGGTCATTGTGGACGGCTCGGACCTAGAGGAGTGGCCTAACATCGCCCCTGGCGACGGGAGTGGAGGAGGTGGAGCTTCAGGGCCAGGAAGCGGTAGTGAGTCGTCGGTGGAGGGCGGTGGTGGAATGCCGAACAGCTGTGCCTCATGGAAAGGTGGGGATCCTGGCAGTCCTTCACCCACTTCCTCGTTCTCAATGTCCAATGAATGTATGCTGTCCGGCAGTGTGGTGTGGGGGTCTGCTGCCTCACAGGGTCCTGTAGAAGGGAATGCAGCCCCAGGGACGTCATTGCCACCCATTCCCAAATCCTCCCCTCTGCCAGTGGGCCCTGATGGCTCGCTTGGTGGCAGTGGGGGGATCCCTGGTGCCAACTTCAACCCAAATGCCAACCCTTCTGCCTGGCCTGCCCTAGTGCAGCAGGATGGAGCTGGGGCAGCTTCCTCTGAAGGTGCCCCCCCCTCTTCCTTCCTCCAGAGCCAGGTTGGGTCTCTGTCTGCCAACAACCCTCCCCCGGCCCTGGGGAACCCACCTCTAGCTTTGAATCAATCCGCTCATCAGCACCAACTTCACCAAATGCAATCCAGAGAAAGAGAGCACCCGTCGGACGGGGGCTGGGGTGGAGCGGCGCTGGAGACCGGAGCAGGACCAAAAAATGCGGGGACAGGGGAGGGAGCCAATATAGACTGTGGGGGAGGAGGCAACGGGGGAGACAACCTCTCTGCTTCCCAAACCTCTTCCTCCTGGGGAGGCCAGCCTTTCCCCGCTGCTAACTCCAAAACGGGTGCCTCAAGGACTGATGGTTGGGAAGGTGGAGCTGCTGAGGGTGGTGGAGGCTCGCGGTGGGGGTACAGCGCTCAGGGGGGTAATGGAGGGAAAGCCTGGGGCGCTGGAAGTGGGGGTAACACTCAGACCGCCGGGGTATCTCAGGGAGGGTGGGGAGGAGGAGGAGAGCGAGGGTCTTCAGTTGGAGACTGGGGAGGTAATTCAGGTGGGATGGGTGGAAGTGGTGGAGTTGGCAATTCAGGAGGGGAGGCTGGTGGTGTCGGCGGCCGCAGCAGTAGCAGCAGCAGCAGCGGGGGCAGCATCGGCAACCCCCCTGCCTCCGCCTCTTCTCCCAAATCATCCACCACTACAACAAGAGCTTTGGACAATCAGAAGGGAGTTGGAGTGGGGGACGGAGGGACAGAGGGGGACACAGGGGAGTGGGGGGGGGGCCGGGGTGGAAGAGGTCATTCTTCATCCAGCGGTGGAGGAAACTCCAGAGGTGGCGGCAATCACAATCAACACCATGGGTATGGCCACCACCGGTATTCCCATCCCCCACCACCCAACCCTGAAGTGGCCTTACAGGCAATGCTCAGCCGCAATGACCTGGACCCGCGCGTCCTCTCCAACACGGGTTGGGGCCAGACCCAGATCAGACAGAACGTGGCCTGGGACCTAGAACCAGGAAAAGGAGGTTCTGGGTTGTCTGCTTCATCCAAAAACTCTCCACCTCCCATTGGTCCGTCTTCTCAGTACTCCACTGGCTCTGCTACAACTACTGATTCTCCTTCCCTTCTCGCTGGCTCAGCTCCAAACCTGAACTCCAACCCTTCCCTGGGGACCTCTGGTGGCTCTGGGGAAGGCTGGGAGAGTGGTGGTAACAGCAGCAGCGGTTGCAGCAACTCCCTACCCAACCGAGGACCATCTCACCCGGGATCCAACATGAGGAATGTTTCTGGTGTCACACAATCTGCGTCAATGACCACTGGAGCAGGTATGGGAGGAGGAGGAGGCCTTGGACCAGGCCAGGGGAAGCCTACAGGAGGCTGGGGTGGGGTAGGACCAGGGGAGAGCCAAGGAAAAGGATGGGGGAACGAAGGATCAGAGTGGGGTGGAGGGAGGGAACGTAGTAGTAGAGGAGGTGGTGGAGGAGGAGGGTGGGGAGATAATGGACAACAGGGTAACCAAGGTGGAGGAGGAGGTGGTGGCTGGGGAGGCAGCCAGGAGGAGAAGGGGACAGGAGGAGGATGGAAGGAGATGGGGAGGGATGGAGGAGGGTGTGGTGGACAGAGGGAGAGGGGTGGGGGGGACTGGGGAGAGCGAGAGGCCAAATTAAGCAGTGGAGGAGGAGCATGGGGAGAGGAAAGGAAAGGTGGGGGAGACTCAGAAGTCGGTACGTGGGGTAGCTGGGACGAGGGAGCCCCTAGGAGAGCCTGGGGGGCAGGAGGTACATGTGGAGGAGGGGCAGGTGTGGACATGGGGGGCAGCAAACCCCACCAGGGGCGTTGGGGTGGAGGGGGGGGTGGGAAAATGCACCCGTCACAGATGCCAAACAGCCAGACAGCCTCTGTGAAAGGCCCCATGGCACAAAAGCAGCAGCACCAATCACAGCCCCAGCAGCAGCCGCTACCGCAGCAAGCACTGGACCCAGGGGACATGCAAGGAGGAGAGGGCTGGGGGAGACCATCGGGCCCCCAGGCCCAAAACCAAAGCAGCTCAGGCTGGACGGCCGGACCCATCCCCAGCGGTCCTAACGGAGGAGAGGGGCCGCAGTCCAGCGGTTGGGAGGAACCTTCACCACAATTCATTAGCAGGAAGATGGACATTGACGATGGGACGTCGGCTTGGGGAGACCCCAGCCAGTTTAATAACAAGACTGTCAACCTGTGGGAGAAGAACGGCGTTCCCGCTGGTCAGCAGCTGCCAATGCACGGCCAGGGACCAGGACCACCGCCCCAACAGCAGCAGCCTGGGCCTCCAGCTCTACAGCAGCAACCTGGGCCTGGGAGGCAGCCCACTGGGATGGGAGGCAGGGACATCAACCCTGGCCATGGACCTGGACCTGGGAAAGCTCCAGGGATGGGTAAGAGACTAACTGTTAGGCTGATGTGCTGGACCGTTCGCATAGATTTTTTAAATATAAGATTTAAGCCTATTACCTAATAGACATGCGGAGTGGAAGGCTTATAGAAATCAGTCTTTCCCATCAACCTATAGAGCACAGTACATAAATCACACCACTGTATCACTGATGGATACATCCCTATCCCTGCCCATGTGTGTAGCTCCATCGTCTGGCTGGGACGGTGGCTCTCCCTCAGACCCCCCGGTGGACAACGGCACTGCAGCCTGGGGGAAGCCCACTGAGACCCCCACTGGCTGGGGAGACCCTGGGGAGGAACCTGGGAAGAACACCTCTGGCTGGGGAAACCCCTCACCCAACCCCATCAAATCTGGTAAGGAAACTAACTACTGTAAAGCCTCAAAAAGACATGACGATGTCTGATTTAGGTTCAGTGCATTCGGAAAGTATTCAAACCACTTTACCTTTTCTACATTTTGTTACATTACAGCCTTATTCTAAAATGTAGTATATTGATTTTTCCCTTCATCAATCTACACACAATACCCCATAATGTCAAAAAACTTTAAAAATATATTTTTTTGCAAATTACAAATAAACTAATTTACACATTTTCATAGTATTCAGACCCTTTACTCAGTACTTTGTTGAAGCACCTTTGGCAGCGACAACAACCTCAACTTCTTGGGTATGACACTACAAGCTTGGTACACCTGTATTTGGGAAGTTTCTCCCATTGCTGCACAGCTATTTAGCAGGTTTTCATCAAGGATCTCTCTTATCTCCCTCTGCTCTGTTAATATTTCCCTCGATCCTGACGAGTCTCCCAGTCCCTGCCGCTGAAAAACATCCCCACAGCATGATGCTGCCACCACCATGCTTCACCGTAGGGATGGTGCCAGGTTTGCTCCAGACGTGATTCTTGGCATTCGGGCCAAAGAGTTCAATATTGGTTTCATCAGACCAGATAATCTTGTTTCTCATGGTCTGCGTCCTTGAAGTGTCCTTTGGCAAACTACAAGCGGACTGTCGTGAAGTTAGTGCCATTCTGCCCACAGAGCAGTGACGAGTTCTAGTGAGCAGCGACCATTTATGTCCATGGCCGTTATAATATTCTATTCACTCTGATCATGCTAAATTCTCAGAGTAAATCGTCAGTAACTTTTTAACCATTAATGGTGGAGACATAGGGTTTGTTTACAAAATGTCTCCCAAAAAATCGACACAATCACAGATTTTCAGTGTCGTCATAACACACAGCATATTATTGGTGTAATAATGCTACTCATTGTTATTTCCATAGCAGGTTCAAAGTCTATGCAAGAAGGAGGCTGGGGTGAGGGAGACCAGGTGGCGGCCTCGCGTCACCCCAGCTGGGAGGAAGAGGAGGAGGGAGGAGCAGGGGTGTGGAACAGTGTTGGATCCCAGGGCAGCAGCTCGTCCTACAACAGTGGGGGCTGGGGCCAAGGTCACGGGGGCAAGAAGCCCAACAACAAGGTAGGACAGCATCCACAATGGGTTAGGTTAGGTTTTCTATGGTGGTTGCCTCATTCAGATACTTGAGAGGAGTTGGATTTTTGACGAGGCCTTTTGGTGGGAAAATTACATTTGTTTGTGCCAGAAAACCTACTGCCAGAAATGTTATATCTGTATGTTTGTCTCTCAGGCTCCCCTGAAGAGTGGAGGAGGAGACTCCTGGATGAACCCCATGAACAAACAGTTCTCCAACATGGGGCTCCTGGTAAGTTTCAGAGAAAAGGCTAAGTTTAGAGCTCACAGGCATCTACTGTGTGTTTGAGATACTGTATGTAGTGAGAAATGTGTTGTTGTATCTATTACAATGAGCGTGACATGCCAATAGGTATGGTGGGGTTGATTTATGATGGTGGTAGTGATGAGGATATGTGCTGTGTTTGCAGGGTGATGATCCTAGTGGGCGGCCTCTGGACTTGGCCCCTGGTCCTCCTCAGGATAAGAAGATGGAAGGAGAGAAGCGAGGGATGGGCCTGAATGACTACAATGGAGAGATGCGTAAAGGAGGGCAGAGAGCCATGGGAGGAGGAGGGATGGTCTACCGTTCACCTGGTTCCAAAGAGATGGGGCCTGGCGACCCTGGGCCTTACTATGACAAGGTTGGTACCGCAGACCATCGCAACGCTCTGTGGATGTGTCTCAAATGGCATCCTATTCCCTTTATAGTACACTACTTTTGATAAGAGCCCTATAGGTATTGGTCAAAAGTAGTGCACTAAATGGTACATGGTTCCATTTCGGACGCAACCTCTGACTTCTCCAAGTACCACTTGTCTCATTAACACTTTATTCTATGTCTCTTTCTTCCTTCCCCTCCTTCTTTTGGTAACCTTCTTCCTGTTCCCTCCTTATTTTGGTGTCCCTCTTCGTGTGCCCTCCTTCTTTTGGTGTCCCTCTTCCGGTCCCTTCCCTGTCTCGCCTACTTCTTCCCCCATATTGGGAAACTACTTTGATTGGCTGTCACTGTGATCAGCAGACCTTGCCTTTCACCAATCAGGATGGGTGCCTTGGGGAGGAGTACTCTCCACCCTCTGTCTACAAGCCCTCCCCCCTCTACAACCACACTATCCCCCCTAGACAAGTAAGGCTGTGTCCCTCTGTCTCCATTAGACCATCGGCTCATTGCTTCACCACTAAGCTGGTCCCAGATCTGTTTCTGCTTTAGCCAACTGACTGTTGTTGTTATTTCATAAGATCTGGGACAGGCTACTTCACCACATCTCCCTGTACATAGAAACGTATCTTACTGTCCATCTCTCATAAATTGTGTTCTTTAAAAATCAATGACTACATATCATTTAATAGAAAAAAAATGTATGCAGCAATTGCAGATTTTCCCTTTAAGCATCAAGTAAAAAGTCCCCCAAAATCAGTTCCTCTGTGTCAGCGTTGTATCGTCTCATTTCCCACCCTATCTCCCCCATCGTTATGTCTGTCAAAGAGTCAGCCATGTTTGTAACCCACTCCCTCCCTCTGTTTCCTTGTCAGGGTGTTCATAACATGTTTGGCAGCAGCGGTGGTGGGATGCCCCCGTCCAGACACCAGCCCGGTGTGCCACCCATAAACCCGTCTGCAGGGATACGAGCACAAGTGCCTCATCAGTTCCTGTCACCTCAGGTACCCTTTTGTTTATTATTTATATATATTTTTTTACATTTTATCAGACTAGAAGTAGTCAGTTGTTTTTACGTTCACCTTTACAGGGCTTTTTTCAAGGGACTCCCTTATGTAAATCAGTCTCCTATATGCCCAAACAAACCTCTGCTCAGAACAAAATATTTTTGGTCCGTTGGTTTCTTAGTAAGTTCTTTCTGTGAAACGTTGTTTCCAGAGAAGTGATTTATTTCATCAGCCTGCTCTTGATCATAGGCTAATGGGAGTATTTAGGTGACTACACTCAATGGATTAAAAAAAAAAAACTCACCAAATCGATGAGGAGTGCACTCACTGATGTTCTGTTTTGAAATGGAATGTGCTGGACAGAAGATGCTTTATATTCCACGTTCCCATGGTAACACGATAGTCCGTGTTCCAGGTGCCAGGTTCTGTGCTGAAGCAGATGCCGCCTCCCAGTGTGGGTGGAGTCGGAGGTGTGGGTGGGGTGGGGGCTGTAGGAGGGGGCGTGTTCCCCCCTCAGCTGTCCCCCCAGCACATCGCCATGCTGAGCAGCATCTACCCTCCGCACATCCAGTTCCAGCTGGTGAGTAGCTATACTCCTATACAACACTAGAATAATCACAGTAGTGGTCAGAGAACAAAGCCTTGAGGAACACAAAAATTTACCTTAGTTTGATTTGTTCTAATTAAAGCCATGTTGGTTGAAGCATCAATGTTTTTATATACAGTTGAAGTCTGAAGTTTACATACATTTTAGCCAATTACATTTAAACTCCGTTTTTCATATTTCCTGACATTTAATCCTTGTAAAAATTCCCTGTTTTAGGTCAGTTAAGATCACCACTTTTATTTTAAGAATGTGAAATGTCAGAATAATAGTAGAGAGAATGATTGATTTATATCAGCTTTTATTTCTTTCATCACATTCCCAGTGGGTCAGAAGTTTACATACACTCAATTAGTATTTGGTAGCATTGCCTTTAATTTGTTGGGTCAAACATTTCGGGTAGCCTTCCACAAGCTTCCTACAATAAGTTGGGTGAATTTTGGCCCATTTCTCCTGACAGAGCTGGTGTAACTGAGTCAGGTTTTTAGGCCTCCTTGCTCGCACACGCTTTTTCAGTTCTGCCCACAAATTTTCTATGGGATTGAGGTCAGGGCTTTGTGATGGCCACTCCAATACCTTGACATTGTTGTCCTTAAGCCATTATGCCACAACTTCGGAAGTATGCTTGGGGTCATTGTCCATTTGGAAGACCCATTTGCGACCAAGCTTTAACTTCCTGACTGATGTCTTGAGATGTTGCTTCAATATATCCACATAATTTTCCTCCCTCATGAAGCCATCTATTTTGTGAAGTGCACCAGGCCCTCCCCCCACAACATGATGCTGCTTCCCCCGTACTTCACGGTTGGGATGGTGTTCTTCGGCTTGCGAGCCTCCCCCATTTTTCTACAAACATAACAAAGGTGATTATTGCCAAACAGTTCTATTTTTGTTTCATCAGACGAGGACATTTCTCCAAAAAGTACAATCTTTGTTCCCTTGTGCAGTTGCAAACCTTAGTCTAGCTCTTTTATGGCGGTTTTGGAGCAGTGGCTTCTTCCTTGCTGAGCGGCCTTTCAGGTTGTCGATATAGGACTTGTTTTACTGTGGATATAGATACTTTTGTACCTGTTTCCTCCAGCATCTTCACAGGGTCCTTTGCTGTTGTTCTGGGATTGATTTGCACATTTCGCAACAAAATACGTTCATCTCTAGGAGACAGAACACGTCTCCTTCCTGAGCAGTATGAGGGCTGCGTGGTCCCATGGTGTTTATACTTGCGTACTATTGTTTGTACATATGAACGTAGTACCTTCAGGCGTTTGGAAATTGTTTTCAAGGATGAACCAGACTTGTGGAGGTCTACAAAAAAATTCAGAGGTCTCAGCAGGTTTCTTTTGATTTTCCCATGATGTCAAGCAAAGAGGCACTGAGTTTGAAGGTAGACCTTGAAATACATCCACGATGCACCTTCAATTGACTCAAATTATGTCAATTAGCCTTCCAGAAGCTTCTAAAGCCATGACATCATTTTCTGGAATTTTCCAAGCTGTTAAAAGGCACAGTCAACTTAGTGTATGTAAACTTCTGACCCACTGGAATTGTGATACAGTGAATTATAAATGAAATAATCTGTCTGTAAACAATTGTTGGAACAATTACTTGTGTCATGCACAAAGTAGATGTCCTAACCGACTTGCCAAAACTATAGTTTGTTAACAAGACATTTGTGGAGTGGTTGAAAAACTAGTTTTAATGACTCAAACCTTAGTGTATGTAAACTTCTGACTTCAAGTATGTGTGTGTGTGTGTGTGTGTGTTTACACTGCTCAAAAAAATAAAGGGAACACTAAAATAACACATCCACTTTTTTCTTTACATACAGTGGGGCAAAAAAGTATTTAGTCAGCCACCAATTGTGCAAGTTCTCCCACTTAAAAAGATGAGGCCTGTAATTTTCATCATAGGTACTTCAACTATGACAGACAAAATGAGAATAAAAAAAATCCAGAAAATCACATTGTAGGATTTTTAATGAATTTATTTGCAAATTATGGTGGAAAATAAGTATTTGGTCACCTACAAACAATCAAGATTTCTGGCTCTCACAGACCTGTAACTTATTCTTTAAGAGGCTCCTCTGTCCTCCACTCGTTGCCTGTATTAATGGCACCTGTTTGAACTTGTTATCAGTATAAAAGACACCTGTCCACAACCTCAAACAGTCACACTCCAAACTCCACTATGGCCAAGACCAAAGAGCTGTCAAAGGACACCAGAAACAAAATTGTAGACCTGCACCAGGCTGGGAAGACTGAATCTGCAATAGGTAAGCAGCTTGGTTTGAAGAAATCAACTGTGGGAGCAATTATTAGGAAATGGAAGACATAAAATAAATGTAATAAAGACAATTACAACAATACTGAATGAACACTTATTTGAACTTAATATAAACATCAATAAAATCAATTTAGCCTCAAATAATGAAGCATGTTCAATTTGGTTTAAATAATGCAAAAACAAAGTGTTGGAGAAGAAAGTAAAAGTGCAATATGTGCCATGTAAGAAAGCTAACGTTTAAGTTCCTTGTTCAGAACATGAGAAAATATGAAAGCTGGTGGTTCCTTTTAACATGAGTTTTCAACATTCCCAGGTAAGAAGTTTTAGCTTGTAGTTATTATAGGACTATTTCTCTATATACGATTTTTATTTCATATACCTTTGAATATTGGATGTTCTTATAGGCACTTTAGTATTGCCAGTGTGTGTAACAGTATAGCCGCTACCTGGGCAAGAACCAGGAACACATCGACAACAGCCACCCTCGAAGCAGTGTTACAACTACTCCAAGTCTCAGAGCGAGTGACGTTTGAAACGCTATTAGTCCGCACCCCGCTAACTAGCTAGCCATTTCACATCGGTTACACCAGCCTAATCTCGGGAGTTGATAGGCTTGAAGTCATAAACAGAGCAATGTCAAGCATTGCGAAGAGCTGCTGGAAAAACGCACGAAAGTGCTGTTTGAATGAATGCTTACAAGCCTGCTGGTGCCTGCAATCGCTCAGTCAGACTGCTCTATCAAATCATAGACTTAATTATAACATAATAACACACTGAAATACGAGCCTTAGGTCATTAATATGGTCAAATCCGGAAACTATCAGTTAGAAAACAAAACGTTTATTATTTCGGTGAAATACGGAACCGTTCCGTATTTTATCTAACGGGTGGCACCCATAAGTCTAAATATTGCTGTTACATTGCACAACCTTCAATGTTATGTCATAATTACGTAAAATTCTGGCAAATTAGTTCGCATTGAGCCATGCAGCCCAAACTGTTGCATATACCCTGACTCTGCGTGCAATGAACGCAAGAGAAGTGACACAATTTCACCTGGTTAATATTACCTGCTAACCTTTCTTTTAGCTAAATATGCAGGTTTAAAAAATATATACTTGTGTATTGATTTTAAGAAAGGCATTGATGTTTATGGTTCGGTACACGTTGGAGCAACGACAGTCCTTTTTCGTGAATGTGCACTGCATCGATTAGGACACAGGACACGCTAGATAAACTAGTCATATCATCAACCATGTGTAGTTGTGTAGTTATAACTAGTGATTATGATTGATTAAGTTTAATGCTAGCTAGCAACTTACCTTGGCTTCTTAGTGCATTCGAGTAACAGGCAGGCTCCTCGTGAGGCAGGTGGTTAGAGCGTTGGACTAGTTAACCGTAAGTCTGCCAGATTGAATCCCTGAGCTGACAAGGTAAAAATCTGTCGTTCTGCCCCTGAACAAGGCAGTTAACCCACCGTTCCTAGGCCGTCAATGAAAATAAGAATGTGTTCTTTAACTGACTTGCCTTGTTAAATATTGTTGGAAAAAAAAGGCCAAATCGGTATCCAAAAATACCGATTTCCGATTGTTGTGAGAACTTGAAATTGGCCCTAATTAATCGGCCATACCGATTTATTCGGTCGGCCTCTAATATAGACAGTGCATTCGGAAAGTATTCAGACCCCTTGACTTTCCACATTTCGTCACTTTACAGCCTTATTCTAAAGTGGATTAAATTGTTTCCCCCCCAATCTACACACAATACCCCATAATGACAAAGCAAAAGCAGGTTTTTAGAAATGTTTGCAAATTTATACCATGAAATACTTACTTACAAGCCCTTAACCAACAGTGCAGTTAAAGAAGAAAATATTTACCAAGTAGGCTAATATAAAAAGTAACACAATAAGATTAACGTGGCTATGTACAGGCTAGTTGAGGTAATTTGTACATGTAAGTGGTGGTGAAGTGACTATGCATAGGTAATAAACAAACAGCGAGTAGCAGCAGTGTCAATGTAAATTGTCCGGTGGCAATTTTTATGAATTGTTCATCAGTCTAATGGCTTGGGGGTAGAAGCTGTTGAGGAGCCTTTTGGACCTAGACTTGGCGCTCTGGTACCACTTGCCGTGCGGTAGCAGAAGAATCAGTCTATAACTTGGGTGACTGGAGTCTCTGACAATTTTATGGGCTTTCCTCTGACACCGCCTATTATATAGGTCCTGGATGGCAGGAAGTTTAGCCCCAGTGATGTACTGGGCTGTTCGCACTACCCTCTAGCGCCTTACAGTGAGATGCCAAGCAGTTGCCATACCAGGTGGTGATGCAACCAGTAAGGATGCTCTCGATGGTGCAGCTATAGAACCTTTTGAGGATCTGGGGGCCTATGCCTAATCTTTTCAGTCTCCTGAGGGGAAAAATGTTTTGCTGTGCCCTCTTCATGACTGTCTTGGTATGTTTGGACCATGATAGTTCGTTGGTGATGTGGACACCAAGGAACTTGAGGCTCTCTACCCGCTCCACTACTGCCCCGTCAATGTTAATGGGGGCCTCTTCGGCCCGCCTTTTCCTGAAGTCCACGATCAGCTCCTTTGTCTTGCTCACATTGAGGGAGAGGTTGTTGTCCTGGCACCACACTGCCAGTTCTCTGACCACCCTATAGGCCGTCTCATCGTTATCGGTGATCAAGTCTACCACTGTTGTGTCGTCAGCAAACTTAATGATGGTGTTGGAGTCGTGTTTGGCCACACAGTCGTGGGTGAACAGGGAATACAGGAGGGGACTAAGTACACACCCCTGAGGGTCCCCAGTGTTAAGGATCAGCGTGGCAGACATCTTACCACCTGTAGGCGGCCTGTCAGGAAGTCCAGGATCCAGTTGCAGAGGGAGGTGTTTAGTCCCAGAGTCCTTAGCTTGGTGATGAGCTTCGAGGGCACTATGGTGTTGAACGCTGAGCTGTTGTCGATAAACAGCATTCTCACATAGGTTTTCCTTTTCTCCAGGTTAGAAAGGGCGGTGTGGAGTGCGAATGAGATTGTGTCATCTGTGGATCTGTTGGGGCGGTATGCGAATTGGAGTGTGTCTAAAGTGTCCAAGGGGATGCTGTTGATGTGAGCCATGACCAGCCTTTCAAAGCGTTTCATGGCTAACGACATGAGTTCCACGGGGCGGTAATCATTTAGGCAGGTTACCTTCGCTTCCTTGGGTACAAGGACTATTGTGGTCCCTCTAGGTATTAGGGAGAGGTTGAAAATGTCAGTGAAGACAGTTGGTCCTCGCATGCTTTGAGTACACGTGCTGGTAATATGTCTGGCCCAGCGGCTTTGTGAATGTTGACCTGTTTAAAGGTTTTGTTCACATCGGCTACAGAGAGCATTATCACACAGTCATCTAGAACAGCTGGTGCTCTCGTGCATGCTTCAGTGTTGCTTGCCTCGAAGCGAGCATAAAAGGCATTTAGCTTGTTTGGTAGGCACGCGTCACTGCGCAGCTCACGTCTGGATTTCCCTTTGTAGTCCGTAATAGTTTAAGCCCTGCTACATCTGACGCGCTTTTTAATACTACTACACCGGCTCTATCTTAATCCTTTATTGACACTTTGCTTGTTTGATGGTTCGTCAGTGGGCATAGCGGATTTCTTACAAGTGTCCGGATTAGTCTCCTGCTCCTTGAAAGCGGCAGCTCTAGCCTTTAGCTCTATTTTCAGGTGTCTCCAGCGATGTTCGATCGCGTTCAAGTCCGGGCTCTGGCCGGGCCACTCAAGGACATTCAGAGACTTCTCCCGAAGCCACTCCTGCTTTGTCTTGGCTGTGTGCTTAGGGTCGTTGTCCTGTTAGACTGGGATGAAGATTCACCTTCCAAGGTCCTGATTGCTCTGGAGCAGGTTTTTGTCATGGATCTCTGTACTTTGCTCCGTTCATCTTTCCCTCGATCCTGACTAGTCTCCCAGTCCCTGCCACTGAAAAACATCCCCTCAGCATGATGCTGCCGCCACCATGTTTCACCGTAGCGATGGTATTGACCAGGTGATTTTATTTTAACCTTTCTTTAACTAGGCAAGTCGGTTAAGAACACATTCTTATTTACAATGATGGCCAAACCCGGACGATGCTGGGCCAATTGTGCGCCGCCCTATGGGACTCCCAATCACGGCCGGATGTGATACAGCCTGGATTCGAACCAGGGACTGACCGCTTTACCATTCGGGAGTGGTGATGAGCAGTGCCTGGTTTCCCCCAGATGTGACTCTTAGCATTCAAGCCAAATTGCCGATTGCTCAGTTTGGCCGGGCGGCCAGCTCTAGGAAGAATCTTGGTTGTTCAAAGCTTCTTCCATTCAAGAATGATGATAGTATAGTCTCTGTGTTCTTGGGGCCCTTCGATGCTGCAGAAACCTTTTTGGTACCCTTCCCTAGATCTGTGCCTCGGAGCTCTACGGACAATTCCTTCGACCTAATGGCTTGGTTTTTGCTCTGACATGCACTCAACTGTGGGACCTTATATAGGCAAGTGTGTGCCTTTTTTCAAATCATGTCCAATCAATTGAATTTACTACAGGTGGACTCCAATTAAGTTGTAGAAACATCAAGGATGATCAGTGGAAACAGGGTGCACCTGAGCTCAATTTTGAGTCTCATAGCAAAGGGTCTGAATATTTATGTAAATAAGGTATTTCTGGCTTTATTTTTAATACATTTGCAAAAATGTCTAAACCTATTTTTGCTTTGTCATTATGGGGTATTGTGTGTAGATTGAGTTAATTTATTTATTTAAATCAATTTTAGAATAAGGCTGTAACGTAACAAAATGTGGAAAAGGGGAAGGGGTCTGAATACTTTCCAACTATACTGTAGGCCCAATTTCTTTTTAAAACATATTTTGAGATCTTACAGCTTTATCAGACATCAACTTCTGTCCATACCCCTCTTCACTCTATCTGCTGTGTTCAAACTGCCCTCCTCTTCTTAGGGTGTTGTAACAGGTGTTTACAGTCGTCTATCCCTCTCCCCCAGGCCTGCCAGCTCCTCCTCCAGCAGCAGCAGCAGAACCCCCAGCAGCAACAGCTCACCTCACCACAGCAGCTCCAACAGCTCTTACAGAACCAGAGGAAGTTCCCCCAAAACCCACGCCAGCAGGCCGACCCACAACAGGTACTACTTTTACTGCTACTGTTACTACTACTATTATATTGATTAGGAGATGACAGGTCTAATACAGAATCATGTCTGTCCAATGAAATATATTCCCAAATACACTGAACAAAAATATAAACGCAACATGTAAAGTGTTGGTTTCATGAGATTAAATAAATGATCCCAGAAATCTTACATACGCACAAAAATGTATTTCTCTCAAATTTTGTGCACACATTTGTTTATATCCCTGTTGGTGAGCATTTCTCCTTTGGGAAGATGATCTTTCCACCTGACAGGTGTGGCATATCAAGAAGCTGATTAAACAGCTTGATCATTACACAGGTGCACCTTGTGTTAGGAATAATTCATTCCTCAAATGTGCAGTTTTGTTACACAATACAATGCCACAGATGTCTCATGTTTTGAGGGAGCGTGCAATTGGCATGCTGACTGCAGGAATGTCCACCAGAGCTGTTGCCAGAGAATGTAATGTTAATTTCTCTACCATAACCCTCCTCCAAAGTAATTTTAAAGAATTTGGCTGTACATCCGGCTGGCCTCACAACCGCAGACCACATGTATGGCATCGTGTGGGTTAGCGGTTTGCTGATATCAACTTTAAGAGTGCCCCATGGTGGCGGTGGGATTAAGGTATGGGCAGGCATAAACTACGAACACAATTGCATTTTATCGATGGCAATTTGAAAGCACAGAGATACTGTGAAGAGATCCTGAGGCCCATTGTCGTTCCATTCAGCATGAAAATGCACAGCCCCATGTCGCAAGGATCTTTATACAATTCCTGGAAGCCTGCATACTCACCAGACATTTTACCCATTGAGCATGTTTTGGATGCTCTGGGTCGACGTGTATGACCGCGTGTTCCAGTTCCCGACAATATCCAGCAACTTCGCACAGCCATTGAAGAGTGGGACAACATTCCACAAGCCGCAATCAACAGCCTGACGAACTCTATGCAAAGAAGGTATCATGCTGAATGAGGCAAATGGTGATCACACCTAGGGCTGTTGCGGTGACCGTATTACCGGCTGTCACCAGTCATGAAGGCAGTCAAATTCCACATGACCGTTTAGTCCCGGTAATTAGGCTTCTCCAAGTTCTGATGCTGCTGCTGGTCATTAGTAGTCTACCAAACTTGCTAACTGCCTGGTACTCAGCACTCTATTGTCCCTCAAATCACTCTGACATCAATGCAAATGTCTTTGAAAATCTAATCAAACACTTCATGAGAGCCCATGAGCTCATGTTGAGCAACATTTCTATAGGCTATGTAGTTACGGGAGAAAACCAAGTGATGGTCGGTAATAAAAATAGGATCCCATCAGCTTTCTATAGGCTAGGCCTACTACATTTATTTCTTAACTTTCCTAATATTAAGTACATTGCTTATATTTACGAAAGGAGAATACCTTACCTGGCTGGCATGAAAATAAACCACGGGGAAAAGTCCCCCGTTCGCTATTTAAGTGATGACATGTATTTTTTCCTCTGCCTGTTTTGATACAGGTGCTTGATAATGGTCGATTCTAAATCAAAACACATGTCACATATATTACTTAGTAAATGTAAAGACGAGATTAAATCAAGAATAGTGTGATGGGTGACAATATTAGCCAATCACTTGTGAATGATGCCCAGCATAAGAAACAATGCCTTTTCTTGTCAACTTGTTTGAATCATAGTCGCTCACCTAATGTAGCCTAGCCCATAGGCCTATATAACTCAGCAAAAAAATAAACGTCCCTTTTTCAGGACCCTGTCTTTCAAAGATAATTCATAAAAATCCAAATAACTTCACAGATCTTCATTGTAAAGGGTTTAAACGCTTGTTCAATGAACCATAAACAATTAATGAACATGCACCTGTGGAACGGTGATTAAGACACTAACAGTGTAAGCTGTAGGCAATTAAGGTCACAGTTTTAAAAACTTAGGACAGTAAAGAGGCCTTTCTACTGACTCTGAAAAACACCAAAAGGAAGATGCCCAGGGTCCCTGCTCATCTGCGTGAACGTGCCTTAGGCATGCTGCAAGGAGGCATGAGGACTGCAGATGTGGCCAGGGCAATAAATTGCAACGTCCGTACTGTGAGACAGCGCTACAGGGAGACAGGGCGGACAGCTGATCGTCCTCGTAGTGGCAGACCACGTGTAACAACACCTGCACTGGATCGGTACATCCGAACATAACACCTGCGGGACAGGTACAGGATGGCAACAACAACTGCCCGAGTTACACCAGGAACGCACAATCTCTCCATCAGTGCTCAAGACTGTCCGCAATAGGCTGAGAGAGGCTGGACTGAGGGCTTGTAGGCCTGTTGTAAGTCAGGTCCATCACCGGCAACAACGTCACCTATGGGTACAAAACCATCGTCGCTGGACCAGACAGGACTGGCAAAAAGTGCTCTTCACTGACAAGTTGCAGTTTTGTCTCACCATGGGCGATGGTCGGATTCGCGTTTATCGTCGAAGGAACGAGTGTTACACCGAAGCCTGTACTCTGGAGTGGGATCGAGGTGCAGGGTCCGTCATGGTCTGGGGTGGTGTGTCACAGCATCATCAGACTGAGCTTGTTCTCAGCGCTATGCATTACAGGGAAGACATCCTCCTCCCTCATGTGGTACCCTTCCTGCAGGCTCATCCTGACATGATCCTCCAGCATGACAATGATACCAGCCATACTGCTCGTTCTTTGCGTGATTCCCTGCAAGACCGTACATTCGGTGTTCTGCCATGGCCAGCGAAGAGCCCGGATCTCAATCCCATTGAGCACATCTGGGACCTGTTGGATCGGAGGGTGAGGGCTAGGGCCATTCCCCCCCCAGAAATGTCAGGGAACTTCCAGGTGCCTTGGTGGAAGAGGTGGGGTAATATCTCACAACAAGAACTGGCAAATCTGGTGCAGTCCATGAGGAGGAGATGCACTGCAGTATTTAATGCAGCTGGTGGCCACACCAGATACTGGCTGTTACTTTTGATTTTGACCTCCCCCTTTGCTCAGGGATACACTATTCCATTTCTGTTAGTCACATGTCTGTGGAACTTGTTCAGTTTATGTCTCAGATGTTGAATTTTATGTTCCTACAAATATTTACATGTGTTAAGTTTGCTGAAAATAAACGCAGTTAACATTGAGAGGACACTTTTTTTTTTTTGCTGAGTTTACTTCAAAGTTTGTATGACAACTAAAGTGGCCAAATAACTTCTTAAAATTAAGGACATTAATCTTCTTTACAAGGGGCGTGAGAATTTTCACTATAAAAGGCACCATTTATAATCAAAGCATAACATGCATAATTGCATTTTTGGTCACTTTTGATCATGGTGTTTTCCCGATAATGGAACATTCGTGCTTATAGCCAACTATGATGTGTGCATTGCTGCGCTTATAATGTGAAGGAAAAGCCTAATCATTTATTACAATTTTTAAGCTAAATGTTCTGATCTGTTGCGTCAGCCACATTGCATAAAAAAGTTTTTTTGATGCTCGTGGTTGTAATTAATTTGAGATCTATCGCATCCCACAACTGTCCCAGAGTATGTTTGGAATATTTATTTTGCACACAGAATTGAATAGGTTGACTTTAGTACAATGGGGTATAGTAGATTGACGTAGGCTAGTGCTTTTGCTGTTCGTTTGGCCGTTTCATCTTGATTGCTGACAAAGTAAATGTAGACAATTCTTCCAATATCTTCAATATGTACCTTGGAATTTGTCTGTCTTATCTTGTACCCTGTGAGAAAGACCCGATCACGTGAGCGAGAGAAACTTCGGCTTGTGCCGCACACTCAGGGAGAAGGGCACAACGCAGCACTCCGGGCCGCAAAAGGCATGGATTTTTTTTAGGGTGCATTACAGCCACAAAGGGCATGCTGGCGTTAAATTCGAGGCATTATCAAGTGCTTGTCAAATTGTATATGAGACTATTGGATTGTGTACACCATTCGCAAAAATACAAAGCCGAGCTCTTCCCTTTCAATCAATTTTTTTCAAATCATCATTAGTCTCATCATGCAGCCTTACAATGTATTAAACGACCAAACATATAGCCCAACGTTTATAGAACTAAAGTTACATTAATAACTCTAAATTAAGCATATTGGAGTAGCTGTTTCTTTGTTAACTGCTCAACACAGAATAGCTGCATGTGTGCACTCCCTCAAATCGTTTGGAGAAAATATGTATCTTTTATTCAGCTTTGTTCAATTGTATTCTTCATACTATTAAATAAAATAATGCCACGGAATTATAAGCAAATCATGTCTGCTAAATGAACTGGTGTAGCCCACTGCCATTTGGCATAGCCACATCAGGACCTAACATAAAGAAAGCTCAGAGTATGCTGTTCTGAAATGGACTACATTTTCTTCATATCATGTTTCTTTAGACCTGTCTAACATGGATTTATTGTGAAGGTGTAGGCGATATTACATTGATTTATTAGACTTTTTTAAATGGCTTGTAGGCTGTGTGTGGAAGCAAGGAGATGCTAGATGTGTTTTATGTTTTTTAATGGTCAATTACCGTGAGACCGACCAGTTATTTGCTTGACGATCACTGGCTGACAAAATTCTGGGACTTCCACAGCCCTAGTCACACCAGATACTGACTGGTTTTCTGATCCACGGCCCCAATTTTTAAAAATATATATATAAATCTGTGACTAACAGATGCATATCTGTATTCCCAGTCGTGAAATCCATAGATTTTATTATTTTTTATTGACTGATTTCCTAATATGAACTCTAACTCAGTAAAATCTTGTTGCGTTTACATTTTTGTTCGGTATAAATATTTTCTCAAATATTTTATTTTCTGTTAAACTGTGCACTGAACTGACATGTATGAATGGTGGCTGACACGATGTTCAGATGAAGGGAGTGAAATAGTCTGAAGCGCACTACTGCGGTGCTCAACTCAAACAGTGGTGTGTAGCCTACTGTAGCTGCTTGAAAAGTAATTCAATGCCTATACTTTCACTTTGGATGCAACTTTCGGGTGCTACTATTTTTGCCATGTTATGTTGTTATTAAAACAAAATCATAAGCTATAAAAATAGTCTCACACTATATATAAACTCCCAGTAATTTATTGGGTAACTCACGTTTCGGCGTCACTGTGCCTTCTTCAGGTAATGCTTGAACCAGGTTGTGTAGACCCAGTGCAATTAGTGCAACCAATGACACTAGTGAGGGGTGTGTCATAATTATTACGTTAATTAGAATGAATTGAGTGAAACTGTTTAACAACAGTTTTATAACATATTATTAAATATTGTACATAATATTATCATCGACATACATTGTTTAATTCAATTTCATATTTAAATTCCTATTTCATAAAGAGAAATGTGTATCCATGAGAGAGAATTGTTAATTTGGGTCCGGAGATCAAAGTGACTATTCAGACCACCATGGGGTCAATGTTTTTAGATGGGATATCCAGTAAGCGTCCTTTTGTAAAAGTAGGATCTCGACGTTACCTCCTCTCCTTGGTAGAGCAACATGCTCAATGCCTGTGTATTTGTGGGAGGATGGTTATAGCTTTAACAAAGTGAGCTGCTACTAGATAGTCAAATGTTCTTACACCTGATTGGGGCTGCGGTGTTCAGCTATGCGTTGTTTTAATTGCCTTTTCGTTTGTCCTATGCAGGCTTTCCCACATGAACAAGTGATGAAATAGATTACTGCCTTGGTCTTGCATGAGATACACCTAACAGTGATTTTTAGACCTTATAGCCACATTTGTAGTTCCCATTTGGAATGGGTGTCTGAGTGGGCAGGTCAGATCTCACCAAGCTATCTCCAATATTGTGACCACGCTTCTAGACCACCAGTGGGGGTTCCTTGGGGGTTCCTCAATATATCCACATAATTTTCTTTCCTCATGATGCCATCTATTTTGTGAAGTGCACCAGGCCCTCCTGCAGCAAAGCACTCCCACAACATGATGCTGTCACCCCCGTGCTTCACGGTTGGGATGGTGTTCTTCGGCTTGCAAGCCTCCCCTTTTTCCTCCAAACATAACGATGGTCATTATGGCCAAATAGTTCTATTTTTGTTTCATCAGACCAGAGGACATTTCTCCAAAAAGTATGATCTTTGTCCCCATGTGCAGTTGTAAACCATAGTCTGGCTTTTTTATGGCGGTTTTGGAGCAGTGGCTTGCTTGCTTCCTTGCTGAGCGGCCTTTCGGGTTATGTCAATGTAGGACTCGTTTTACTGTGGATATAGATACTTTTGTACCTGTTTCCTCCAGCATCTTCACAAGGTCCTTTGCTGTTGTTCTGGGATTGATTTGTACTTTTCGCACCGAAATACATTAATCTCTAGGAGACAGAACGCGTCTCCTTCCTGAGCGGTATGACAGCTGCGTGGTCCCATGGTGTTTATACTTGCGTACTATTGTTTGTGCAGAATGTGATACCTTCAGGCGTTTGGAAATTTCTCCCAAGGATGAACCAGACTTGTGGAGGTCTACGATTGTTTTTCTGAGGTCTTGGCCGATTTCTTTTGATTTTCCCATGATGTCAAGCAAAGAGGTACTGAATTTGAAGGTAGGCCTTGAAATACAGCCACAGGTACACCTCCAATTGACTCAAATTATGTCAATTAGCCTTCTTAAGCCATGACATCATTTTCTGTAATTTTCAAAGCTGTTTAAAGGCACAGTCAACTCAGTGTATGTAAACTTCTCACCCACTGGAATTGTGATCCAGTGAATTATAAGTTAAATAATCTGTCTGTAAACTATTGTTGGGGGGGGACACTACCACCACCACTACTACCGTTACCAGCACCACTACTGTTACTACTGTTTACAGTCACCACTACTGTTACTGTTGGGGCGGCAGGTAGCCTATTGGTTAGAGCGTTGGGCCAGTAACCGAAAGGTTGCTGAATCGAATCCCAGAGCTGGCAAGGTAAGAATTTGTCGTTCTGCCCCTGAACGACCCACTGTCATTGTAAATAAGAATTTGTTCTTAACTGACTTGCGTAGTTAAATAAAGGTTTATTTTTTAAAATAGTTAAATAAAATAAAATAATACTGTTACAACCACTACTACTACTGCTACTGCACCCAAAATGAGTACAGGCACCTACTTCAGTCCAAGTCAAGCACTGCTACTACTTCTACTATATACCAGAACGTACGGCAGCAGGCCGACCCTCAACAGGTACTCCTACTACTTCTGGTACAGCAGCTACTATTACTACTGCATTGGAAACAACACAACCCCACTTATTTCATGCTATGACTCGGGTAAACCTCTGTACTTGAGGAATTACTGTCACAGCATCGCATAGATAGTCAGACTGTGGTGATGCGCGCATGTTGCTGTGTTTGCTTACAGGGTTTTCAATCCCACTAATCCGTCATCTCTCTCTCCTCAGCTGGCCAGGATCGTGGCTATTCTCCAGCAGCAGAGGCAACAGCAGCAGCAGCAGGGCGTCGGTGGGGTGGGAGTGGGCTCCAAACTGTCCCCCTCTCACCTGGGAGGGGGAGGCCCAAAACTGCCTATGGCAGACTCCCTGCCCCATCCAGGCATGGGGGGCTCTCTGGACCTGCACCAGAAAACACAGGGCTACTCTGGTGAGTGGTGTACACACAGACATGAATGGAGATAAAGGATGGATAATAATCTCTTGTCACATACTTGAGATTTCCCTTTTTACCTGAGAGAACATTCCTAAAAATTAACACCTAACTAGAATATATTATTGTCAATACAAACCACTAACAATGTAGACCGTCTTGTGGATTTTCATTGCATACTGACTGACGCTCTGCATGTAATTGAGTCATTGTACATGCCACCTGCCATCAGCTCTGACACCTTTTTGCTCCCCCCCACCTAGGGTACAGTGGAGGAGTGAACATGTCTGGTCTGGACATGGGGGGCTCGGTGGTGGGGGGCCCAGGGGGCATGAAGGACGTGGGGGGGCAGCAATCCCGCTTCAAATGGATGATGGAGGGTCACTCTCCTGCCCCTTCCCTTCCTGAGAGCCTCCACAAAAACGGTGAGAGCGAACGCCCTTATTCTGTAGTGAGTGTACGGAATTAATTACAGTATGACATGCCAACATTGTCAACCCATCGGCTGCTTTTTCATCTGACTTTATTTTTTTATTCTCTTCATCTCACTGTCTTCTCTTCCCCCTCTGTCTTTCCATCCCCCTCTCTCTTTCAGGTCCTATGTCCACCCCTATGAGGAGGGGGGGCTCGCCATATTCCCAGTATGACATGATGGGAGGGGAGGGGCTAGGTATGCCCACACAGGGGGACAACTGGCACCGTACTCCTGGGAACAAGATGGGCTCCAAGCCCCAGGGCACGTCCAGCTGGCCTCCTGGTGAGTGGCCCTTCTAAATATCAACTGAATGTGCAGGGATTGTTCTATCCCACCACTAACACACCTGATTTGATCAAATCCCCTGAATCAGTTATTGTTGGGCTTGGAACAGAAGCCTGCAACTCTCTGTGACTAGGGTTAACCTGTTATGGCTGCAATCCCGATACCGGGATCGATATGACAACTACCAGTGAAAATAGAGGGCGCCAAATACAAACCACAGAAATCTCATAATTACAATTCCTAAAACATACATGTCTTATATCATTTTAAAGGTATTCTCGTTGTTAATCCCACCAAAGTGTCCGATTTCAAATAGGCTTTTCAGCGAAAGCACTACATGTTATGTTAGGTCTCCACCAAACCACAATAAGCACAGCCATTTTCCAGCGAAATATAGCATTCACAAAAACCAGAAATAATTCAAGGTTAGTGATTAATTTTCTTTATCTTCATCAGATGACACTCATAAGACTTCATGTTAGACAATTCATGCGTGTTTTGTTTGATAAAGTTCATATTTATATAAAAAAAATCTGAGTTTACATTGGCGCGTTAGATTCACTAGTTCCAAAAACATCAAGTGATTGTGCATAGCCACATCATTCAACAGAAATACTCATCATAAATGTAGATGGTAATACAAGTTATACACATGGAATTATAGATAGAGTGCCTTGCGAAAGTATTCGGCCCCCTTGAACTTTGCGACCTTTTGCCACATTTCAGGCTTCAAACATAAATATATAAAACTTTCTTTTTTTGTGAAGAATCAACAACAAGTGGGACACAATCATGAAGTGGAACGACATTTATTGGATATTTCAAACTTTTTAAACAAAAACTGAAAAATTGGCTGTTATTTATGTCCAAATACCTTCTTTTGTTAGTGCGTTTGGTATACATATCCAAACGCTAATTCTGGTCATTATTATATCGGACAAAAACTTCAAAAAGTGATATTACCGGTCGAATAAACATTTCAAACTAAGTACAGAATCAATCATTAGGATGTTTTTAACATATAGCTTCAATAAAGTTCCAACCAGAGTATTCCTTTTTGTCTACGTGAGCAATGGAACGCAAGTGACTACCATGAGGAAAAAGGGCGATCACAAAATGGCTGCTTGATGGACATCTGATATATTCTCTCATTCACTCCCACAACAACATAGAAGCCTCATTATAATTTATATTGATGGTTGACATCAAGTGGAACCCCTAGGCAGTGCAACATCATTCATATCTGAAGGGGATTTCATTGGGGACTACATACAAACTCAGATTTCTGACTTTCTGTTTTGATTTCAACTCAGGATTTTACCTGCCAATATGAGTTCTGTTATACTCACAGACATCATTCAAACTGTTTTAGAAATGTCAGAGTGTTTTCTATCCGATACTAATAATAATATGCAAATATTAGCAACTATGACTGAGGAGCAGGCCATTTGATATGGGCACCTTTCATCCAAGCTACTCAATACTGCCCCTGCAATTCTAATCCAGAATTCCTGTATGTTTGTCTGTGATGTCAGAGTTCCAGCCCGGCGTGCCCTGGAAGGGGATCCAGAGCATCGACCCCGAGTCTGATCCCTACATGACCCCAGGGAGCATGATGGGAATCCCTGGGCCGTCCAGCCTCAACGACACAGAGCACCAGTTGCTAAGAGACAACACAGGTACCTACCTAGATTGAAGCAGAGTTACTCCTGTTTCTATGACTCCACATTCCGAGCATTACTTAACAGTAACACATTACATAAGTATATTGTCAACCCTCCGTGTTCTCACATAAAGTCAAAAACTTGCACATAACACTGAAATCATACCCATCAATACATGCATCAGTCAGTTAAACATCAGGTTGTGATAATAATACATGTGTGTTGATGCTAGCTAAGCTTGTGGTGTTTGTTTCAGAACCCAACCCCTCCCTGAACACCTTGCTGCCTTCACCTGGTGCCTGGCCCTACAGTGCCTCAGACAGCCCCCTCAACAACGCACACAACTCAGGTAGCAGACTGGAAAACACTCACAGTATTGCTGTAAATGTGTTATGTATGATTTATGAATGTCCTAATGTGCCTTTCACCAAAAGTGTTACACATTCACTCAGTAGTGTTTCTCTGCTTTTTTCACTCATATACTGTTTCAGCTGTTGTATCATTCAGTAAATCAAGTTTCAACTCTGTCTTCGTTTAGTTTTTCTGTGTGCTCCATCCGCCACGTGTGCGGTTATAACAGAGGCAGTTCTGACTCTAGTTCATTTCCTGTTACTCACAGCAAATTACACAGAGTATAAGACCAGCTGGCCCCCTGAGCCCATTGGACACAACAAGATGTGGAAGACCAATCGCAACCAACAGTCCCAGCAGCTGCCACGCCCACCCCCGGGACTCACCAATCAGAAGCAGGCCTCGCCGTCCCGTGGCCCGTGGCAGGCCCGTGGCTGGGGCAGCTCGAGTGGGATCCAGGAAACCAGATATGGCCCTGGTAATGTCATAACACAATGTTGTAGAGAATGGAGGGGCCTGTGTTTCTGAGTCTTTCCAAACTGTACTGTTCTGTGCTGCCCTGCTGCCTGGGAAAGCATTCAGCAGACTAAATGTACCCAGGATGTCCCTTGCCTTGATCTGATGCGCCATCCCAAATGGCACCATATTCCCTATGGGCACTGGTCAATACTAGTGCACT